>NC_034603.1:44094624-44101108 GCF_900095145.1 Mus pahari
AAAAAAAAAAAAAGAAAGAAGAAAGAAATGTTGGTTAGAGCTGCTGCTCTGTGGGGGGCGGGCCCTCCTACAGAGCCTAGACTGTAGGCTGTGGAGGCTCAGAGCTCCTGGAGGCAGAGAACAAAAGGAAGGGAAAAGAAGAAAAGAGAGGACGAAAAACTTAATGCCCCCAGCACAGGGTTCCTGACTGGGTCCCAGCCCAAAAAGTAAAACAAGGAAAGTAACGCCTAAGGTGAGCCCCGCCCACCCTGCCAGCCCCTCTTCAGTGGTCATGCCTGCAAGCATCCTTCCTTCATCATCAAGCTGGCCACCAACCCCATTGCTTGTGTTAACAGTTGATTTCTCTGAGGAACTGGACTGCTTGTAACTGAACAGGGGAGGGGTGGATAGACCACACAGGTCAAGAAAAACCACAGAAGTACACGGTAGTCAAACCCCTAGAAGAATGACTGAATGCAGAGAGGACTGTGGGAAGGAGTTGAAGGGGTGCAGAAGAGGAGCTTCTGCCAGTGAAGTGCTGCGCAAATGTGTGTTTATGAACCTATGGTGTAGTGTGTGTGTGTGTGTGTGTGTGTGTGTGTATGTTAACAATCCTTTTTTTTTTTTTTTTTTTTTTTTTTGGTTTTTCGAGACAGGGTTTCTCTGTGTAGCCCTGGCTGTCCTGGAACTCACTCTGTAGACCAGTGGCCTCGAACTCAGAAATCCACCTGCCTCTGGGATTAAAGGCGTGCGCCACTATGCCCGGCAACAATCCTTCTTTTACAAGTAACATCTAACTACCTCCTCTTGAAGACATGAAGGTTTCTTGACATATCTGACTTCCTGAGAGAAGCTGGCAATGAGATTCAGGTCAAGACAGACATAGCAGGTAGGGTGAACTAGTAGTTACTGAACCCCATGCACCCTTGAAGATCATTGGGTTATAATCCTGTCTATTAACAGAGGGAACTTTCTCACTGTGCTCGGAACAGCTTTTGTTCTGTCCATTGCTCAGCTAGTTCAACAGTACTCCTTTTTGGTTTGGTTTAGTTTGGTTTGGTTCTGAGACAGGGTTTCTCTGTGTAGCCCTGGCTGTCCTAGAACTTGCCCTGTAGACCAAGCTGGCCCCCAACTCAGAGAGATCCACCTGCTGCTGTTTCCCAAGTCCTGGGATTGGTGTGCCCCACCACTACCCTTGACATCACTCTTAATTTCCCTTGAAAAAAAGGTTCCACTGTATGGCTCTCTGTGCAGACCCCTGAACCAGGAGACAAGCAAGCCACTTCAACCTGCACCAGGACCAGCTGCGTAAATGCAGTGAAGATTCATTTTTCAGATCTGTTTGCAATTCTCACTTAATTTTCATGTAGTAAAACTAAGGCCTCGAACCGGTGAACTGTTCTATGTGCCTCGTCTGACTTGCGCGATGCTAAGAAAAAAATCTTAATCTGAACAGCAGCTATAAAAATGAACTGACTGCACATCTGAAAGCAAAGCAAGAACAGATTTTACGCCGCCACGGGGTCCTGACACCGCTGCGTTCTTGCTGCTCCGCGCCCTCCGATCGACTGCAGGTGAGTGCCGGGAAGACTGCCCTTGGGTTGACCTCGACCCTCACGCACACACCCAGGTGTGTATGTCTCACACCCTTTCCATGACCACTGGCCTTCTATTGGCATTTGAGTGGGTGGGCTCTGTAGTAAGATGTTGGTCCTCGCTAGTAAATGAGTTAACTACACATTTGACCCGTGCCTTAAGCTCCAGCTCGACCCTCTCTCACTTTTTGGCTCTTACGGTTTTGTTCTTCACTGCACAGTGAGAAGCTGTCTGAAGACACTGTCCCAGCTTTGCCCTGTTGCCTCCCCAGCCTCTGGTTGGCTCAATCCTTCAGGAAGGCTGGGCTTACTGTGCGAAGTGTGAGGGTGATCAGCTGGGCTAGCAGGAACCAAAGCCAGGATTTCAACTCAGGATCTGTGTTAATCCTGATCTGAGCATCTCATGCCATACCTTGTGCCCCTCAGCCCCTATAGGCAGCTCCGATTCCAGGGTGACCCAAGCGGAAGAGGCTGACAGGCAGCCCAGAAAGCAGCTGGGCCACTCTGGGAAAAAGCCACGTCTGGGATCCTTGCTTCATTTCCGTTTTTAATCTTCTAAAAAAGAAACAACCCCGTGTAGTAGTGTTTCGTCCAAAGACAGCTGATTCTCATTTACACCAAACCTATGCTGAACTCACACACTACATTTTAAAAGTTCTGCACTCAAAGATGCGTTCTGTTCTGGAAGGTCTCCTTGGTAACGCTTTTAAGTATTCGGGCAAAAATAAATAAATAAATAAATAAATAAATAAATAAATAAATAAATAAAGGAAAATGCTTGAACCAAATCAGTGACTGGAGTTGGAATGGAAGCCGTTGGAAAGTCACCTCCGGAGAGGTCCAGTGTGAGCACTGTGGGGCAGACAGGCCCAATTCAGAATGCAGGAGGCCTTCAAAGTCCCAGAGGACCAAGTAAAACACATCGCTGAATTTTAAGTTCAGGGGGGGGGAGTCAGGCATGATGGCACACACCTGTAATCTCAGCACTTGAAGACAGAAGCAAAAGGATTATGAGTTCGAGGCCAGCCCCCAAACAAAGAGGAATCATCTCAAAATACTAAAGTGTTGGGGACCAGGGACATGGTCAAAGAAAACAAGGGCAAGAAGAGCCAGGTGTGGTAGCACACCTTGAATTCCAGCACTCGGGAGGCAGAGGCAAGCAGAGCTTTGTTTGAGGCCAGCCTAGTCTACATAGTGAGTTCTAGGACAGCCAGGGCTACACAGTGAGATCCTCTCAAAAACAGAGAGGGAAAGGGGGAAAGGTGGTAGAGGAAGACACTCGGTCTCATCCGGCTTCCATATCACACACACTCATGGGTGTGCACGCACTGCACACACTACATGTCCACAACTACTACAGGTATAACCAGGAAAACTACAAGCAGTGATACAGTCACCGCTAAAGGGAAGGAGAACTAAGTTTGATTTAAGTATTGAAGGCAGACAGGGAGACACACCTGCCTGTCACACCTGAGTGTGACACCTTAGAGACCTTAAGAAAGAACAGGATCTGTCTACCCCGCTGCTGTTCACCCGGCTTCCTCCTCTTCCACCATGGCTCTCCTCTTTCTTAAACACTTTTGCCATCAAACTCCCAGGAGTTCTTGTGAAGCCGTCTGTGGCGGGTACCACTCCATCTTGCCAAGTTTCCTTCCTCTTCACGGTGCTCTCCAGAAGGGGTCCAGGCCGGCAAGCTGCTCCTCAGGGAACCCAATACAGGGTCCTTCCTACCACCCGAGGAGCGTGCCCTCTGCCCACCCACCCCCCCGAAACAAACAGGTCCATGTGACCACCACAAAATCCTCTCTAGCACTCTTGGAGGTCCCTTGGCAGGGACATCTCTATAGTTATTTTCTTTTCTGCTCCAGCACGGGCCCCAGTCTGTATTTTTCATTTTGCTTTCTCTCCTGTATGGTAAGCACTTGAGGAAGGGAGACAAACATTCTACCTGCTCTCTTGAGAAGTCCAGTTTCAAGTCAGTTTCTGGAACTTCAGGCTTTAACCCTCTTTCCTTATTGGGTTTGCTATCAGCGGTCCGTCTACAGATCAGGACACTGTAATTCCTAACACTGCTCAGCTATTTCATGGAGCTGGTAATAAACGTGGGGAATGTGTTACCTAAGAAGGAAAACATGCATTACATTATAAGTCATTAGTGACAGCAGCTGTTCCCACTAAGACACTCGGTACTTCGATGTTCTTTGGGGCCTCTGCTAATAACAGAGTAATTGGCTGTACAAGGGTGGGTGTGGTAAATTTCACTTCGCCTGCCAATTATGCTCAGTGGCTCTGCAAGCTGTGTTGAGGCCTCAGGCTGTCTGGTCACCATCTCTGCTGTCCACTCTGTAGAAGAAGATGGTGGCAGTTGTGTGATGGCCTCTACCTTTTCTGAGACTGCCACCCAACATGAAGCTGATCCTCTTGGTCAGCTCCGAATGGAAGCAGGGGTGGGGTCTCGAGGCATGTTTGCTGAAGACCTCCGTACCCACCACCAGCATACACAGGAGGCAAGGGACGGCTTCCCTGCCCCTACTTATCTATTTTAAGTTAGAAATGGGCAAAGGACATCTGAAAGCCATGCTGAACGTTGTCAGAGGCCACAAGCAAAGGACTTCTTGTCTCAGATAATAGCACATGACCTGTGAGAAGTCAGCCACAGCCAGGCGCTCCCTGCCACCCAGCTGCTTGGCCAAGGGTCACCCGCACCCACTCACTGTCCCACCTGGCTATGGCAGATGGGTTCCTCCCACAAGTCTTTCCCCTTCTTTTGGCCCCTCTCAGCACTTGCATAGGGGAGGGGCTGTGTTTCTCTATGGTCCAAACCCCAGAGTAATTGTTTTAGATATTCTTTTAAATTTATATATATATATATATATATATATATATATATATATATATTTATATTTTTTAATTTTTTAAATTTACATTTATGTGGGTGTGCATGGACGTATGTGCAGGTGAACGTGCGTACACATGCCAGGGTGTTATGGGTAGAGGTCAAAGGATAACGCTGGGGAGTCAGTTCTCTTCTTCCACCTTATGGGTCTCAGGGATCAAACTCAGGTGGTCAGGAGCCATTTCGCTGACCCTAAGTTTGCGTGTTCTTAGAAGGGCCCGAGACTTTCAACACGTCAGAACGTGATACTGGTGTGGGAAACTGTTCCTTTTCTATTTCGCTCAAGGCCTGTTTGGTCTTCTCAGGCTGGATCTGTACCAGAGTCACCTAGAGGGGCTGGGGCTGCTGCTCAGTGGCCGAGCCCTTTGCCCGGGGTGCCTGAGCCCTACCCCCACCCCAGCACCGAGGGGTGACGAGAAGCCTGGAGGGCTTGTCAGGGTGCCAACCCTGAGATCCTGGCTCAGAAGGGAAGGTGGGCTGGGCTGGGGTCCAAGACTTTGCAGTCTTAATAGATTCTATGCGGTTGGTGCTGCTGGTGCAAGCAGGCTTTCGGAGCCCTTCCCAGTGCCACGGAGGCTGATGGACTTTTCAGCCCACCTCTCCTGTCTCTCTTCTTGACGAGGCTTCCAAACAGATTAAGAATGCTCTGTTTGCTTGCTCTGTTGGCTTGGTTGTTGGTTTGGGGTTTGGGTCTTGAGGTAAAGGGGCGTTCTATTTCTGTGGGGCCTGGGACTCAAGGTCAGGACCTACTGTGACAGGCCCCTGGGCGCACGCCACCACACGGGCATGTCTGCTTTATGACAGGGTCTCAGTGAATTGCTCACATTGATGCTCAACTATTGGGTTGAAGTGACCCTTCCTCTCAGGCTCCAGAGTGGGCTGGGACTTCAGATGTGCCACTGCCTGGCTATAAAAAAAAAAAAAAAAAAAGTATTTTTAAACAATCTAATTTAGTTAATAATAAAGCTTTAGTATAAAACAAAATGAAGCTTCCTACCACGTGGTAGTTCCCTATGGGGTTAAGCCTGATCAAGATGACAACCTCCCCAAAGCACCAAGACTTCGTGGCAGAGCCCAAGAGGGAAAAGCCAATGGGGAGCCTGGCCGGGATTGGTGGCGTCCTGGGCAGGAAGCTGGAGGAAAGGGGCTTTGACAAGGCTTATGTAGTTCTTGGTCAGCTTCTGGTGCTAAAGAACGATGAAGACCTCTGTCGAGAATGGCTGAAAGACACATGTGGTGCCAATGCCAAGCAGTCTCGGGACTGCTTTGGGCACCTTGGAGAATGGTGTGATGCCTTCTTGTAGTGCTCTCTGGGACCCTCACACCCCAGCCCCAGCATAGAGCCTCCAGAGTCTGCAGCAGGGCAGGGCTCCCGCCCCCCCCCCATGAAGGAAAAGACGGCTGTTGTCACCCCCAGGGTCTGTGGGGAGTTCTCTCCCCTCAGCATTTCACCCTTTCTGGAATCGTTGCCCTTGCATGACTTCCCCTTCCACCTCCCGCTGCAGTTCCTTGGCAGCAGTTCCCAGCCTTCCTGGATGGACTCCTGGCCCCCTTCTCCTGCACTATCTGTTGGATGCTCTTTGGCTCCTTTCCCTTGTTTTGGCAAAAACAGTCACTGTCCTTATAAACGATTTTTAAATTAATAAAATCAGTGGTCTTCAAGAAACAAAACAAAACAAAATAAAACAGAATGAAGTAGTGTTTTGTTTCTTTTCATTCTCCAAAGCCACTTTTCTTTTCTTTTCTTTTTTTTTTTTTTTTGACAGGTTGGGGTTCAGACAGGTTCTTCTGTAGCCCTGGCTTTTAACTCCTGATCCTCCTGCCTCTGCCTCCTGAATGCTGGGTGCCCTACAGCCAGCCACCACTGGTAAGTGTTGTGGGTTTTATCCCATATCTCAAGCTGCTTCTGCATCTCTGAAATAATGGCCGTCCCCGGTACTGTTTCTGTCACTCCTTTTCAACATTGTCTTAGCTTCTTCCCCCGTGGCTGTAATTTAAAAAAAAAAAAAAAAAA
>NC_034603.1:44101114-44152936 GCF_900095145.1 Mus pahari
TTTTTTTTTTTTTTTTTTTTTTTTTTTTTTTTTGTTCTGTTCTGGCTCACAGCTCTAAGTACAGTTCACCGTGGTGGCGAGGCCAGGCAGCAGGAGCTGGGAGCCGCTGGTCACCTTGCATCCAGTGTCAAGATCCAGTACAGCAAATGCACGCTCTGCTCAGTTTCTTCTCCATCTACACAGTCAAGGACCTCGGCCAGGGAAATGGCACCACCCTCACTGCGAGGGTCTCCCTCATTTCGAGGGTCTTCCTACTGAAGCTACCATCATCAAGATAGTCCTGCCTGTTTAAGGGCCTGTCTCCCACGTCATTTTAGATTTCTGTCAAGCTGACATCATTGATGATGACCCATCACAGGCATTGTTCAGCAGGGTTAGCTCTGTGGCCATCCCAAGTAAGGAACACGGAGGTAACTAGTGGGTACTACATCTCTGCGTGTTTCCAGAGAAGTCTGGTGGCCAAGTCTGCGAGCTGATCGGGAGAGGGCCACCCTGGGGGAGGGCAGGTACCAACTGATCAAGGGCCCTGACAGAACAAACTGATGGGGGAGAAAGTTCTCTCCATCTCTCCTGGTCTCTGGATGTTTTAGCTGCCCTGTCTTTGGATTCTAGGACCCTCATAAATAGTGACCAGTTTCTGAAGCTTTCCGGGGGCCTTTTCAACCTCCATAACCTAGTGGGCCAATATCCCTAGCAGTCCATTATCTGTCTGCCCATCCATACAGTCATCAGATATGCATAAAAACAACCTGATCTCTCCATAAAAACTTGAAGCTCAACAAGAATTATTCATTCCGATTCCCCTTCATCCTTCCCCCGCCTCCCCACAAGTCTCCTACCACCTATCCATCCCAGGCTGGCCTCAAACTCACGGCCCACCTGCCTTAGGCTCCCAGTGCTTGAGAGTGCCAGGGGAGCTGGCTTACCGTTTTAAAGATGATAACATTTCTTAGCACACAGTAAACACTGTCTTGCCACTGACAGGAAATAGTTAAGACTGTGAGGAGAAGCAGGGAGAAGAGCCAGGATCTCCTGCTTAACCAGCCCAGTTCAATCTTCAAGACCAATTAGTGTCTGGAACCCCAGGTGTGACTGTCCTACTTGAACAATGGTCCTAAGGAAACTGGAATTTTCCCAAGAATCTCAAGCTGAGAGAATGAAAAGGCTGAGCCTAGGGTTAGTAACTGTGTCTCAGGAAAAAGGTTCAAAGTTCTGATAATACCAGATCACTTTGCAGGAGACACTATGGCCCAGACAGTAATAGATGGAATCACGCCTTGACTGCTTCGCAATGCGTTCCTCTTGTTCTCTGTTTGAACACTTAGCTCTGGGGTCAAGACACCGAAGATGGACTTGGGGGTCCCTGAACCCCATTATTTGTTCCTCTTCCTAATGTGGCCACATCTGATCAATCTCCTTTCTCTGCCTCTCGCTGTTACTTGACCCCCCCTCCCCCATTGGCATACTGAGGAAGAGTGGCTGAGCCTAGCATGTTAGGGCTCCCAGGGAGCAGAGTCTGACCCTAACAGCTCTGGTTTTCTGATTTTGTATTCCGGATTTGTGCTTGCTGTCATGGAAGCCAACACTTACTTGTTGGTGAATACGCACTGTAAGACAGAGGCAGGGCAAGGCCTCTGGAGAAGAGCCTGGCCCAGGAAGAAAAGTCTGATTATTAAAATGATAAGCAACAAGGAATAAATTAAATGACTGTTCATAGAAGGGGGACAAGGCACAAAGGAAGGAGGGAGGAAGACCTGACACCGAGTCACAGGCACAGAGAGAAGGCGGGGGAGGGAAGGACTGATTTTCTAGTGTGAGGTTCATGAGGACTGAGCGCAAACCCCAGCATCCCACAGCCTCCCTGCTATAAGAAATGACTCAGGAGGGGCTTATCACGAAATTCCTCTTTCATCTGGGCCTCCCACCAACTTAAAACAATGCCTTGAAAACTCACTCAAGACCCCTACGGTAAATCCACATCCCTATTATTCGGAAACCTCTTACTAGAAAGCTGTTTATCCTCAATTCTATGTGGTCAGCTTCAGAAAAGAAAAAAAAAGGGGGGGGCCTTCATTTAAGCAGTCTTTTCTAAAATAAATAAATAAAAGCCTCCACAAATACCAGGACATTATCATTTGGACTAAATTCACAGATTCCGACACAGGCAGCCAAGATCTTCGGCCTCAAGCACAAACATGCTTTGCGTTTTATTAATCACAAAATAAACAGATGGAGGAGGGGGGCAAGCATGCCTCACTACGCATGTTAACTAAATGACGTGGTGTTCGCAGGCTTCAGTTTATTTTTAAGTAGGTATTTCATTTTGAACTTTATGATGATAAAAGTCATAAATGCAGGCTCCGGGAAATGTAGGAAGTGCAGTAAGAAGAAAACCAGGGGCCAGGGCTGGAAAAGCCTTTGAATTAGCAGCTCATGGTCAATAAAATCCCCCGGCTGGCCAACTTCCAGTCCGAGTCAGAACACTCTTCTAGCCCAGTTCCAGAGTTGGACAGCGTCGCTGCTGGCTGTCACTCATCATTATGTCGTTCCTTGCTGTGTTTTTTAAAACCACCGCAGGACTCCACACCAATTCCCAAGCTTCTGCGAATTCTCTTGTAAAAGTTACCACCTCGTCTGTATTGTGCGGTCTGTGGAGAAACCAGAATCCTCTGGGCTTAAAAATCCTGAAAAGTGGGGTTTGGGGGTACCACTGGATTATGACAGCACCAACCAAAGGCTACTTATGGTTAGATAGCTGGGGTGTGGAGGTACCACTGGATTATGACAGTGCCAACCCAGGGCCACTTGTGGTGGGACAACCAGCAAAGAAGTCCATGAAAGGGCTGCTCTGGGGAATAGGAAGCCATGAAGTCAGGTCAGGATAGAAGATATGATGGGCCCAGGAAGCGTGGAAAGACCGGGAAGCAGGGTTTGAGATAATGAGAATTAGTCCCATTTACAGGAAAACAGCAGCTCCAGGTTTGCTGCAGGGGTCAAGCCCCTCTGCAGGAGAGCTACCCAAAGGTTCATTTGCTGAGTTTATTGAGCAGCTACAAAAAGAGCTCAGTCTAAAGGAGTTGAGGGACAGAGACCCAGCTGGGTACTGACTGGTAATCTTTCTAAACAAAGCCACTCTACACTCCACGACAGCTACAACCTTCGAACCCACACAGATAAAACCAGACCACCATGTGTCTCTCTAGCTTATATCTGTTGCTCTCCAATGGATGACTAGAGTCTGCCACCACCACCACCACCCCCAAATCATCAGCATGTCACTCAAACTCAGCCTATGACAGAAGTCACACATTTGAGTGTCAACACTGTATGAACATTTGTCATTGGGGGGATTAGCTAAAGCAATCTTATTCTATTATATACAAAATGCATTTCAAGGACTGGGGAGGTGGGATAAAGTGCCTGCCTTGGACCTGATTTCCT
The DNA here is from genome assembly GCF_900095145.1 of Mus pahari. Taxonomy (NCBI): domain Eukaryota; kingdom Metazoa; phylum Chordata; class Mammalia; order Rodentia; family Muridae; genus Mus; species Mus pahari. The sequence goes on from NC_034603.1 coordinate 44,104,556, forward strand.
CAGAACCCACAAAGAAGCAGGGCACGTCTGCAATCCCGGGACTCCTACCATGAAATGGGGCAGAGACCGGAGAGTGCCCAAAAAGGTCCAACTGGCCTGACACATACAGTAGCGAACAACAAAAGGAGTGACCCTGTCTCCAACAAGGTGGAAGGAGGTGGCAGATACCTGAGTTTGTCCTCCAACTTTCACACGCAGGCAGTCTGACACACACACACACACACACACACACACACACACACACACACACACCAGAGCAACTTTTTTTCTTTTAATCATGCCTTGAAGCTTCAGACCGGATAGGTTTTCAGAACTTATGGTGGCTTTTTTTTTTCTGTAACTTGCAAATATAAACAAATTAAAGTTGCCTACAACTTTGTTTTTACTGAAAGACTATAAGTTCTAGAAATTCGGAGAAGGGACAGAGAAGGGACAGAGACAGCTTCCCAGACGGCTTTAGTGACCCTCAATCAAGTCCCCTTCATGCACTGTGAAGGCCTGATGGTGTCTCTGACTAGACACAGGTGTGCATAAAATAAAACCGTTTAATACAGGAAGAAAAACAACAGAATGTGCTGTGACCTCCGACTCAAGGCTGATGACGACATAAGATGACAGCTTCCAGAGTCTCCCAGCCCTGAGGAGAAGCAGGTTCAGCTCCAGCCTGGGCTGTCTACCTGAGAGGCATGTGAATTCATGCCTCGGGCTACTTTTTAATTTATCGTTATTATATTATTGTTTTGTTATTGGCGCAGGGCTTCACTATGTCCCCTACCTGACCTGGAACTTGCTGTCAGAACCAGAACTCTAACGGAACCACCTGCCTTTGCCTCCCAAGTGACAGGATAAAAGGTGTGTGCCCTAGGCCTGGCTATTTTTATTACTTTTAAGATATGGGTGTCTGTGTTTGTGTGCATGTGAGTACAGGTGCCAACGGAGGCCAGAAGAGGACACCAGGTCCCCTGGAGCTGGAGTTAGAAGAGGCTGCGAGCTGTCCGACACGGGTGCTGGGAACCAAACATGGCTCCTTGGCAAGCACAGTCAATGCTCTTGATGGCTAAACCATCTCTCCACACCCTTGCTTCGGGTTCCCTGGCATTTGTAGCGGGCCAATACCCTGCCCTTCACTGCACTTGTCTGGCTCACTTGATGTGAAACTTAATTAGAGCTCTCATCTTCAAGTTGAAGAAGGTTTAAGATTAATTAAGACAAACATGATTTTAACAGCTAATCAAAAGAAGGTCACTATGGAAAATAATGTGTAGACTAATTTGCTTGACTGTAATATCCAATTCACAGGCTGTAATGTGAATATCAGATAGTACATAGGGACTGTGGAGATGGCCCAGCAGGTGAGAACAATTCTGTATAAGCAGGAGGGTCTGAGTGTGAATCCCAGAAGCCATGTAGAAAGCTAGGCATGGCTCTGCTACGCCTGTAACCCAGCACTGGAGAGGAGGGGGACGGAGACCAGAGGATTGCTAGGGCTTGCTGGCTGCCAGCTTAGCTCCAGACTCAATGAAAGACCCTGTCCCAATATACCACACACATACACAGTACATATATACACCATACACATGTACATATGCCACACACATATACTGTACATATAAATATACCACATACACCAGATACACATACAATGGACATATACACAGCAGATACACATACATCATAAACATACACATTGTACACATATACATATACATGTATATGTATTTATACATATACATATATACCATACATATCATACACATGTACATGCACTACATACAAAGTACATGTGTATATATATATATATATATATATACCACAAACACACATACACACACCACACACATGTAAATCTACCCCTTACACATACAGACAGACACACAACACATTAACATACACTATACACACCTCACACATATACATATACCACACACAGAGACATCATGCACACACACACACACACCATGATGATGGCACATCTCTAATAAGAAAACCTGAAATTCTGAACACTTATGGGTATCTCCTTTCTGGGCTTGCAAAGTTTTAGCCTCTGAAATACTTAGAATTTGGGATTTTTCTGATCAGGGATGTTCAAGCAGTCAAGTCTATGGAAGTATTCCCAGATACCAAACAAACAGAACCCAGAGATACTTCTGGTTCTAAGCCTTTCAAAATAAGAGATGCTTGATCTGTATATCAAAGTCTCTATAATAATAATAAAAATTTATGTTTTACTGAAAGGATGGGGGAAGGGGCATGACTAAAAGCATTCCACAGAGTAAGTGTCCAGAGCTGACACTCGGGAGACAAGGACTACCTCAGGGTCACTGGGCGCTGATCTCCACGCAGTGAGCATGACCAGCAGCTTAAGGCTGGAAGGGGTGGAGGGGGAAAAGGGAGGGAAGGACTGAAATATTCCCCATCGTCAGGAAGGACACCGCTCCTCCTCCGGGGTCACTGCCAGTTCAATCTGAATTCCTTCGGCACAGATCCACACAGTTCCTGGGTCCCCCCAGCCTCCTCGCCAGCCCCAATTCACAGCAGCCATTTCCCGGTTCTCAGAACAGATTCCAGGAAGGTATCCTGGAGACAGACATCAAAGGAAGGAGAGCTGGCAGCCCCAAAACAGGTCATGCTGGTAGGAGAGTGCTAGAAGCCACATGAAAAGCTGAGAAGTCACAGGGCACTTTATTATTCCTATTTATTATTATTATTATTATTATTATTATTATTATTACCACTATTATTATTTAAAGAGCTCAGAAATATCTCTCGTTTTAGTTTTAGTTTGAGGACAGCAGGAAACGGCTTTGAAGTCACACAGCCCGGAGCAGCACTTAGCGACAAGACAGCCAGGGATGAAAATGCTCATTCAGTGGAAAAAGCCAGAGGTATTCAACACTGCTCACAGGCTGGCTGTCTCTCCTCGCTAAGTAATAACCCAGAAGCCTCGAGCTCGGTTTAAGGACATGAGGAAGGAAAGGGAATTGCCTCTAGATAAAACCAGCGAAGCTGGGACCAGATTGGACAGTCACCAGGCTCCGGAGGGCCCTGTGGGGAGTCACAGCCACATATATGGTTTAAGGACAGAGAGCCCAGTAGATCCCCACTTATTTGGAGGGGCAAGCATTGCTGGAGCAGGCACCTCGCTCGTCCAGTGTTCCTGCTCTTGAAAGCAGTATTTGGAAGTGGGGGATGAAAATGTGGCTACAGCTGGGCAGAGAGCACGTGACAAGCAGCCACGTGGTCGGTCAGTGTGGAGGCTTAACATGATCCTGTCTCAGCAGCTCCCACAAACACAGAAGGAAGAGCACAGACCCGTCTTGCCAGGACGGACACACACACACACACACACTCCCATCACCACTCTGAGATGCTGAAAATCTGTGGGTACTAAGGCAGAAGGGGAGGAGGAAGAGAAACACCCTGCCTTTGGGCAAACCCAGGACCTGACAAAACTTTCCCGGTTCAAGAAAAACCCCTGAGCCGGGTGTGGTGGCGCACGCCTTTAATCCCAGCACTGGGGAGGTAGAGGAAGGCAGATTTCTGAGTTCGAGGCCAGCCTGGTCTACAGAGTTCCAGAACAGCCAGGACAACACAGAGAAACCCTGCCTCAAAGGAAAAAAAAAAAAGAGAAAAAGAAAAGAAAAGAAAAGAAAAGAAAAGAAAAGAAAAGAAAAGAAAAGAAAAGAAAAGAAAAAGAAAAAACCCTGAGGAGTCAGAAGCTGTGGAAATAAATGCAAACAACGAAGCACAGAGGATACGAAGAGCAGATCATCAGAAAATTTAAAAAAAAAGAAAGAAAGAAAGAAAGAAAGAAAGAAAGAAAGAAAGAAAGAAAAAAGTATGTTTGCTGGTATGCAAAGAATATATTGTTTTTAAGCCAAATAAAGTAAAATTAAGGGACTAATGGTAAATAGACCAATAAAAATACAGCTGGGACTGGAATGTAGCTCAGACCAGTGCCTGCCTAGCAGTCACCAGGCAGCAACAGTCATAAAGCTGTACAGGACTCAACAGGACGAGAGACAACAGTGTTAGCAGTGTTGGGGGAGGGGCAAATTTAAAACAAAGCTAACAAACAGAATGAAATGTAGAGAGAACGAGAGGGAGTCAGGAGAGAAAGCAGTATCAAAATCTTTTCTCCTCAGGGCTTCGGACCAATCCAGAGCCCTGTCCACGCTAGGTAGATCCTCTACCCCTGAGCTATGTCTGACTTTGATGCAGCAATTCTCCTAGGTGCATACCCTCGCAACTGAAGACATACCCAAAGTATAAACAGATGTTTGTAAGTTGCCCAATGACAGTACGAGGCGGCTTTAGTTTTCCTTCACAGAAAAATACTGAATGAACCATAGTGTGTTTGTGTGGTGAAATACCCTGGAGCCATCAGAGAGTATCTTCCAGAAGAGTATAGTCCTGTGTGGAAAGAGAATCAAAAGACACTGGTAATCCGTAAGACACATGTGGTCATACATGCAAAGAAAAGCTGAGGCTACTTTACCTCTACCAAGGCCTACAGCCCATATGTAAGCGTGTGCACATGTGTGCGTGCACGTGCACGAGTTTCAATTTCCAGCAATGATCCAATGTTAGTGCCTTTTTTTTGTTTTTATTGAGACAGGGTTTCACATGGCCTGGAACTCAACATATAAGCTTACCACAAACTCACAGAGATCCTCCTGCCTCTGCCTCCCAAGTATTGGGTTTAACTGTGTCATGTTAGTTATACCAATGCTAAGTTGTTTTGCTGTTGTTGTTGTTGTTTTAAGGAAAATATCCTAATAAATGTTTTTATTTTTAAAAAAATGAAAAAGAGGGAAAGAGATTTGGGCTACTTTAAAATGCAGCAGGTCTATGGAGAATCAGCTGGATCCAAAGCAAAGGCAGCGTTCCTCATGAAGATGCGCCTGGACCAATTACTCTCCCTACGTGGGATGGGCCCCTTACAGCCGGCCTCACGTGACAACCGCTTGAGGCTCTTCAGAACCTTAAACAGGACTTAGGGCAGGGTTGTAAATCCACAACATGTCCATTCCACTCTGGGATTTACTCCAGGGTTAGCAGATCTAACCCCGTCCTCCCTGTTCTGCAAGCATACTTCACTGCTTTAAAGTAAGCTGTCAATTTCTAAAGGTAAATATTAGGGTTAGTTTCTCCTTGGGCACCATAATTCTCTCATAACTAAAATGTTTGTGGATTTTACGTCTCTCAACTGAGGCATTTGTTCTGTGTGAAGGGACCCACTGTACAAGTGTATTAACTACCTGATTCCAAACACTTCCGAGAGAAGTCACACAAACACACACACACACACACACACACACACACACACACACACACGGAGGGGAGGTTCCACAGAGACGTGCTGGCCAGGGGTTCCTGAGCACTCAGTGAAGACCTAAAGATGCTCAGGCAGGGGTCAGAGTAGCCGCCCCACCCCCCCACACACCTTGTTACTAAGTCCAAGCTTTGTCCTCAAAAGAACATCCTTAAAAATTGTTTTAGTTCAGTCCCCCTACCCCACCCTGCGCAAAGAATTCAGCAGCAGGGCTGGAGAGAGGGCCTTTGCAGGCACTAGCACACACACTCTAAGAATAAAATTTTAAAGGGGTGATAGTGGCTGAAGCGACGGCTCAGCGGTGGAGAGCACTTGGTGCTCTTGCAGAAGATCCGAGTTCCATTCCCAGCACCCATGAGGTGGCTCACAGCCATCTGTAACTAGTCGGAGGGAGTCCAACAGACCCTTCTGGCCTCTGTGGCACAAGGCATGCATGTGGTGCACGTACGTACACACAGCAGTCCGCAGTGTCACTTTAGTAAATGAATGTGGGATAGAGAAGTGAGTAAGATGGCAGAACAGAGCGGTGCAGGAGCTAAGCAGAAGAGGCGGAGCTAGAGAAGTGGTGGCAGCCATGGGTATGGGAGTGAGGCTGCTGTGGACAAAGGGGCATGTCTCCAAGTAGGGCCAGCAGGGTGGGGTGCAGCAACACGGAGCTCTCGCAGGCTCTACCCTGGACACGCTGCCCAGTGGCGTGACCACGTGAGAAACAGTTCATTTTCTGGACTAAGCCTTCTCAAAAGACTTCCATGGTCCATGCTGCAGCTGGGAGCCCTGTTATCACCCGAGGCCCTGTTGATGCCCAAGGTCTGTGTTGCTGCTGGAAGCCATGTTGAGTTCCATGGTCCCGATGCCGCTGTTGGCTGCGTGAATGGATGTCTGTGGTCCACGCTGCTGTCAGCTGCTATGGGGCAGGGGGCTTCTTTTGCAGTGGTAGGATGACTGCAGACTCACAATTGAGAATGAGAGACATTGTAGCCTTCTATAAAAGAGAAACAGTCCAGACAGGAAGCTATTGAAGACAGTCCTTAAAAACTATGATAAAGACGCTAAAGTTATAAGGAGTCCGTGGAGTGTTCAGCCACAAATGTGACATCTATATCACACCCAAAGGCCAAAGGACTTCAGGAGAGAGAGCACAAAAATTATAAGAGCCTGAGTTGGGAAGGACTGAAGCTAAAGTGTCTTCTCTTTTTTTTTCCCTTTGGAGACAGGGTTTCTCTGTATAGCCCTGGCTGTCCTGGAACTCACACTGTAGACCAGGCCAGCCTCGAACTCAGAAATCCGCCTGCCTCTGCCTCCCGAGTGCTGGGATTAAAGGCGTGCGCCACCACGCCCGGCTCCTATGCCTCTTTCTATACCATCCTCCCCAGCTCAATGCCATCTACTCTTTAGTTATCTCTCCACCAGGCTGAACCTTCTCTCGGTAAGCAAATCCATAAACTCCCAGGAAGACACACCCGACTCCAGGATGTGCTTCTGCCGTCCTGTGCAGATCTCCACCGGCACCCAGATTACTGGATACAAACTCAGCAATAGGGCTTAAGGGTGCAACCACAATCGGGCCACCCAAGGAACAAGCTGGGACATTAAATGTGCTATTTGGTGAACACTCTGTCAGAAAGGTGAATCGGCTGTCTGCACGCAGAAATCAGATTTCACATTTCATACACATCTCCTTCAGAGGGCTGCCGGGGCTAGCTCAGTGGGGGAAAAGCACTTGCCATGAAAGCCTAACTTCATGAGTTCAAATCCCCAGATCCTACAAAGGCCAAGAGCATACCATCGGCAATTCTAATCCTAAAACTCCTTGGAAAAATGGTAAGGGGGGCAGAAGAATCCGGGAAGCTCACACTCCCCACCAGCCTGGCAAACACAACAGCAAAACAAAACAAAACAAAACAAAACAAAACAAAACAAAACACAGAAATTCTGCCTCAAATAAGAAGAAATAGCACCAGAAGTTGTTCTTTGCACACTCTCATCCACAAACACAGATGCATACATGTGCACACAGATTGCATCAATCCGTACCTGCATCCCTGTAAGCTTCTTCCAGGGATGAAGGACCCTCCCACCAAGCTGCCCCAGCCCCACACTCCCCAGCAGCTCCCCACTTACCAACCAATGAGTCTGCCAGAATTGATAAACAAGTGGACTGCTTTTTATTCCTGGGTTGCTCTCAAAGGTTAGACAACGAAAAGATTCACTAAAAAGAATGTCTGCTTCCAGAAAAATAAATAAATAACACTAATAAAAACACCGCACTGCCCTGTCTCATAAGCACACAGACCTGTGCCAGCCAGCATGCCCACAGGATCCATGCACTGGGGTGACAGTGTCTGAAGCACGGTGCCCTGTGTAGTTGGCCTTGTAGTACCAGAGGGTCTTTAAAGAAATCCTGCAGAACAGACAAGAATGCCCTTGCAAGTTAAACCCTTGGGCTGGGGTGTGAATGGGGTGCTTGTGTAACATGCCAGGGCCCTGTGTTCCATCTCCAGCATTATGTAGACCAGGGTGGCAAGATGGTCAGAAATGCAAGGTCATCTTCTGCTATGCAGCAGTTTGAGGCCAGTCTGGCATGCATGAAACTCTATCTTTAAGAAAGGGAGTGGAGGAATAGGAGAGGGAGGAGGGGGGAGGAGGAGGGAGAGGAGGTGGTAGTGGTTAAATCCTTAAAAACAGGAGTGCATACCAAGGGTAGAGGTTTCCATACCTTGAGTTCTACCTAATGACTGGGTCCAACAGACCATGGTGGCAACAGCATGCGGTCATTCCCGGACCTCCTCTTCCCACAGGGTCTGGGGCAACTCTCTCCCACCTGCCCTTGCTCTTCTCTCTCTCTCTCTCTCTCTCTCTCTCTCTCTCTCATCGTGGCAGTTCTGCCTTTGCACAGAAATGCTAATCTTTGAGTCCTGATCAGCCAATCAGGAGCTCCTTTACATTAAGCCAGCAAACCACAACCTGGAAATGTCCTTGGGGTCCTGGGACCTTGGCTGTTCTCACCCTGGTAGCTGCTCAAAGGGCTCTTTCTTTGCTGCTAGGGACACTCCCTAGGGCAGGGAGAGGTGGTATGTGCTGAGGGAGGGAGCTGGTCTAAGGAAAAAACAAGGAACTGATGGATTCTGGGAGCCTGAAAGTTCAGAAGGCCGGTGTATTAGCCCAATTTCTGTTGTCATAACAAAATACTTGAGGCTGAGTTCTTTACAAAGAAAAGGTTTACAGTCTAAGATCAGGCAGATGCATACTCTGATGACACCCCACTTCCAGTCACAGCAAGAGGCAGAAAAGGAAACAGTCACGTGAGAAGTGGCCAGATGCATGCCGTGGACTCACTTTATAACAGTCCACGCTCACTCCCACAAGACTATCAGTCATCTCTGCCCTGAGCATCGCCCCTGCTGTCTCATTACCTTACACTGGGAACCTCCTCTTAAAGGTCCTTCCACGGCCTAACTGCATGACATTGTGGACCACATCACCAGCACTGGGGCCTTTGAGGTTTAGGGAACTGAGGTTTTGAGCCACTTTCCTGAACTCCCTTGGGCAGGAGTCCAGTGGGTGTGCTCAGTCCCTGGAAGACACTTCACCCTTCTCCACTGCTCCCACTACACCGTGGCCCAGAAAGCCCTGTAAAAACACAGGGCCATATAGCTCCTTCTCCTTTTTCTTTCAAAGAGTTAGAGAACTTTAATTACATGTGTGTGTCTCAGTATGCGTGAACATGGTGCAGATACACCCACAGAGGTCAGAGGAGAGCATCGGATTTCCTACAGCCAGAGCTCTAGGTGCCATGAGCCTCAAGTCTGGCATGGTGGGAGGAACTGAACGCAGGTCCCCTGGTAGAGCTTCCAACACTTAGCCATCTCTCTAGCTCCTATATTGGCTTCTTGGATACACCTCTCTACTACTAAGACTTGGTAGTGCTTAGGGTAAAAAGAACAAGATGTGGGGGAGAGGTCCACAGCCCGGTGAGTCCACCATGCACCAGCTCAGTGGGCACACCTCTTAATCTCTTTGAGCCTAAGTGTACCTCACCATAAAACTGGGCGATGCTAACTCTACTAGGACCCTTGCGCTAAGTTAAGACCATGTATGTAAAGTACCTTGTGACCTAGTGCACAGAAGAGGCCACTTTTAATGACACTCTTGGTCAACTCAAATCCTAGCTCCAACACTTGCCAGAATGACTGCAAAACTAATCAGCCTGACATTGCTTCACTCTAAGGCTGTGTGCAGACTGCTAGTGCATAAGAGGCACTGGGCCAAGCAAGGATACCCCAGTCAAGGAAAGGTAGAGCACCCTGGCTTACGCTCATTTGCATAGTTACTCCAGCAACTCCTCATTGATGCTGCCCTGTTCTACATCAGGAAGTGCCAGAGCCTGTTAGAAACACATTAACACAGGGAATCACCAGGACAGTGTGTGAAGGGGCCTCCTGGGTGCAAGGATGAGACTACGCTGCATTAGACTGTACCTTAGCAGCTTTGCTCTACTTGTGCCAGCAACTCAGAGAAGCAACTCAGAGTACTGACTGTGCTCTAAGCTGGGCAAATAACAGTGAGCCGGCAGCCTGGGAACGCATATTTTAACAGCTCTCCAGAGTGCCCTGACTCTTAATCAGGGTGGAAATCAACAATTGATATTTCCTTTGGAACAAGCACTTAAGGTAAACAGAACAGAGTCCCAACCTGGCTCCCTACCTCCTACAGGGCTCTGCGGCTGAGAGCTGTATTCCTTCCCCCACTGCAGCCTTATAACCACACCTTGACGCTGGGAGAAACAGCAGATGTGTGTGTGTGGGGGGGGGGCAGCCTCATCTTACCTCCACTGGCCTCCTATGGCCATGATCCCATTTCCCTCAATGATTTTGGAGCAGAGCTGCCCAGCAGAACCTCCAACTCCCTGGCCAGCCTCTGGACTCGGAACTCAGCCTGGTTATGGCTACCAGGGTTCTACAGGCAGACATAATCAGTCCTTCCACTCTGGCAACCAGGCCACATACCCTGTGATCACGGCCATTTGGCCTGCAGCTTCTGTGGTGGGGAACACAGAGTCTCAAGAGCCAGAAGAAATCCGTCCCAAGTATTCGACTGCCTTGCTTGCAGTCAAAACAATCAGCAGGCTTCAGGAGTCATTTCTTTTTTGAAAAAAATAAAAATAAATAAATAGAGATCACTAAAAAGAAGCCTTTTAACTCAGGAGGTAGGCCAATCACCTTACAAATCCAAGACCCTCAATCCACACCTGTCATACCAGGGGAAATCTTTTAACTAGGGAGGGAGGGAGGGAGGGAGGGAGTGTGTGTGTGGGAGAGAGAGAGAGAGAGAGAGAGAGAGAGAGAGAGAGGAAAAGAACAGGGAGACCAGGAAGAGGAACTCAGATCAACACCCCACAGTAAAGCTGGGAGCTTCACCCTTTCCCCTGAGGCAGGAAGAATCAAGGAAGAATTTCAAAATCTTTTTATACAATTAAAGAGGGGATCTGGTGGGGGGAAAGGAGCAGGCACAGAAATAGAGTTTAAGGTTTGCTATTTTAAGCGCAAAATAAATCGCGATGGGAAAGGCCTAGCAGGTATGGTTTTCTTTTCAAGATCTTATGGAAGACAGAGACTGTGGCTGGTGTCTGAGTGGACAGCCCAGTAAAGGAACCGTCAGGCTGGGGGGGGAGGGGTCTCACCCTCACGCTCCCTCGAAAGCAAAGAGTTCAGCCGCATACTTCCACAATGTTAAAGTCTTGAATGATGGCTTTTAAATAATTCAGATTCCGCTCTAATGAAGTGTAGAGATCACCATTAACTAGCTCTGAGTCACTAGACAGAAAATGAAGTGAAAGGGCTGAACCCAAGATGGCAGCAGAAGAAAGAACCAGATGGCCTGGCGAGCAATCCTGCATGAGGGTCCTACCCAGTGACACACAGTAAAGGCGGCAGCGTAGGAAATCACATTATTTTTTTTCTTTATTATTTTTTTTTCTAAGATGAGGTGGGGTATCTTAGAGTAAAGCTCAGGCTACCCTCAAGCCTATCCCCATCTATAGCCTCCTTAATGTACGTTCTCGGCACTCAATCTGAGTCCCATCGCCATCGTCATCGTCTTCATCGTTCGCCCTGCCCTCCTCCCCAACGCCACTTTAAAATCTCTTGGTGTAAAATACTGCTTTCTACTATCTTTGACCACTTGGCAACTGAAGGCAAACGAAACTCAAGACAAATCCTAGTTCTGTGCATTACAGAAAGCAATGTTGAGAGAAAACTAAAGCTCTCAAACAAAAAGCGATTTCACTTTTCTCAAACTTGTTAGCGATTTCACGGTCTACATACACGAAGCCTTGGGCCTGGCTCTGGGCTGACTTAACCATTTCATTTCATCCCACACGACACTCTAGCTGGTCCATCAGATCTTTTCTTTTTATCAAATCGAAAAACAAAAGGGTGCCAATGGAGTAGAGCCGGTCCTCGGGTCCTCGGGTCCTCGGTTCCTCGGGTCCTCGGGTCCTCGGTGGTGCAGCCCTGGCCCAGCATGTGGGGGGCCCTGGGCTCCACCCCAGGACCGGAGGAAAACAAGTGTATGTATGCATGGAAACAACACACATGCACACACATGCACGCATGCGCGCACACACACAGAGTCTTTTTCTTCTTCCAAAATGCCTCTCACATCAGCAGATCTTTCTAGAGCTCCAAACAGTTGGTCAATACAGCAAGATCAGCTTTTGGGCCTAACCTGCAGTGCTTAGAGCCTGCTCTGGGTGAGATAGTGGAGTTCTCTCTTTACAGACACGTGCGCTGAGAGCTGGGACCTTTTAAGATCAATACATTTTTCAAATGTAAGCCGAGTGGTTGTCAGCTGTGGGGAAACAACCTCCTGCTGCAGGCTCTTCTGCAAGCTGGCGAGCTACTTCCATGTATGGAAGTGGACGCACACTGTAAAACCTCTGGCAGGAGTCTGGACAGGCTGATGGGGGTGGGAGGGTGGCATTCCTTCCAGCAGGGTCTGAACTGGACCAGAAGGGTCGGCAACAGGGTTCCCCTGCTTGCGGAACCGAGGACTCTTCAATGGAAAGGCTGCAAGAGCAGGAAAAGATAAAAAGCAGGAAAACACGGGCATAGAACCCTCGAACAAGGAGATGCCCAAGACGCAGAGGGTCTAAACCTAGGTGCAGGAGCTTGGCTGAGCTCTGGAAGCCAGGGCCCTGCAGCTCATGCGCAGGCGCACTGATCTCAGCCCCCTGGAATGCAGAATCCTCCACAACTCGCCATCCATCACCAGAACTCCCTCAAGGCCAGCTCTAAGAAGGGTAGCCTCTGGTTTGTTTTGTTTCTGTGGTCTGAGAAACTCGAGGCAGTTACTTCTTGCCAGGGCATGTCTCAGGCTTGCCAGAAAGTTGAAGTCAAGCTGCCAGGCTGCAGTAGATACAAGTTAGAGCCCCACAAGTGTTACTGATAGGTGCCTCTGACTGAGCAAGGTACTTGATGAGCACGGGAAGGGGAGGGGTATATCCTGAGGAGCTTTAGAGATGTGGTGAGCACAAAGGAGAAACAGTATAGTGTCAGATATTTATGAACAATAATGAAGTCTAGCCGGGCGGCGGTGGCACATGCCTTCAGTCCCGGGAGGCAGAGGCAGGTGGATCTCTGAGTTCGAGACCAGTCTGGTCAACAGAGTGAGTTTGAGGACAGCCAGAGCTACATAGAGAAACCATTTCTCTAAAGAGAGAGGAGAGAGGGAGAGAGGGAGGGAGGCTGCCCTAGGAAGCTGGGCATACAGCTCAGTTGGTAGAATACTTGTCTACCACGCACCAGGCCTGTGGATTCTGATCCCCAGCACTACATAACGCAGGTGTGGTAGCCCATTCCTGTATCCTCAACAGCGGAGGGAGAAGGATCATAAGTTCAAGATCATCTTCAGCTAAAGGCCAATAAGGGCTACACGAAATTAAAAAAAAAACGAAAAACAAAAAACAGAACAAAACAAACAAGCAACCGACTTGCTTCATGATTTCTGCCATCTTGCTTACACTGAGAAACAGAAGCGATGTCTACACACTTTGCTGAAGTCCACATTCAGACCAGAGAGCGCTCACGCTCACTGTGGGGCACCAGACTTCTGGCCTCCCACGCTTCTGCTCCCAGGGCCCTGCTTAGATTCCCCAGCAACCTTTCCTCAAGTCGTCTCCGCAGCTCTCAGCCCAGCTCAGGGCTCCATCCACTGAAGACTCACCGTAGTTCTCAGGCAGAGACCCACCTCTCTGTAGACCTTGCCCTAGCTGCCCCACAAACCCCCTCAGCTGGGGACATTAGCCTCACATCTCACTGCCCCCACCAAAGCCAGGATACAGTCCCCACCATATGCTCTGACAGTTCTCAAACCCACTCCCTCTTTCCAATCCCTACTCGGCTGTCCTAGGGCAGTGCTCAGCATGTCCTCCTTCCTCTCTTTCCAGTGCTGTCCACAAGAACTCTGTGCAGCCTAAAATTCTATTTATAGCCACACTGACAGCTAGAGAGTATTCAGGAATAGTGGCACATATCTGTAATCCCAGCACTCAGAAGGCTGAGGCAGGAGAATTATGAGTTCAAAGCCAGCCTGGGCTACATAGCGAGATACTGTCTCATTTAAAAAGAAAAAAGAGAGGCATGGGAGGAAGCCTGTCTTGGAGCTAGAATTTACTTAATCCAACATCCCAATATTTCACAAGATTGCCATTCTAACATGTAATTAATATAAAAACTATTAATGAGTTGTTTTATATTCTTATTCTCACACTGAGTCTTTGATGTCTGGTATGCAATTATCACGGCGCACCCCAACCACAACTAGCCTTGCAATGTACTCAGAGCCACACTTGGCTTATAGCTACTGTACCAGATGGTGTGGCTGCAGTCTCCTGTGCTACACTGCTATACCTATCCAGTCTCATCAGTAGCCATCATGGAGGCCCAAGCCCCAATATTCCTTTCACTCCATACCTCCCACCCACATCTTCCCCATCTAGCTATTAATTAATATTTATTAGCCAATATTTTAATTAGCTAATAATTAATTTAATTAGTACTATGTATGTGTACATGCATAGTATGTGTGTGCAGGTGAATGTGCCACAGTACACATGTGGAGATCAAAGAAAATCCCTGTGAAGTTGATTCTCTCCTTCTCCCTTCACAGGGATTCCAGGGATTAAACTTAGGCAGCCAGGATGCAGAGTAAGCACCTTTATGTCCGAACCATCTCATTGGCTCCATAGATAACTTTTGCTCAATCATGAGCCATAGTGCTGTTGGCTATGAGCTCATCATTTCAAATATTAATAAATTATATACACATTAATAATTTACATAAAGTATGAATATAAAGTCTATGCTAGTTAATTTGTATTTTAGTGAAATGTGAATATGGGAGACCAAAGCATCCAAACAGAAGCACACATGAAACAAAGTTATATTTGAGCAGCTGATGAAAACACTGAACAGAGCTCCCAGAATCCTAAGCAAGCATCCCCTAGTATAAGCTAAGTCACTGTTTGCAAGGACTTTACACAACAGAAATACCGTGACCAACAACAGCCAACTGTACCCTAGTTTCACAGATCATAATGTGGGAAGCCACAGAAAAACAGGGAGAAAAGGAAATCGATACAGTTTGGGTGGAATGCTGAGCACGGGTCTGTGGGGACAAAGGGATTCCTGCCTGAAAGCCCGGCATAGGAATGCTTACAGCACAGCTGCAGAACACAACACACTGAGGGGTGCAGAGAGACTGGTGGGCTGGCTTTGAAGATGACAGTCATAGATAAAAATCTAGTTCTACATTTGAGCCAGTCACCTAAGTTTTGGGCCCAACATCCTAATTTGAAAAGCCATTGCAACAGTAAATTAGCAAGTGCAGAAGCATTGCTCCTGGGGGATGCTCAGGCCTGGGATGCTGGGAACTCTAGTCACAATGCTATCATCAATTGGTCGATACATAACCTGTTTTATATGTGTTTCTATAGGCCCCTCAACCACGAAGGATACATCTGGAAACTCTAGCCTGAAGCCACAGATAGTATTCAATCCTACATTTACATTATATATGTTATGTGGGTTGCCCTGACCCTCCTTTGCACCACTACTCCTGTGCTCCCAGACCACTGTGCAATAAGAGTTATTTGAATACAATACTGAAGTAGTGAAACAGCAGTTCAAGTTCTACCTAGAATAACTGAGAAGGCTACTAAGTGACTAACAGGCAAGTAGCCTATACCACCGGGATACACTGAACAAAGGATATGGATACACTGTGCAAAGGATATGGATACATTGTGCAAAGGATATGGATATATTGTGCAAAGGATATGGATACATTGTGCAAAGGATATGGATACATTGTGCAAAGGATATGAATACACCATACAAAAGATATGGATACATTGTACAAAGGATATGGATATACTGTGCAAAGGATATGAATACACTATACAAAAGATATGGATACATTGTACAAAGGATATGGATACACTGCAATAGGATAATTCTCATTCTGGGTAGAGGACAGTGACAGATATTATCTTGCCATTCTCAGCTCATAGCATGTCATTTCTGTTTGGTTTGGCAGAAATTGAACCTAGGGTTTCATGCATGCTTAGCAAGTACTCTACCACTAAGCTATATACCTAGCCCCCTAGCATGTAATTTAAAACTAACAAATTATCTACCTGTGAAAACTTTCCATTTAGTATTTTCAGACCACAGCTGACCATACGTAACTGAGACCACGTAAGGCAGAACTATGGCCAAGGAAGAATTACTGTACCGTCTTCATGGACTATTAGAAAGAGCCAATAAGATGATATGCAAGGGACACCTTGTAACAGGGTCCTTGGAACCCAGCAGGAGCTCACTGAGGGATAACACTAATGATAACAGCACCCTCCAGCTCAAGAGATGTTCTGGACCAGTACTCTCTCACCGACATCATGGGCAGAACAACTTATCTCAAATGCAGCTCAGCAGCCTCTCCCCCACCTCCTCGGTTACCATCTCTCATGAGTGCACGGCAAGGATAAGCTTTTATGCTTCACGCCACCTGGCAGTAAACCTGTTAGAACTCTCCAGCTGTATACTACATAACGTTGTTTACCTGTATAGATGTCAAACAAGAAACTGGTTGGTTGTAATTATTACTTCATAAGGAATCAGTGTCCATGCTAAAGAATCCAAAATAGAGAAAGATGACTTTACCAACGTAATAATCTCCTAGTGGGAAATAACCACAGCCACAAGTAGTCTTGTAGCTTCAGACTCCATTTCCTCTTTGCACAGCAACGCACACTCCAAGGAGATGTGTTAGGGTTTCATTGAGTATATGAAACTATACCAAGATAATTAATGAACAAGAACTCACTGCAGGGGCTAGAGAGATGGCTCAGGGGTTAAGGGTGTTCACTATTCTTCCAGAGGACTCAAGTTTGGTTCCCAGCACCCACATAGGGTGGCTTACAACCACCTAAAATTCCAACTCCAAGAGAATTTGACACCTTTGGCCTCTGCATGAATAAATACTCATGTGCACATACCCCCCCCACACACACAGACATAGACACATACATACACAATTAAAAATAATTTGGGGAGGGAGTTGAGAACAGGTCTCTCTACCATAGCCTGGATGTCCTGAAACTCGATATGTTGACCAGGCTGGCCTTGAACTCAGAGATCTGAATCCCAAGTGCTGGAATTAAAGTGTGCATCACCACACCTAGCACCCCCCCAAAAACAAAAATCTTAAAAGGAAACAAAGAACTAGCTTTAGGGAAGCAGAGAAGACACTCAGTTGACAGAGTGCTTGCTTGGCATACGTGATGCTCAGAGTTCGACTCCTAGCACTCCATAAACCAGGGGCTACATCTGCACACATCTGTAACCCCAGAGTAATAGGAGTCCCAGGTTACACTCAGCTATAAGGCAAGTTTGAGGCCAGCCTGGGTTACAAAAGACTCTATCTACAAATAAAATAATAAGAATTGGCTTTGGAATGGATTTGAACTCCTAAGTTTCAGAACATCATATCCCTCATGTCCCATAAAGTCACAAGTGTGACCCCACAGCCCCCTTTCAAAGGCCTGAGTTCAGGCCAATGATGTGTTAAATTCCTGTTTCCCTATGTCCCTGCTCAGGTTGAAAAGACCTTCTGAAAGCAAGAGGCCAAGTTCCCGTGACCTCAGGTCCAGGGACCAGTGCCAAGGGCTCTCTTGGGTCACAGCTATCTCTCAACAAAACACGGGAAGGGTGTAAACTGCCTGGACAGGCAGCAGGACAGCGTATCCTCTCCCTTCCTGATGGGCCAACAGGAAAAAATACCTTGGCCACTGGGCCATCTGTGCTCACAGTGAAGCATCACCTGGCTGTTTTTACATCCCTGTCTGTACATCTCGCAGCCTGGGCTCTGTCCTGAAGAACGCTGTGCTGGTGTACAGAGCGGAAACATGTTTGTTTTCTCTGCATGAGTTATAGCCACTTGAGGCATTCCACGTAGGAGGTCTGACCTGTGTCCTCAGCCTGACTCCGGCCTTGCCACAGGAAGGCCGCTGCACTCTCAGGAACAGGCTCCTGGGACTAGGAAAGTGTCCCATTTTCGAGAGATCAGGACACATAAACTCACGTGGGAAAGAGCCCTGTGCCGCACCCCCAGCCCCCAGCGAGCTTTTCTCTTTAGCTTGTGAACAAAAGAAAATCTGGCAACGACTCACAGATACTGGGTGGATTTTTTTTTTAAAGGGCTTTTAGGATAGATGCTAAGCAATACCACTGAGCAGACAATAAGAAGAGCTAGAACCTCAGCCAGGCGGCCTCCATCTGCTCTCTGAGCCTCAGTTTCCTCGCTGGTAAAAGCAGAGTATTGTGAGAGAGTGCTGACACACGCCTTTAGTCCCAGCCCTCGGGAGGCAGAGGAAGGCAGACTGACATGAGTCGGAGGCCAGCCTGGTCTACAAATCAAGTTCCAGGTCAGCCAGAGCTAACCAGGGAAATTCTGTCTCAAAAATCTAAATGAAGTAATTAATCTATTAGTTAATTAAAATAAAGGATTGCTACCCAGCCCTCACCATGCTTCCATGGTAGCAGTCAGTGGTAACATTGCCCAACACCATACACTTGTTTAATTATGACTAAACACACACAATCAGACAAATCTATGTTGCTAAACTTTAACGTTAAACCTCACTCCTTGGATGAAGTCTATGCTGTATGTCGCTCAAGTCTCGAACACAGACTCAAGGAGTTCTCCTGCCTCAGCTTTCTAAGTAGTTGGGACTACAGACTCACACACCACACTCAGCTACGAGAGTCACCTTCTTCTTTCCACTTCCGCCTTGATGGTCCTCTAAACGCCAGTCCAAACCCTTCATTCTTTATTTCAACAAATACTTGTGACAAATATTTATTAATAAGAGACCTTTAATCCCAGCACTTGGAAGGCAGAGGTAGGCGGATGTTTGAGTGGTCTACACAGTGAGTTGCAGGACAGCCAGAGCTATACAGAGAAACCTTGTCTCAGAAAGAGAGGGGGGTGGGTAGTGAGATGGCTCAGCGGTTAAGAGCACTGACTGCTCTTCCAAAGGTCCCGAGTTCAAATCCCAGCAACCACATGGTGGCTCACAACCATCTGTAACGAGATCTGATGCCCTCTTCTGGTGTGTCTGAAGACAGCTACAATTTCCTTTGTTTTATTTAACAAATGGAATTCACTAGCACAATGACACTCTAAGGAAGTTTATAAAAAATGCATTCCTGCAATCTGGCCCAGATCAAGGTTCGGTGGTTTAAAGTAGCCCTCTCCCTTTGTATGTGTTTGTGGGAGTGTGAGTGGGGTCCCCAACTGACCACAGAGCTCTAGGACTCTGCCTGTCTCTGCCCCACAGCACTGCAGTTGCAGGTCTCCGTCACTAAGCCCAGCTTTGACACAGGGCTGGGGGAGTGAACTGAGGTTTCCTTGTCATCCACTGAGCCATCTCCGCAGCCCTCGAGGGTGGTCTCCTTGGTCCCCAAAGCATCTGTGTCTTATCCTGGGGCATGTCTGCAATTTAGACCTTTCTTATTCCAAGCCCAGAACTAAGCCTCGAGCAAGGACCACTGCTTCAGAAACTCCTCACCCACAAATCACACCTCCCCACACGTGTTCGTAGAGGCTCTGACAACAGAGCTAATGCTTCCTAAAGAAGGCAGAACGGTTCCCATTGGTAGCAGACAGCCGTGTCCCTCAGCAGTCTGCAAGCTCGCATCACCTCCTCCACGGTGGAGGGACTTTGCCTACCAGGATCAGATGAGCCTTCTCGTCTCAGCTTTCCCCTCCGTTCCCACGTGGTTATTTATATCGGGAACATCTTTCTTTCTTAATCCACTGGGCTACCCTTCTCCTCGTTTGAAAAGGTCACTTTCTAGTTATTCTTTCCAGAAGGCTTTCTTGAGGTCCGTGCCTTCAAGCTAGTGCTCCATCCCAGTGCCCCCATGATCCTTTGCTCTGTAAGCGGCATGGAGGAGCATGGCTCCTCAGTCGCTAACTATCTGGAAAAGAGCAAACTACTACTGCCAAGCTCCGCCAACAAGATGCAAGCCTTTCTGACAAGGAACACTTTATAATCGTCTTCACATACATGGATTTTGTCATAAAACCAATTCTATTCAGAACATCTGGAAGTCAGAGACCCACTGCCCATAGATCCTGACAAGCTGTTTGGATAGTTACTTCAATCTTTTTTTTTTAATTATTATTTTTATTTATTTATTTATTTATTTTTTTATTTTTTTAAGTATCTGTTTAGGGCTAGAGAGATGTCTCAGTGGGTAAGAACACTGACTGCTCTTCCGAAGGTCCTGAGTTCAAATCCCAGCAACCACATGGTGGCTCATAATCATCTGTAATAAGATCTGACGCCCTCTTCTGGGGTGTCTGAAGACAGCTACAGTGTACTTACATATAATAAATAAATAAATAAATAAATCTTTTTTTTTTTTTTTAAGTCTCTGTTTAATGCCATGCTGGAATTGTGTTATATATGCAATCTGGAGTCTTGCCTCTCTGCACAACACAGAAGGTCACAGTTCGGCAAAGCCTCTGTTTTTAATGGTTGTTCCAGATCATTCTGAGGTATGGTGACTTACGGAGGTGCTCTGTGGCTGGTGATCATCTGGAGTATTTCCAGTGTCTTACTGTTGTTTACAAAGGAACACTGTCCTAGAGTTAGGGCAGGCTGAGGTAAGTGCCATCCCCATTTTGTTCTGTCCTGCGGGCTGCACACTGAATCTGCACACAGGGCTCCATCTAAGTGGACTAACTCTTCCCATCCTTAAACCCACAGGCATGGGCCACCAAGCCCAGCAGTTAAGGGGTGCTGGGGATATGAATTCAGGTTCTCCGGTTTGCTGTGCACGTCCCATTTTACAATTCACTGGATGTCTGCAAAGTTCACCTTTCATAACTGCTCTTCTCTGTCTATTTAATAAACACTCCCAGGGCAACCCTTTCATTCTTTCATAAGCAACCCGGCACCATGACCCATAAGAAAATTAATTTTAGCTTTTCTCAGCTATTTCATGCAGAAGAGAATGAGGAATGTTCCCGGGAAAGGGGAAGATGTTCAATCTTCCGTAAGAAGGCTTTGATGTAATCCTTGTACATTTTTCTCAAAGCAACAGATACATTCCTAAGACGGCAGGGGAGAGGGGCTCTGAGCCAAAGAAATTACACTATGAGCAGCAGACCCCTAAAACCAAGAGCCTTCAATAGCGGAAAGACAGACGTGCCTCTTCATTTTCCTCTTTCATGGCTTCAGCTTTGAAGGGTGCTGGGTTTTCTGAAAACATAGTACACTTTAGCACATCAAGTCTGGATTAAATACAGGCTACCTGACACCAGCTGCCACAGAAGGCCAGGCATAATGAGTGCCCAGCATGGGGAAATCTTTTGTTCCTGGATGAGTCCGAACTGTCGGCTTTAGAAAGTGAACTTCTGAATTCATCCAAACGGGCAGTGGGAGTTTTATTGCTTTGTGTCGGTCTGGGAGGAGCTCTCGTGGAGGAGTGGGAAACTGCCTTCCAAGCGCTCCAGCTAGTGTACCTGCCGGCAGTGTGCCACCCTAGGTCTTACTGCTAATCACCGTGGTGGTCCTGGGGTTCTGCGCTTCGATCGGTTCGTGTGCAGGTCTGTGCCAAGGCAGACATCAAAGCTACACAGAACTCACTTTTTGTCTCCATCAACCGCCCGTTAGTACAGTCAAAAATTATAATAGTGCTGAGCAACACTGGTGCACGCCTTTGATCCCAGCACTTGGGAGGCAGAGGCAGGCGGTTTCTGAGTTTGAGGCTAGCCTGGTCTACAAAGTGAGTTCCAGGACAGCCAGGGCTGTTACATAGAGAAACCCCATCTCGGGGGGTTGGGAGGATGGGGAAAAATTATAATAGTAGGATGTGCTAGTGAACACCTCTAAACCCAGCGCTTGGGAGGCAGCGGCAGGTGGGTCTCTGTGAGCTCAAGGACAGCCTCGAACTACATAGTAAGTTCTAGGCCAGTCAAGGAGACATAGTGAGACCCTGTCTCTAAGTAAATAAAATGAGAGTATATGAGAACTACTCAAAAGTATGTATAGAAAAGCTTCGTGCATATACACTTGCTTGCAGATGTCCAAAATGCCACTGAAGAGATGTTGTGGTAATGGTCACGGGTGGAGGTAGACTGTGGCCAGCAGTGACAGTTGGGATATTTCCCTGCGTGCCTGGGTTTTGTTTGTGTGCTACTGAAGGTTGAATTCAGGACTGGGGACATACCTGCCAAGCAGCCTACCAGAGTCACATTCCAAGACCAGAATGTTTTAATGTCGTTCCCTTCAAGAAAACAGATTGATTCCAAATGCAGTCCATTGTGCAACAGGCACATAGGCACACACATTTCTATAGGCAGCATATATGTGTAATTTTTCCTGGAAGAGTGCAAAACACTATTGTCATTGCCTGTTTGGGGGAAGAGTCTGATTTTATCATTAAAAACTGAAAGGTTCACTCTCCCTTGCCAACGGAAAGAAGTTCCTATGCTAAATCAAGGGGTATAAGTGGCTTTTAATGTTCACAGTCAGCAGAAAGCCTGTTACTTGTGCAGACAGATAAATCCCATCTTCCTAATGAAGACAAACCGGGTCTTGGTCCTAGGGAGACCTGGAATTGGTCTGGAATTACGGAGTCTGGCTCTTCGGCAGAGCTCACTGGATGATGCCACAGGAATTGCTGTGAGCCAAGGGCTGCAAAGGCAGCGTTCTGCCGGTCTCTGCAAACACAAGCTTTTCCTAAGTCTTAGAAAAAGCAGTAGGTCCAAGTGGTATTAAGTAGTACTTCACTCTTAAGAACATTTGTACAGGCTTAGAGCAACGCGTCCAAGGGTGGGATCTGGGGGGCCTTGTGCAAACTGGGGAAATTTCATTTCCCTGGAAAGTGCTTTGGGGCACTTAATTCCAAGTCATCCCCGGCCTAACGTTGAGCAGTCAGGAGTCCTCAGTGCCAAACTCTACCGGATCTGAGGGAGCCCTGTGTAATCTTTTTCTGTTGTTTTTGTTTTAGCGGAAAAACATTTTGTTAAGTAGCTCACGGTGGCCTTGAACTCTTGCTCCTTCCGCCTCCCTTCCCCAAATACTGGGATTATATGGGCAATCATAAATGGGCAAAGAGTTAGGGAGAAAATAAATCCATTTCAAAATAGGATAAAAATTCTCAAAATAAGTGGGCTGGTTTGTCCTAAAAAGTCAAATATTAAGAAAAACAAGTCTTTCTGCAACAGGGTCCCAGATCTCTTTGTTAAGGCCTGGCATCTACCGCTAGCCCATTTTGAAAGTAAATGCCACACTTAATTAGTAGTGGGATTCCCAGCCTGGGGAGGGGACCGTGAGTTAAAGACTCCTTCAGGCTCTAACGAGCAGATGAAACAGGGTTCAGGGGTTCAGGGGTTGGGACAAGGCACTCTGCGCTGCCACATGGCCCTCAGAAAGCATGGGCTCTGGGCCTCCTTGACAGTGGAGCGCCCTCAATTCACGCCACTACCAAGTGTGTGTGGACGTGGGTGCAAGGTCCTCTACAGGAACCGAACATACTAGTGTGGCCTGCGTGTCCCTCAGGCCCAGCAACGCTGCTCCGCTGAGGTGGGACTGAGAGCCAAGAGGAAGGAAAAGGTGCGGTGAGGTCGCCAGCCATTGTTGGGACCCGAAACCAACAGGGGACGGGAAGGCACGCGAACCTTCCAGGGGGCGGACCCTGCAAACCGCAGGCTGGTGAACTTGGCATCAGCCCTTCCGCAGACTCACTACAGCTTATTTATTCACTGACTGAGTGGGAGAGGTGGTCGCTTTAGGAGCAGATGTGGGTTTACCAAGTACAAGTCCTTTCACACCAACTTTCCTGACGAGAGAGAAAAGGTAAAGAACTAAGCTCTCCTGTAGCGGACATGCTAACTGAGGCAGAGTCAGACCACAGTTATCCTGGAAGAGGGTCTCTATGCCCCTGGAGTCTGTCACCCAGACTGTTGGTCAGGCTGATCATACAGAACTCAAACCTGGGAAGGGGCTCTGATTATTGTAGTGGGCATATCAACAAACACAATGATCTCCACAGACTATAGAAACTGACCACATCTAAACTGACGCTTGAAAATGAGAGCTCTGAGAAACTGGACTCCGCCCTCATTTGTCCAGGCATCTGACTGCTAGTGAAGACCCTAGGATCCTGGGTGACTAAAAAGGTCACCAGTGTCACATGATTATCAGAAGAGCCAATGCAAGGGCTGGGGAGATTGCCCAGGGGGTGTGCGTGTTACTGTATGAGCATAATGGCTCATACAATAGGGGACGAACAGAAGGGGGAAGGAAGAGGGTGGACTGTGATGACTGTGGGGGGCCTCCTTATGCCGCACAATAAATACCACGTACACTGAGTATGCACAATGAAGACTTCCACAACTTCTTTTAAAAAAGATTAAAATTTTTATGTGAGTACACTGTAGCCTCTTCAGACACTCCAGAAGAGGGCGTCACATCCCATTACAGATTGCTGTGAGCCACCGTGTGGGTGCTAGGAATTGAACTCAGGACCTCTGGAAGAGCAGTCAGTGCTCTTAACTGCTGAGCCATCTCTCCAGTCCCACAACTTTTTTTTCTGACACGACAATTCACTGTCTTGTTGTGTGTGTTCTTGTGTGTCGGTGTGTGTGTGTGTGTGTGTGTGTGTGTATGTGTGTGTGTATGCCCATCCACGTGGAAGCTAGCAGTTACTATTTGGTACCCTCCCCAATTATTCGACATCTTATTTTTCTGAGACAGTCTCTCACAGAATCTGGGGACTGCAAATTCTGCTAATTGGCTGGCCCACAAACTACCTTCCCTGCATAGGGAATACAGGCAAGGCTCTTTGCAGGGCTGCCAACAATCTCCAGTCCTTGTGCATATGAGGCAAGCGCTTCCCCACTTTCTCTTACCTACATGATATGTAAAGATTGCTATGATAAAAAGTTTACAGATTAGTAACAAGAGGGATGTGCCCAGACCCTCTTCTACTCATTCCCAGTGTAAAAGAGAAAATAAGACCCACTCAATAGAACTGAGTATTTGAATTACCATAGGCATGGTCTGGAAATACAGTCACATTCAAAATTTGAAATCTCAATATGGAGTACTAGCTAGATGGCTCAGCAGTTAAGAGCACTAGTAATCCTTCCAGAGGACTGGAGTCTGGATCCCAGAACATCAACGGGCTTAGAACTGCCTATACTCTAGCTCCAAGGAGACCCAATGCCCTCTTCTGGCCTCTGTGTGCAACTGCACTCACAAGCCATATGCTCATAGACACACATACATATAAATAAAAATTAGATAAATCTCCTTTTAAAATAAGAATAGAGGTCAGGTATACAGTTTGTGCTTAACACAAATGAGACCCTGAGTCCAATCCCCCCCATATACACAAAAATATCAATATGTCACCAAAACAGCAAGAAACAAGCCATAGCCACTGTCCTAGAAAGAAACCAAAGAGAGGCTAGGGAACATGAGCGACCACTAGATGCAACGGAAGGAGGAAAGATGCTCTGGAAAGAGGAAGGGTGTCTAAAGAAACACAAAGGCTGAGAACCCCTCCCTCCTAGAATCAGAACAAGCATAAAGGACAGAAGGAGCTTTTGGTAAGTGCCTGGGGCAAACACATGACACCCACTCCATGCTGGCTACTGTTTACACCACCTTTGCACATTAATGCATTTCAGCCTCAGAAACACCCCAATGTACCCAATGGGTACAGCTACCTGCATTCACTGATCAGGGAACCTGAGACACACAAGTGACTTCAGCGCTCTGAAGTCCCTGGGTTACCAAGTGGAAGCCGGGACACAGACTTAAGGACCCTGGACCCCGAGTCTACCTTCTCTCTTCACTTGCTAGGTACTATATTTTAAAGGCTCACTTGGAATGACGGGACGTTTCTGAAAGTCCATGGGTGTAAATGAATTTGGCAGTTACAGGCATGTAATGCCACACCCACATCCACGCCCCTCCCTAGCTCTCAGGGCCCTGCTGTGAGTTGTTCAGCCCAATCTTTAGCTTTCGCGCTAAACCCTGAGAAATGAGGAACAGATCGGGAAGTCTGATGCAGTGAAGGCTCTCGTTACCTGAATGGGTTTAAGGGGAAGAAGGCGACCTCTCTGGGATTCTGAGCGGACTAGAGCCATTCAGATTTTTATGACAGGGATATTGACCGTTCCCCCTCCCGCCCAAAAAATAAAAGCTGTAGAGTGGAATGGACCTGGAGAAAATTCTCCAAAGAGAACAGAGAGCCTTTCCACAGTGCCGCAGCCCTCGGCACACCCTACTTTTTGACTCTTCAGGGCCAACCCAGGATGAAAGCAACCGTAACAATGTGGAAACGTGGCTTAGACTTATCTGTACTTGGCATCTCTACACAAAGTCGAGTGGGGAGTGGGAAGAGAGGGTGACAGAGTCAATGGAGAGGGAAGCCGGATGCTAAGCTTAAACTGTTTCTGAAAGAGGGGTTTTCTGATGGATAGCTCATACAGAGAAAATAAATGCACTACCGTCTCTCTGGTCCGAGAGTTAAGACCAGTGAGCAGCAGAATATTTACATTTTGCTTTTAATCACAGATGCCCCAGAACAAACATCTCCATGGCAGGGTTTCCCTGTAGCACAACTGTTGAGGGGAACGTGTGTGTGCGACATGTGGTTACTATACCTCTCCCTTGTCACAAAGCAAAGGGCATACGTTTGAGCTTTCACTGGAGTTGGAGCAGCCGTTACTGAAAGCTTCATAAAGAGGAGGACTGATGTAGTCCTAGATCTCCGCAGGACACCTGAGGTTCGATTTTGTGACTGAACAAAAGCATGACGGCAGCCCTGCAGGCTCTGCATAGGATGAAGGGGAGATGGGGGCACGTCACTGGCTGAATTAACCAAAAGAAAAAAAAAAAGCCCAAATCATTAAAAAGAGAGGGGGAGGAAGGGGGCTTAGAAATCACCACCACATAAAGGGCAGAAGACAGCTGGGTTCTCCCGCCTTGCCAACCAGGAGCAAATGTGTTAAGTGGTTAGACTGGGCTGTCTCGTGCACGCTCAGAGCGAGCGCACATAGAGCACAGCAGCCTGCCTCTCTCTGTGCTGTGAAGCAGGCTTGATGTAAATGCTTTTCAAGATACATTGTCCCGAACAGAAAGGAAAGACTCAAATTTAAGAGAGGTCAGCCAAACTTTCACCCAGCACCGAGACCCCAGAACTCCAGCATGGACACCCCAGAACTCATCACTGGTTCTCTTGACTTCAATTCTCTGACTCTTAACGTGTTTGGAAATGTTTAAAGTTAAACGTCAACCACACTGATTACCAGTAGCTGGCAGAGAGACTGGACACACAGTTTGAGTTCCTGGGAAGAAGGGTGATAGAGAAATGCAACGCATTTATGAAACAGAGAGGCTTCAAATGACAGGTCTGCATATGAGACTATTTTAATGCACTAAGTCAACAGTTTAAAAAGGGAGAGTCATGCTTTTTCCTATTTTTGAACACAGAATTACAGGGCACAAGAAGCTACTGACTCTCCTTATTAAGCTCAGAGGTACTATTTGTTTAGAGTGAGCAAGGCCCTAGGTTTGACATCTGGTCTCTCACACAGACAGACAGACAGACAGACAGACACACACACACAAACACACACATAGACAGACACACACACAGACAGACAGACAGACACACAGACAGACAGACAGACACACACACACACAAACACAGACAGACAGACAGACAGACACACACACACACAGACAGACACACACAGAGACACAGACACACACACACACACACAGACAGACACACACACACACAAACACACTTTAAAGCTCATTATGACTCAAACAGTTAAGAGAGCAGTTGCTTGCAGGAAGACCCAGTTCGATTCCCAGTATCCACAGGGCAGCTCACAACTGTCTATAACTCCAGGTCTAGAGGATCCAATGCCCTCTTCTGATCTCTATGGGCTCTTGCATACACACAGTGCCCACACGAAGGAGGCGGGAAGCAGAGGCAGGCTGATCTTTGTGAGTTCAAGGCCATACTGGTCTGCACAGTAGGTTCTAGGCCACTTGGGGGCTACACATTAAGACCTTGTCTCAAAAACAAACACACAAACAAACAAAAAAGAATAAGATGGAAATTCCAGCATCCAGGGGGCAGAGGCAAGAGAATCCAGAGTTCAAGGCCAGCTGGGGTGAGCCCTCTCCTTAAAAAAGAGAAAGAAACAACAATCCAAAATACAAACAAAACAAAACAAAAGCTAAAACAAACAAACAACAACAGCAACAACAAAACCCCACAAACTGTACAGAGTATATTCTCTGTGTAGCCCTGGCTGTCCTGGAACTCGCTCTGTAGACCAGGCTGGCCTCGAACTCAGAGATCTGCCTGCCTCTGCTGGGATTAAAGGCGTGTGCCACTACACCTGGCAAAAGAGCATATGTCTTTCAATCCACGAGATCTGAAAACCACCATGAGTTATCAATCTGAAAGCCACACACCTGCTGTCTATGACATCACCCTGTTTTCCAGCACCTGGCACGGATCGCCCTCCCCTCCCTTCATTAGGATTCTGTCCTCACGGAGCTTACAGTCTGATGGAAGACACTAGGAAATCTTTCAAAAACCGGTGCAGAAGATCTACGGGAACAGCCAGGCAGGCAGTGGTAGCACACACCTTTACTCACAGCACTCAGGAAGCTGAGGCAGGTGAATCCCTGTGACTACAGGCCAGCCTGATCTTCAGAGCAAGTTCCAGAAGAGCCAGGGCTATGGCGGGAGACCCGTCTCAAAATGAATAAACAAACAAACAATGCATGGGAGCTCAAGAACAGTCTACCTAGAGGAAAAAGTGACAGGAGATACTGCACTACACCCGCAGATGGATGCTGCTGCTGCTGCCGCAGGAGGTACCACACTACACCCGCAGACGTGCGCTGCTGCCACGTTTCTGGAGACACGTGTGAAAGTAATGAGACACGCACAGAAAAGCTGGCGCTCGCCATATATCCGGTGAGGGTCTTTTGAGTGGGATTTTAAGTGAGGGAAGTGACGAGGAGACCTGTAAAACTCATTGACTGAAAATGACAACCTTACAGAAACTGATTAAGAGGGAACCTGTGAAACACAATAGGGCTGACAAGATGCCTCAGAGGGTAATAATGGCTATCAGTACAAGCCTGCCGAACCGAGGTCCATCCCCAGGCCCCACACAAAGGGAGGCAAGGACCAACGGGCGCAAGTTGTCTGCCACGTGCCACAAAACAGACCAAAAGTTAATTAGGGGCTGGAGAGATGGCTCAGCGGTTAAGAGCATCCACTGCTCTTCCAGAGGTCCTGAGTTCAATTCCCAGCAACCACATGGTGGCTCACAACCATCTGTAATGGGATCTGATGCTCTCTTCCTGTGAAAAAAATTTTTTTGCTTAAAAAAAGGGGAGGTGGGCCCTGTCTCAAAAAAAACAAAAAACAAACAAACAAAAAAACAAAAAACAAAAAACAAAAAAAAAAAAAAAAAAAAAGGGAGAGGGGGAGTGGGAGGGGAGCTGGAGAAATGGCTTAGAGGTTAAGAGCACTGACTACTCTTCCAGAGGTCCTGAGTTCAATTCCCAGCAACCACATAGTAGCTCACAACCATCTGTAATGGGATCTGATGCCCTCTTCTGGTGTGTCTGACAGCTGCAGTGTACCCATATAAATAAATCTTTTTTTTTTTTTTTTTTTTTTTGAGATAGTTAATTAGTTAACATACGTTGATGGAGATAGGAAAGCATCTAAAGGCAGGGATACCGGGAAGCTCCAAACCCAGGCAGATAGAAGAAAAACTTAGCAGAGACCACAAATGCAATAGTCCTGTATCGTCACAGAGCGAGACATGAGCAGTCGGGCTTTGGACTTGACTGCAAAAGCTTTGAAGGGCCAGAGGATTCCTCATCCTTGAGATTCAGGATTGGGAAGCTGTTTCTTTTTTCAGGGAATGTAGGGGCGCTGGGGCTTGAGCCCAAAGCCTCCTGAATGTTAGATAAGCCACACAGTTCCAGCCCAGAACTGCATTTCCAAACTCGTCATTCCATTCTGGCAAGGCTTAGAGAGGTCCTGCTGGAGACCATGGCTGAGGACTGTCACAGGCTCATCTGAGGGTGGTCTGCTGCTGGTCCACAAAGAGGTGGAGTATAGAAACGGTGATCTGACGTTTAGAAGTATTATGACACCTCAGCAAAGCAGCACACACATGTCGCTGGTCCAAGGTCTTACCGGGTTAAACAGGAAAGTACCCAGCATGCATTGTGTGACCACAGGGCAAGTACCAGTGGATGAATGACTGAAAATGTATTTATTCTTTAAAAGGATGGTTGCATAGATCAAGTAAAATGTTCTGATTTGAAAAAATGATTTGAGACTAGAGGCAGGGAGCCCCGGAGAAGGCAGCTGTTAGGCTATGATCGACAGGAAACGTAACTCAGTACCCAGGGATCCAGGGATGGAGAGATGGGATTGGAGATCTCAGCTACTCAACAGGTCAGATTAGCTAGACCCCAGCACCTTCAGGAAGTAAGCTGTAGAAGATATCAGAGCGTGGCTCTGGGCATTCAAAAAATTTCCCATAACTTTGAAAATCACGGCAGGATATAAGATTACGAGAGAACTTGAGGGTTCGCAGGATTCTAAATTCAGATCCATTTTCCTTGAGTGCCTTTGACTATGCATAATGACAGATTAATGAGATGCAGAAAACTAAGCACCCTGGTGGTTAGCATGGGGTACCACTGGGAATTCAGACTGTGAAGAAAGAAAACACAGCCTACGCCAAGTCTACTACACTCTTTCCCAAAGGAAGCTGTATGGCCAGGAGCCACACCTCATTCAGAACAGGATCAGCTGGAGCCCCAGAATCCTCAAGCTCAATTAGAAAGAAAAAAAAAAAAAGACACGGAGGGACCTTCTCATCCCTGCCCCAGCTATAAACAGCACAGAGCGACCTTCTACCAATTTGTGCAAATATTAAAACAGGCCTTCCACCAAAAGGAAGCTCGAGACGGAAGGTTGAAGAGAAATCAGGGAGAATGAAACCAGTGGTCCTAACGTCAACATCCGCTACCTTGCTCTGTGCTCTGGTTCACACTCTAACCTGAATGGGAAGACAAACCAATGAACAAGAGTGTGCACAGCCGTCACCTGCAAGGTGGGGTTAATCCAGTCATAGAGAGGAGAATGGGCAAGCCTCTCCTACAGCATTACAGAACAGGGAAAGGACACAACCCCAGGAACGATGAGTTTCTACAACTCAGAGGCCCACTGTCCATTTCCCACTTGAAAGAGCATCCCCTCACTGTCTAGACTCTGTGACTAGAGTCAGCCAGAGAGCTTTGGCAAATCACAAAACAATTACAACATTCATGCTTTCTTCCCAGATGGTGCCCGATCGTCTTTGAGTTGACAGCCTTTGCCAAGCTTAGGCTTCGAGGATCAGTCCCCGTGGTGGCAGGTGCAGAAGGGCAGGCGAGTGACTTTGGGTCTCTCCAGTGTTATCAGACCCTCATTTGCTTCTGCAGTTGCAGTCATCCAAATTGTCCTCCTCTCTGGTTAGCTCTTACAGGGCAGTTCCTTGGACTCCTTCACTGTAACCCCTTACACAGTATAAGTGGTAGTTCTGAGAAGTTTAAAAAATACATCAAAGGAGACAGTTGATGGAGTGCTTGCCTAGC
Organism: Mus pahari; assembly: GCF_900095145.1. Taxonomy (NCBI): domain Eukaryota; kingdom Metazoa; phylum Chordata; class Mammalia; order Rodentia; family Muridae; genus Mus; species Mus pahari. The sequence goes on from NC_034603.1 coordinate 44,136,178, forward strand.
ATGCTGGAAGCCTCACGTTTCTCGCTTGTACCACATAGACAGGACCAGGTATGCATGCCTGTAATCCCAGCGCCAGGAGGCCAAGACAGAACGGTGAGAACTTCAAAGTCCTTTTCAACCCTGTGGTGAGTTGAAGACCCTTCTGGGCTACAGTGGGATCTTAAGAAAGGAAGCACCAGGTGGTGGTGGCCACTGGGGAGGCAGAGGCAGGCAGACCTCTGTTGAGTTCAAGGCCAGCCTGGTCTACTGAGGGAGTTCCAAGACAGCCAGGATTACACAGAGAAACCTTGTCTTGAAAAACCAAAACCAAAAAAAAAAAAAGGAAAGAGAGGAAGAAGAAAGCCCTCACAACAGGGTTGTAATAATGGATTACTCAGTGTTGTAACAATGTATTACTAAATGATAGCAGCGTTTATTGAGTATGCACATCATATAGACCCTACAACAATCCTATGAGGCAGGTGCTACTATCCCAATTTTACAATGAGGGACCTAGGGCACTGAGATGCAGAGTATCCTGCACAGGACACACAGCTAAAAAATGGCAGACCTCAGACAAAAGAGAGACAAAGAATTTCGATTTTTAGCCACAAGACTATTACACAGAGCAGATAAGATTAAAACACACATTATAAATAATGAAAGATAGGAAAAGCCTCTCCAGAATATAGCTGATTGCTTTTACTGGACTGTTGCCTTTTATTAGACCCATTCAAATGGAAACATAGTCCCCAGTGAGAGCCTGTCCCGGCTGCTTGAGACTCTTTAGGAGCAAGGCAAGAGCCTCCCATATTCAAAGCCGTATCCTTTTGGCATCTTGTACTCACTGTCTTGAAAGGGAGTAACAAGCAAGGCCAGAATCGTGTCAGTGCTCTCTCTCAGTCTAAGGCAGAGGACGAGGAAGACCAGAGGACAGGAAGTTTGAAGACTGGCTTGGGACCAGATCTTGTCACCTCCAAAGTGCCCAAATGACTCAGGAGAAGTCCAGGCCATGACTCTGCCAGCCAGCCAGGCGGACTCCATTTACCTGTCCAAAACAAGTAACCAAAGAGCTGGGCCAGAGTCGTCACCCAACCCTAATGCTTTCCCATCCCGACCTCAGAACACTACAGACCGAGTCAAAGCCCACCTGTGTGGGGGAAGGTCAGTTGTTTGCACCCTCTGATGGCAGCGCACCCATGAGCAACCGCTCTCCACTAGACACCCAGCCCAGGCAAAGCCAAGGCCTGTGGCTTTAAGACCAAAACTGGTGTTCACTCTCAACGCGGTTAAGTTGATCCTGGAGCCAGATTCTCCAGTTTCAACAATGAACTTTTATTCATCGAAAGAGACAGCTCAAATTCAAAAGTCTAAATCATCACCAATTTCCAACTGCTCATCATGTTCTCTCGCTACAGAAATCTGAAAAAACGTCCACTAGCCTACTTATTAAAACAAGTCCAACCGTCTTAAGTTCAGGATTACAGGCTTCCTGACTGAGCCACTCCCATAAATCCACTCAAAGTTTGATTATCATCTAATTACAATTTCTATACAGCTATATAATAATGTGTGTGTTCTGGAAGGAAGAAGAAAAGCTTCAATTACTTTAGACCAACCACTAAGAGACAGAAACAGGGAAGACGACGTTCCATAAGGAATTAAAGAGGAGGGGGAAACACCTCATGCCTTCTCACAGCTCCAACGGAGGTGAGGGAGCGAGACAAAAATGCAGGCTGAACATATATGGCCATCCCCAGGCTTTCTTACTATATAAAGGAGAAATTAATAAAAAAAGAAGAGAAAGAGAAATACCACACAGCATTTTCTTTCCCCACCATAATTTTTCAATTTTCTGTAGAGAAATGCCAGCCAATAACTAATTAGAACCATATCCTTTGTTTTCCCAATGGGAAGAAACATGCAAATGCTTTTAAAGACCAAATGTTAATGAGAACTTAAAAAAAAAAAAAAGTAATCTGGAACTTCAGTTTCCCTTCAGCACAGGACAAACGCCCTTCTTTAAATCTATTTTTACAGTTGGGGAAACAGTCAAGCCAGATCCATCAACACACGTCTCTCTCTCTCTCTCTCTCTCTCTCACACACACACACACACACACACACACACACACACAGGTGCCCTGAACTGGGGCGCCCTCTCTTTTCACTTTTCTTGGGGTGAGGTTGGTATTGGGAACTCACTGATTTCTGTGCATCTCAACTCCAAGCTGCAGACGACAAACCCTTGGTTTCAGAAGAGAATGTGTCTTAGACACAGAAGAGAATGTGTCTTTCCACCTCTTTGGTTTCGAGGTGGGAAACGGTCCCTCTCACAGTGAGGACACTTCCTTTTCCATTCCCAAGTATGTTTTCTACAAGAAACCCATCTCCGCCTTTTTACCTGACACGTCACCACAAGGCGGAACATTATTCCTGGGTCAGACAGACACCGAGTTGCCCACCCCTTTCCCCCTCACAGGAGGGTTTCTGGAGCTGGTCTCTAAAGAAAGCAATGGACTATAGGGTGTGACTCGGGAAAATGGCACAAAAAATAAACCTGGGAGGCCAGGGATGTGACGCTCAGTAGTAGAAGGCACTTACTTAGCATGTGCAAAGATCTCATGCCTAGCACCACAAAAATATATAAATAAATGAATACATACATAAATGAATAAAGAAAACCAAAATAAATGTGTAGGATGCTGGCTTATGGTTTAGGCACATCCAGCATTCTGAGCTGTATTTTCAAATAAGATCCTGCTGGACCTGTGTCATCCAGATGTTCATCTGAGTGGGAGCAGCCTGGGCGAGCTAGGGCTACAGAACATGTTCTTTCATGCAAAGGGGTTAGCCAGGATAGAAGAAGCCATTTGTCATATCAAACACACTCCTATTTTGGGGGCAAAAGCCATTAGACATTTCTAAAACATCTCAGTTTGCTTCCTGTTTTTATTGCCCAGAAATTTTATTTCCCCTCTGTAAAAACTACAGTAGGCCATAAGTCTGGAATATTCTGCCATTTGTTGTATATAGTCAAAAGCTAGAAATCATTTGTATTGCCCAATAAGGATATTATTTTAAACAGATTTTAGTCTACAACAGAAAAAGGCCATGACGATGAAATATTTTTTCAATAAATGACTTCTGAACATTATTCCTTCCCAAAAGGATCACCACAACAACCACCAAAAGGGAAACAAAGGATTCCCATATTTTTAAGCAAAGAAAAAGTACTTGTCGTGCATATTCATACCCTAGCAGACATATAAATCAAATAGGGACATAATAACTTGAAAAAATAGTTACAATGTAAAGTCTCACTTCTGTGTGGTTAGCGGGCTGATGTTTTCCCAATGTTAAATTTACCAACTGCATTTCTTAAGCTATATTTCAAACTTTAAATCTCACATCTGTGCCTTACACTGCTTTGGGGGTGAACGATTTCCTCAAGACATTTTGGGGTCAAATTATAAGCCTTTTGCTCTAAGTCTAAACCATGCGTCTCAACATGATTCTGTACACATAAAAGGAACACGTGGCATGTGTTACCACCCTCCCTGGAGGAACCTAAATGCCCCGGAATAGCCTTTCTCCTGTGTGCCCTATAAACTAAGATGCTCCTCAGAAAACGAAAGAGCCAGAGTCATACGTTGCATTCGCCATGCGAATTAAGCAAGGGCACGCCAAAACTTTTCCTGTTACCATTCATTACAAAATGTCTTGAATTTGTTTTATTGAAACAGACGTCTTCGCCCAACAGATACACTCAGAAACCCCAACTAATTTCATCAGCAAACTGATGGGCCGTTTGCTGTCATTCATCTGAACCCATGGGATCAGTTCCAAAGCTAATTCGAAGTATGCCAAGTCGGCCCACCACCAAACTATGGCATGTACAAGGACCGCGGGCTGTTCTGGGCCTGGGAAGATTGCTGGACAGCCAGACAATGAAAAGCTCCCCGGTGGCCACTAACTCAGCCCAGGGGGCGGGGCGGGGGCAAGGGAAGAAAGGGGGAGAGGAGTGAACTCCCTCTCTCCTGAAGCCGCGATCGGCAGCCGCCTCCGGGTCCCAGGCCACGGAGGAGGGGGCCCCAGGAAGACAAGATTTCTCTAGGAAAGAAAGGAAACTTCCTGGTGCAGGCATTATGGGAAGGGGGCTAATGCCCTCCCCACCCCCCACACCACAGGTATCTGCGGGGAGTCAAGTGGCTAGAGGAGGGTGATAGGGGTGGTAGAGTGGGGAGGGCAGAGAGCGGCCACTCCTACGCGATTCCCATCGCGTGGACCAGAGGGGTGTCAAACTTCCCAGCGTGGGCTCAGCTGGGTACTGGCACCCAGGAGTTGCCACGAGCGCCCCAACCCGACAGGACCCTGGATGGGGCAAGAGTAGGAGCCGGCCAAGATAGAGATGGCAGGCCTCTGGACAGCCGGTGAGGGCGGCGAGCAGCTGGCTCCCAGAACGTGGACCGCGCCTGCAGGCCGGGGGCGCCGCGGGGCCCGCGCTACTCACCTTCCGGTGCTTCTCCTTGTAGGGCAGCGCCAGCCATGGCATGTCCCGCACGAAGTCCTGCCACTGCCGCTGGTCTTGGTCCGAGGACACGAAGACGATCTCCAGGCGGTGCCGGGGCTCTGGCTCGGCGGCTGCGCCTGCCCCCGCCCCGGCCCCCGGCCCGGCCGCCGCGTCCCCTCGCAGGCGGCCGTAGAAGGCGGCCAGGCTGGCGCTGAGCTGCGCGCAGGGGGCGCTCAGGCTGCACCCGAAGTAGAGCCCCAGCAGCGCGATGCCGCGGGCGCCCAGCGAGTGCACGTCCACCTCCTCGCCACCGCCCGTCACCAGCTTGTCTCCCAGCAGCTCCTCCAGGAAGACCGACATCCTGGCCCACCGCAGCCCCGGCACGCGGGAGGGCGGGTGGGCTCGCGACAGCTACCGGCTCGCTGGTCCGCGCAGCGGGCGGAGGCAGCGGCGGCAGTGGAGGCTGAGAGGGGAGCCCCGCCCACCGGGCCGCCCAGCCACTCCCCTCCATAGCCACGCCCCCTCCGTGGCTGGCCCGCGCTGCGCAGGCAGGTCCCTAGCAGCTGGCGTCTTGGCGCGGGCCTCCTATACGTGGCTAAAGTAAGAAACCTGACCCGAGTTCTACAGCAGGACTGGATTGCCCGGACTTAAGGCAGGAGAACGATCCTCCCCGAACTGGCGCTTTCCGAGGCTGCAAAAGAAGCTAAACCGCATCCCTACCCCTTAATTCCTCTCACTTTCCACTTCTAAACCCTCTCCACACTGAAGTTTTGCACCGGTTCTTGCTCTTTTCCCGCTTCGCCTCCCTTCCCAATACTAGCTCTTAAGACATTTTGAACCCCAGTGACCTCATATAAAACTAGTAGGGTTTTAACATCATCACCGCCCAATGTCACTATATCAGGCCAGGTCTTGTTCAGCAGTCATGTGTGTGTTTTGTGCTTGTTACTATAAGTAGACTGGCGGGCGCCACCTCTCTGTTTCTGATGCCAGGCACAAGAGAGAGAATTCATAAATACTTGTGGGCTGATTACAAGTCACAGTGTGGGATTTCAGTCCACAGGTCGCTGGAATCGTTCCCCGATGGGAAATGGCTCTCTTCCATTTCCGTAAATGTATGCAACAGATGGCGCAGCGTTTCCAAATCAGTGTTGGCTGCTCTCCTGACTTCATAGCTTATCTCAGGTCTGCTGGTAGTTGAGAAAATTCTAAGCTTTTTTTTTTAACCCCATCTTGAAAGATGCTTTCCAATGCTTAGGAAAGAACCCCGATTAAACAAATGATCTGTGGCAAGTCTCCTACGCAAGAACACAGGACAAAATGTACACTGTTACACATAGACATGCATACACACATTAAAAAAAAGAGGACCATTCATATGTATCAGCTCAGCTACTAAGAACAGTGACATTTTAAAAGGAAAACCCAACCACTGGCCATCCTTCATGGCTTTGGAGGTTATTTCTTTCGCATCTGCCGCCATCTAATGGAAGAATGAAAGAGAGAACTCTACCAACACATAAGATGCAAAAGATTAACTAGTGAAAGCAGCAGAATGCTTTAATTACACAGGCTTCCTCTACTGTAACACACACGCACACACACACACACACACACACACACACAGAGAGAGAGAGAGAGAGAGAGAGAGAGAGAGAGAGAGAGAGAGAGAGAAAGTGTATGACACAAGACCATTTAAACTTCAGAATATAACCTCATGCTTCTAGCAGAAATGCCCAGAAGTCCTCAATGTGTTTAAGGTAGAGAGAAAAATTATGTAAGTTTTCAGATCTGTAAAATATCATCACATGAACCAATGAAAGTCTTAAAGACAATCTTCACACACTGGTGCCACAAATGGTGGCTCACGCCTTTAATCCCAGCACCCAGGAGGCACATCTTTGTGAGTTTGAGGGCAACCTGGTCTACAAGAGCCAGGCTTACACAATGACACCCTGCTTCAAAACACTAAATAAATTGTCTTATTCGTGTGTGTGTGTGTGTGTGTGTGTGTGTGTGTGTAATCATCTGGTATTACAGGGCATTGTGAGATGCCCCATATAAATGTAGAGGTCCAAACATGAATTCTCTAGAGCTCTTAACCAAGCGGAGCAACCCTAGCACCCTGTTTCTAAAGCCTTAACTGTATGGATATGATGATGCATTCCTGTAATCCCAACCCTTAGGAGGGTGAAAGCAAGAGGGTCCTAAGTTCCAGGCCAGCCTGCATGCAGAGGGAGGTTCTGTTTCAAAATAAACTCTAAAAGTGAATTAAAATGTTTCATCTTGGGGCTGGGGAGATGGCTTAGCAGTTAAGAGCATTGACTGCTCTTCCTAAGGTCCTGAGTTCAAATCCCGGCAACCACATGGTGGCTCACAACCATCCGTAATGACATCTGACGCCCTCTCTTGGTGCATCTGAAGACAACTACAGTGTACTTAGATATAATAATAAATAAATCTTTTTTAAAAAAAAAATTTCATCTTCCCATCTGAGTCACACTTGAAGTGTCCCTGAGTGGGTATGTGATTCCACATGTCTGAAAGCATGTCAGAAGTCAGACATCGTTAGACAAATTCTAAACATATGTGAAAGGAGGCCAGGCACCATGGCCAGATATGCCTTTAGTCTCAGCACTCGGGAGGCAGAATCAAGGCAGAACCCTGTGAGTTCNAGGCCAGCTTGGTCTATATAGCAAGGGTATGTAATAAGACCCTATCTCAGTTCACAAAAATGTGAAAGGATCATCCTCATCTGCATCTTCTTCGAGCCAAAGAACAGAGGACCAGGAGCAGAAGTGGGCAAGGAAAGGCTCCGGGGGATTGGGAAGTGGGGACCAACTCATTATTGAGTTGGTCAAGTGGGCACAGGCGCAAGCGCTGCGTGTGGAGGTCACATGCTCAGGAGCGTCCCTTTCATTACTTTACAGGAAAGCAGTTTCCACTGGAGTGTGTCCAAGCCAGCATCTGGCACCTGGGAAAGTGAGAGTTCGAGTATACTGCACGTGAAATATAAATACAATTTGGAGAATTGTTGTTGCAGCATGCCTTGGGGACAAGCCAAAGCCTGCAGCTGCCTTTCAAAGGGGTGTGGCGGGCAGGGGGGTTGCAATGGAAATGATTCCAAACTCTTAATTCTAGCGGGTGTTTGATTCTAGAAGCCCAACAAGACTCATTTGGCTTCTTGTAAAGAATTAGCCAATGTCCTTTGGCCTGTATGAGGTAAGAGACCCACTTAAAGAAGCTGTTCCATCCAGGATTTAATTATGTTACATATCTTAAAATTTGAATTAAAGAAGCACAACGTGCCTAATTTTGCAAGAAATGTGTACTACTTTCTTTTGAAAAGTTACAGTTAGAGTCACATGGCATCATTCAAAATACACACAGAACAAATATATTGTTTGCCGTCTTTAAGATTCATCAAGCTACCAAGGGGTAGCTCAGTGGTAGAATAACTGCATAGCATGTTAAAGGCCCTAAGTTCAATTGCCTAGGACTATAAAGAAAAAGTCATAAATCAGGGCTGGCAAGATGGCTCAGCAGGTAAAGGTTCTTGCCATGTGTCTTAGACTTCTATTGCTGTGATAAAACACCATAAGCAAAGGCAATTTGGAAAGGAATGGGTTTATTCTCTCCACACTTCCACATATCAAAGGAAGTTTAAAAAGAAAACAAAAACAAAGCCCAACTCAAACAGAACAGGAGCTGCTGAGAGGCTGTGGAGGGGTGAGGCTTGCTCCTCAGCCTTTTTTTTTTTTTTTTTTTTAAAGATTTATTTATTTATTATATGTAAGTACACTGTAGCTGTCTTCAGACACTCCCAAAGAGGGAGTCAGATCTTGTTAAGGATGGTTGTGAGCCACCATGTGGTTGCTGGGAATTGAACTCTGCACCTTTAGAAGAGCAGTCGGGTGCTCTTACCCGCTGAGCCATCTCACCAGCCCAGCCTTTTTTTTTTTTTTAATTTACTTATTTATTTTATGTATATAAATATCTTTAGAGGGCATTGGATCCCTTTATAGATGGTTGTGAGCCACCATGTGGTTGTTGGGAATTGGACTCAGGACCTCTGGAAGAGCAGTCTGCTCTTAACCACTGAGTCTTCTCTCCAGCCCACAGCCTTAGAGAACCAAAGCCCACCAGCCTAGGGATGGCACCACCCACAATAGGGAAGTCCTTCCCACATCAATCACTAGTTAAGGAACTGCACTGCCGATTTGCCTGTGGGCTGGGTTTTCTGTTTTTGGAGCTGTCTTCTTTGGTTCTTTCTTTCTTTCTTTCTTTCCCTTCACAGGGTTTCTCTGTGTAGACCTCGCTGTCCTGAAGTTCACTCTGTAGGCCAAGCTGGTCTCTGTCTTCCAAGTGCTGGGACAAATGTCACCAGCACCAACCAGCACCTACAGATCAGTTTTAGGGAGGCATTTTCTGTTAAGAATGCCTCTTCTCACGTGCTCTGACATATATCAAGTTGACGTAAAACTAGCCAGCCCACCCTGTGAGCCTGAGTTTGGTCCCTGGAACCTCTGTAAAACCAGAAGGAGAGACTTGATACCACAAAGTTGTCTTCTGATCTCCACATGCATGCTGTACTCACACACCTCATACATACATACACACACATACACACCATACACACACACACACACACACACACACACTTTTAAAATAAAAAAATCTGGGTCTGGGGAGATGACTAAGCAGTTAGAAGCACTGGCTGCTCTTCTAGAGGACCCAGGTGCTATTCCCAGCTTTCACAGGATGGCTCCCAACTGTCTGTAACTCCATTTCCAAGGGATCGGATGCCCTGTTCTGATCTCCTCAGATACCAGGCACACACGTGGTACACAGATATGCATACAGGAAATTACACATAATATAACTTTTGAAAATCAAAGATCCATATGTCAGCATGGTGGTACACATCTATAACCCCAGCATTTAGGAAGACCCTCCAAAGCAGAAGCATCCCGAGTTCAGGGCCAGTGACATCTTGTTTGAAAAACATTTTTTTTTCAAGACAAAGAGTTTCTCTGTGTGGTCCTGGCTGTCCCAGAACTCAATTTATAGACCATGTTGGCCTTGAACTCACATAGATCCACCTACCTTTGCCTTCCAAGGGCCAGGATTAAACACATGCACCACCACACTCGGTTCAAAAGTTTTAAATGATTCACGTATCACAGTTCTTGGCTTTTTGGTATGCTAACACATGTGCACAATGGGGTGTGTGTGTGTGTGTGTGTGTGTGTGTGTGTGTGTGTATATGTGTGTGGTGTCTGTGTGTGTGTGGTGTCTGTGTGTGGCTAATTGGAAAGACTAGGGAAAGCTTAATTGATCAATCTAGTTAATGGTGTGAATGCCTCAGAGGTCAAGTCTAAAGGTAGACACCCAGGTCCAAAATATCAAAAAGTAACTTCCCTTCCTCTGCCTTTTTGCCCCGTTCAGGCTTCCACAGGAATGAATGAGACACACCCACAGCGGGGAGGCTACTGGCTTTAATCGGTCCACTCATCCAACTCATATATTAATCTGATGCAGGAGAACCTTCACAGTGATTCCCAGAATCAATCTTAACCAATGAGTGGAGAACTCCAAGAACTCAAATGACTCAAAGTCAACCATCACAAGTCTGCCCTGTCATCACGGCACCCTGGTGTCTTCCTTAAACCAGACTCAATCTTCAAATAAAGATGACAACAAACTCTTGATTCTACCTGATGTGAACAACATCTTCAGGCATGCACATGGTCTACAGACAGGCATGTGGGCAAAACGCCCATACATATAAAGTAAAATAAATAAATCTTAAAATATTTTAATTTGGCCGGGCATGGTGGCGCACGCCTTTAATCCCAGCACTCGGGAGGCAGAGGCAGGCGGATTTTTGAGTTCGAGGCCAGCCTGGTCTACAGAGTGAGTTCCAGGACAGCCAGGGCTATACAGAGAGACCCTGTCTCGAAAAACCAAAAAAAAAAATTTTTTTTTAATTTGGACCATCAACATTCTGTTATGGAATGGGAGAGAATCTAAACAAGAAAAAAAAATAACTTGTTGTATTTGTTCTGTTTGTTTGTTTATTGAGACAAGGTCTTGCTATGCAGCCCTGGCTAGACAAGGTCTTGCTATGCAGCCCTGGCTAGTCTAGAACTTGATAAGTAGACCAGGCTAACCCTGACTAAGAGAGATCTGTCTGCCTGCCTCTGCCTCCCAAGTGCTGGAATTAAGGGATGTGTACCACATCCAGTGCCCTCTTCTGGCCTTCACAGGCACCCACACTTGCGCAGGCATGTGTGTGTACACACCTACATACAAAAAACAAAAACAAAACAACAACAACAACAAAAAACCTCCCCATCAATTCCAGCACATAGGAAATGTGATCCAGGAATACTGGACCATCCACCAGAACCAGATTAGAATCTAAGGGTCACTGAGCAGCCCAGGGAATCTCTCCTCTCAATGAGGAAATCACAGTATCAAAAAGAAGATGTATAGGAGCAGCATTTTCTAACACTTGGCCACTGACTGTGTTACAAGAGTGGCATCTAGAAGCAGGGTGGTGGTGCCCGCCTTTAATCCCAGAACTCCAGAGGCAGAGCCAGGTGGATCTCTGAGTTTGAGACCAGGTCTACAGAGTGAGTTCCCCAAGACAGCCAGGGCTACACAGAGAACCCCTGCTTCAAACAAACAAAACAAGGATGGCATCGAGAAAGAAATGAGTTTCAAAAAGTTCCGACTTAGCGCTCTAACACTAAAGAACATAAAGCATTAGTGATTCCGAGTTGCCTGACAGAGTGACCCACGCCTTTGATCCCAGCACTCTGGAGGCTGGCAGATCTCTCCAGGTGGGGGACAGTGGGGGAGGGAGGCAGTATGGTCTAGACAAGCTGTTCCAAAGCATCCAGAGCGACACTCAAAACTCTGTCTCAAAAGCAAAGCAAAGCAAACAAACAAGCCAACCCCTGACAATGATTGAGGGGGCTCAGTGGTTAAAAGCACTGATTGCTCTTCTAGAGGAACTGAGGGCAGTTCCCAGTACTCCCATCACACGACTCACAACCACTCGTAACTCCAGTTCTAGTGGACCATTCTTCTGACCTCTGTGGGCACTTTTATACATGTAGTACAGAGGTTGGTCTTAAAGTCAGAGACTTGCTTGCCTCTGCCTTTCCAGCGCTGGGACACTCCTCCCCCCAAAGCAATAATGATTCTGACACGTCGCTTCTGAGTCTAAGTAAGAATACGGAAAGCAAGTCGTGAGGATGGGGCTGGCTCAGGCAGAGCTGAGCTTGCCGTGAAGCACGGGTGTCTTCCTGGCAAACCGGAGTTAGAGTTTGTATCCTGGCACAGCAAAGAATCTGAAGCATCGGATGCATTTCGAGTGGGTGCTCAAAGATGCTTCTGTGGATGATCTGAAGTCGGGCAGGAGGCAAGAGATGAGTTAGCTGTCTAATGACTGAGCAATGATGGGAGGCAACACAACTTCCATGGTAGTGAGCATTAAAGCAAAGGGATGGACTCAAAAGGCAGGTGTGTGTGTGCAAGCAAGAAGAGAGTGATTCACCCAGCCAGGAAACAGGAAGTGCAGGTGTGTGTGTGTGTGTGTGTGTGTGTGTGTGTGTGTGTGTGTGTGTGAAAAAGAAGTTCTAACTTCACCTGTAGCTCCTAGTTATTCTCTGCTGTTGGAGGACATGAATCAAAGAGCCCCTTAACCGCAAAGTCATCTGTCCAGGATCTGGAGAAATGGATCAGCAGTTGAGAGGCCTGGCTGTTTTCCAGAATTCCTGGGTTCAATTCTCAGCACCTATCTGGTGGCTCACAACCATCTGTTAACTCCAGTCCCAGGAGATCTAATGCCATCTTCTGGCTTCCTGGGTACTACATGTACTTGGTCCACAGACATACATTCAGGTAAAGACTCATTTGAATTAATTTAAAATAAATAAAATCTAAAAATAAAGTCACTTGTCCAGTACCCACTGTATACCCACAAATCGGTCAGCTGAGCAGTATCTGTTGGCACATACCTTCTAGAAGCCATAGGGCTTTGACATTTTCCATCGTTAACCATAGTTGTATGCAACTAGTACCCTATATAATACTCTGTACTCAGCTTGTTCTTCTCTCTTTCTTTCTCTCTCTCTCTCTCTCTCTCTCTCTCTCTCTCTCTCTCTCTCCCTCCCTCCCTCCCTCCCCTCCTCTCTCCTTAAGCATGGTTTCTCTGCGTAGCAGTGGCTGCCCTGGAACTCACTCTATAGACCAGGCTGGCTTCAAACTCAAAGATCTGCCTGCCTCTGCCTCCTGAGTGCTGGGATTTAAGGCTTGCTAGACCACCACTCAGTTCATTTGTTGGCCTCCTTCTTTATTCTTTAAAGGCTTAATAACTATGTAATAACATATATTTAGAATATATTTATGCCATGTTTCAACACTTACTTACAAAGCTCGTACATTCGATCTCAGAATGCCAACCAGCCTGTGGTTCTCCTGACTCAGGTAGCTGGATCACTGTTGCATGGCCTAGAAACAAAGCGGACACGCGCGTCCCCTGCTGCAAGCTCAACGAACTGCAGCCTAGCAGGAGCCCGACCGCTCTTCGGCTGCTTCTCAAAGAGTTTTCAAAGGAAGTAGCATGGCCCGCGAGCACGCACGGCTTTCTGGGAAATGTAGTCAGATGTTCGAGTTAGAACTACAAATCCCTGCACGTACCGCAATGGAGCCGCTAGTTGAGGGGTGTTCTTGAGATATTGAGTCTTGTCTGATTGCTTTTAGCAATGCCTTACAAACTTGGCTGCTGTTTAAAGAGGCATTGAGGAAACACGAGCTCCCTCGACGCTGATGCACAGGCAGACTTTGCTTCTATGCCTTCCTCAATGTGGCGAATCTGCCGTTGTCGTCACTCTGACTGGACTCTTAGGTAAGCGTGCGGAATCGGCTGTGGGAAATACGAAGTGAAAGGTACTAGAGCCCCTACGGTCATGGCGGCTACCGCCCCCAAGGCCGGGGGTCCAGCTCCTGAGGCGGCGAGTTCCGCCGAAGCTCCGTTGCAGTACAGCCTTCTTCTTCAGTATCTGGTGGGCGACAAGCGTCAGCCCCGGCTTCTGGAGCCTGGCAGCCTGGGCGGGATCCCGAGTCCTGCCAAGAGCGAGGAGCAGAAGATGATCGAGAGGGCAATGGAAAGTTGCGCCTTCAAGGCTGTGCTGGCCTGTGTAGGAGGTGAGACGAGGCTCGTGGGGCCCTTGGGATGAGGAGGGCTTGAAGAGCCTTAGGGTTCCTTGCTAAGAGAACACGCTTGGGAGGCAAGGAACCTGTAGGTGTCGACCTTGATTGCACCCGGACTGGCTCCTTGAACCCGGAGATGTCTCTCTTGACCCTGGTGATAACATTCACAGTCAGGGTATGCAGGATCCTAAGTAGTTGCTTTCTGTCGTTCGTTTGTCATTTCATTCATTCATTCAATTTGTTGTTACTATGTAACCGTCATGTGCCAGGCAGTGGGAATATGGATGAAAGCGACAGGAGCCCTGAAGGTCTAATATTAGGACTCAGAGAGAAGAATGCTGTAGACACATAGGGAATTGCAAAATTGTCCTTAAGGTAGAAGTTTGGAGCTTGGAAATTATTGCTGGGTGGTGGTGGCCCAGGCCTTTAACCCAGCATGGGGGAGTGGGGAGGGGCAGAGACAGACAGACAGACAGAGCTACATAGAGACACCCTGTCTCAAAATAAAACAAAAAACAACGAAGACCAGTGTGATTAGACAGTCGGGGTGGAGCTGGGATAGACGTTAACAACTCCCAACACACACACACACACACACACACACACACACACACATTAACGTTTTGAGGATTTGAGAATGTACAGCATATTTAAAATGTGCAGGTGAAAAGGTTAGGTATATTTGTAGATGAGTTTAAATGTCATTAAGAATGAAAAACATTAGCCGGGCAGTGGTGGCGAATGCTTTTAATCCCAGCACTTGGGAGGCAGAGGCGGGTGGATTTCTGAGTTTGAGGCCAGCCTGGTCTACAGAGTAGAGCTGTCCAGGACAGCCAGGGCTACATGTCTGGTGCATGACACTTAACTGTCTCAAAACACACACACAAACACACACACACACAAGAAACCCAAAAGAGAATGAAAAACATTTAAAAAATTTCTAATAGCAGGAATTCAAACCTTAAAAAACAGGGAGAAAGAGGCAGTCAGATCTCAGAGTTCCAGGTCAGCCTAGTTTATATAGTGAATTCCAGGACAGCCGGAACTCCATAATAGAGACACTAACTCAAAAAACAAAACAAGCAAGCAAGCCAAAAACCAAAACAAAACAAAAAAACAAACAAACAAAAAAAACCCCTAACAAAACAAAGTTTCAAAAAATGTAGTAGAAAGAAGAGTTTGGGAGGTAGAGCGATGGGAAAGCAAGAAGTTCTAGGAAGGAGGCATCTGGCTTCACTGAGCTTACATTGGTCTGGAGGTGACCATCTTGAGACGACATCATGCAGAAAAGGCTGGGGAGCGAGCTCAGTTGGTAAAGTGCTTGCCGTGCAAGCATGAAGGGCTGAGTTCAGTTCCCAGCATCTCTGCAAAAAAGCCAGGTTTGGCTCGGTGAGGTGACCTCTAAGCCCAGCACTGGAGAGGAAGAGGCAGGGGAATGAATCTCTGAGTTTGAGGCCAGCCTGGTCTGCATATCGAGTTCCAGGACAGCCAGGGATGTTACACAGAGAAACCCCTATCTTGAAAAAAATAAAACAAACCAAACAACAACAAAAAGAAATTGGTGGATAGTCCCTGAGGAATGACACCCCAGGATTGACCTCTGGCTTACACCCACATACACACAAAGAATTGTCCAAGGCTCAGCCAAGTCATTTGTTGACAATGACATAAGATTCCACACTTAAGAGTCATGTGACTTTGGAGGCAGTTACTTAACCTCTCCAAGGTTTGGTTTAGAGAGGCCATCTGATGGCAGTTGAACACACCTTTAATCCAAGCACTTGGGAGGCAGAGGCAGAGGTATCTCTTGAGTTACCTGTTCTACAATAGCAAGTTCCAGGCCTGCCAGTATTACATAGTGAGGCCCTGTCTCAAACAAAAAAAGCCAGAAAGGGGAGATAATAACATCTACCTCACAAGTTATTGTGAAAAATAGGGAGTATCCCAGAGCGTCTGGTGCGTGACACTTAACTGAGTGACTGTGAATGTTGTCAGAGGGGTTGGGGCATAGACGCCAACTGTGTACTGCAGGGGAAGTGGGATCGGGATTGAGACCAAGAGACCCGAAAGGCCATCTTCAGTTATCATTCCAAAATGGTAATCCAGAGAATGTGCAGAAATCTTCTCTCTGCTTGCCTCTAGGGTTTGTCTTGGGAGGCGCGTTTGGCATCTTTACTGCTGGCATTGATACCAACGTAGGCTTTGACCCGAAGGACCCTTACCGGACACCAACTGCAAAAGAAGTCCTAAAAGACATGGGACAGAGAGGAATGTCCTATGCCAAAAACTTTGCCATTGTGGGCGCCATGTTTTCATGTACTGAGTGTCTGGTGGAGACTGTAAGTGCCTCTTGCTTTTTAAGAAAGCCCTTTCTGTTGCCATTGTACTCTTTTAAATTATCTTTTCTTTAAAAATATATTTGTGTATGTGTGTATGAATGTTTTGCCAGCATGTATGTATGTGTACCTCGTGTATGCCTGAGGCGTGAGGATGCCAGGGGAGGGTATCCGGTCTCTTGGGACTGGAGTTTCAGGCAGTTGTTAGCTGCCATGTAAGTCTAGAGAATTGAGCCAGGGTCTTTCTGGAAGAGAAGCCAATGCTCTTAACTACCAAGCCATCTCTCCAACCACACCCCCTCCTTTTTGGAGACAGGGTCTTACATTGTAACCCTGGATGACCTGAAACATAGGCCTAGAACTCACAGAGATCTACCTGTCTCTGTCTCCCAGTGCTGGGATTAAAGACATGCGCCACCACTGCCTGGCCCATGGGACAACTTGTAAAGAGCCCGGTTCTCAGTATTCCTTCAGATTGCAGATCATAGGTGTCTAGCCTTAGACGTCCGTGTTTACAGCCTCTGCACCCAGGAACTGAAGCGGAGGGTCATGAGGTCTGGGCCAGGTTGGGGTAGATAGGAAGGCTTTCCCTTACGTTATTGTTCATCCAAAAGACAGTCCCTAATGTGAACTTTCTACATAGTTATAGTTCAGGTTTTGAACTTTTAAAAAATTTTTCTATAGGCAAGTGGTTTTTTTTTTTTTTT
>NC_034603.1:44153171-44312374 GCF_900095145.1 Mus pahari
AGGACAGCCAGGGCTACGCAGAGAAACCTTGTCTCGAAAACAAACAAACAAACAAACCCAAAAAAGTAAAATAAAATTATACTGGAGAACATACGAAATTTTACTTCCCAGATGCTAGACTTGACTTCAGCTCTCTGGTGCCCCCTGAAGGAACCATCTATAAGAACATACAAATTTTAGGAATGGCCCTTTTGAAATCAAGGTTTGAGAGTGGGACTAAAGTGGGCAGCTGGGAGCGCTGTGTTTTCTTCCTCAGTCGGTCTTGCCTGGCTCGGTTCCCTGGCTCTAAACTGCATTTCTCCACCCACAGTACCGGGGAAAGTCAGACTGGAAGAACAGTGTCATCAGTGGCTGTATCACTGGTGGAGCCATCGGCTTCAGAGGTTAGTAAACAGCTCTCGAGCGGTTTTCTTTTGTGGTGATGTTGACATTTCCCAATGTGAGTGTTCTAAGGATGCTTGATATTCTTCCATCTGACAAATAAGTCCCGGCCGCCTCTGTGTAAGCTCTGTTCTGGACACTTGATAGCATCTCCAGCCATGCTAGGCTTTCTCATCCCTGGCCTCGAGAGATTCTGGACCACATAAAATCCTTTTTTTTTTTTTTTAAAAGAAAACTTTATTTTGTATGGGTGTTTTGCCTGTATATATGTCTGTGCCTCACATGTGTACTTGGCGCCAGAGGAGGGCATCAGGTCCCCTGGATTGGAACCGTAGACAGTTGTAAGCCTATGGCTGGTGGGAACCAAACCTGGGTCCTTTGAGAGAAGAACAAGTGCCCTTTTAATTGCTGAGCCATCTCTCCAGTCCCAAGGTAAATCTTTGCTGGTATGTGCAATAGAGTCAAGTACATTTGGCCAGATACTCATAGCATCTTCAGATCAGACCTCTAAAAGTGTCTCCTGCTGTGTCAGAAGCCCCCTGGGATGGGGAAATTACCCACTCTTAACCATAAAGCCAGATCTTTCCTAGGAAAAAAAAAAAGAGCTTCCATATTGACCGTGTGAGATGATGTTCTCACAGTAAGTTCTATGTTGGCGTGTAGGGTAGTGCAGAGGCCTAGCCAGGTCACTCAGCCCTGAGCATTTTTTTGTCCATACTTTCAGACTCTGCTGACATTCATTTCATGGCATTTCAAGTGTCTGAATATCTTTTTCTCTTAATTTAATACAGTTGTCAGGGGGTTTGTCTGTCTTACAGTTCTGCAGACCATACCCAGGGCCTTGTACACACTAAGCATGAGTAGGTCTTCTCCCCCCCTCCCTGAGACAGGGTTTCTCTGTAGCCCTGACTGTCCTAGAACTCACTCTGTAGACCAGGCTGGCCTCGAAATCAGAAATCTGCCTGCCTCTGCCTCCCAAGTGCTGGGATCAAAGACATGCACCACAACTGCCCAGCTAAGCATGAGTTGTCATACTGAGCTCCAGCTCCAGCCCAGTTTTAATTTTGTATATGAATTTTATTTATTTTTTCAAAGATTTATTATTATACATTAAATACACTGTAGATGTCTTCAGACACACCTGAAGAGGGTGTCAGATATCATTACAGGTGGCTGTGAACCATGTGGTTGGTGGGATTTGAACTCGGGACCTTTGGAAGAGCAGTCACCTTTGGAAGAACAGTGCTTTTACCTGCTGAGCAATCTCGCCAGCCCCTGTATATGAATTTTAATAGCTGTGTCTTTCTGTCATTGGGGACTCTTAGATTACTATTAAATGAAACCTAAGTGCACACTGGAATTGTTGGCACATACATGTAAGTCCAGTGCTCAGGAGGAGTCAAGAGACCTTGTCTCAAAAAATCAGTGCAGCAGGTTAGAGATGTGGCTCACCCCGGAGGTTAAAAGTATGTATTATTCTTGCAGAATTAGCTCCCAGAATCTGTCAGAGCTACCTGTAACTGCAGCTCCAGAGGACCTAACATCCTTTCCTGACCTCCTCAGGCACCCATGTACACACACACATACATATAAAAAAATGGGCGAGCTGGGCAGTGGTGGTGCACGCCTTTGCCCCCACACTTGGGAGGCAGACTCAAGCAGACCTCTGAGTTTTGAGGCCAACATGATCTACAGATTAAGTTCCAGGACAGCCAGGGCTACATAGAAAAACCCTGTCTCAAATAACAAAAGAAAAACAATAAATAAATAAATAAATAAATAAATAAATAAATAAATAAATAAATAAAAAAGGAGACCAGGACAGAAGAAAGCTAAGAGCAGACATCCTAGAAATGTTAGGTTATCAGCTAGAAGCAAACCACCCTCACCCCGTCCCTGTGCAAGTGTGTGGCACTGGCCTCACGCACTGGATGGCCCTAGCAGCAGTATATATTGTTGGGCCACTCTCCATCACTCACAGCTTGACTTACCCAAAGCCAAGCCTCTCATCTGAGAGCCAGTGGTTTGCTGTCATTAAAGCTGCACTAGCTCCTCACAGCCATGTTTGGTTGGCAGAGAGGCTTCTCTTGGTCTTTCATAGCGTAGCTTCATCGGGGCTGTGAGCTCAGCTCCCCTCAGGATTGCTTTGATCACCTTCCCAGGAATTTCCTCCATAAACAGATCAGGGTATAAGGCCATATGCTTTCATTTGATTCCAAGGACTACTTCCCTTAACCACTTTCCTGACTGAATGGCTAGGTCCATGTGACTGGAAACAGTCACTGTTTGGAATGAGAAAAGCTAAGCAAATGTATAGTTAGATGAAGCACACTGGTTTGGGTGGCATATGTTGCTTCATTGAGATCTTTTTTATGATTTATGTTTATTTCACATGCATTAGTGTTTTGTCTGCATGTCTATCTGTATGAGGGTGCCAGACGTTGTGGAACTGGACCTACAGACAGTTGTAAACTGCCATGTAGGTGCAGGGTATTGAACCCAGGCGGTGCTTGCGAAGAGTAGCCAGTGCTTTTAACTGCTTGAACCATCTCTCCAGAACCACTTCATTGAAATCTTAATGAGGCATTATAGTTCGGATGATTTAACATGCTGAAATTGGTTTCTATGCATCTGTGGTACAAACTTACACGTACAGCCCCAGCCCAGCACCCACTACAGTGGTAACGCTGCTTGTGTTTGCTTTGCAGCTGGAGTAAAGGCCGGAGCCATAGGTTGTGGAGGTTTTGCTGCTTTCTCTGCTGCCATCGATTATTACCTACGGTGAAAGAAACAGCCTGAAAGGAAGGAGGACGCCAGCCACCTTCAGAGCAGTTCTTTG
This sequence comes from Mus pahari, assembly GCF_900095145.1. Lineage (NCBI taxonomy): Eukaryota > Metazoa > Chordata > Mammalia > Rodentia > Muridae > Mus > Mus pahari. The sequence continues at coordinate 44,156,392 of NC_034603.1, forward strand.
GAGCAGCTTCTCCACACTTGGATTGCTTCAGGGGTGAAGCCAGCTGCATCCCTCTACAGTTGACAGTGTGAAGGACACACCTCGCTGCTCTCGCTCTGCAGCCATTGGAGCAACCGTACTCTTCTACTTCTGAATTTCAACCAGGTTTTTCAGGGCCTGCCAGATTGTCTCCTTGCAGTAAACAGCAGGAGGCAGTGTGTGGACTGCACTAAGCTTGAACCAGGCTCAGTTCTGACCTGGCTTAGCTTCCCAGCTTTGAAGAGGGAGGTGGCAGTGTCGGCCCATAGCCGGGAAGCTCTTCTTCCTTCTGTGTGCAAGCATCCATCACGAGTTCCAGGGCAGGGCAAAGTAAACTTATGCCATCGAGGCAATTATGTGATTTCAATTAGTATCTTTGCTGTCCTTGTTAAAAATATGTATATGGGGGCTGTGAGATCGCTCAGTAGTTAATACCAGATGTCCCTGGTTTGGTTCCCAGCATCTACATTGTGGCTTACAACTATCTGTGACTCTAGTTCCAGACATCTAAGGTCCTCTTCTGGCCTTTGAGGGCACCTGAGCGGTACATAGACATATATACATGCAGGCAAAAATACCCAATTTTATTTTTAAAGCAGATGTACTATTATAAGGAGCTAGTTTTTCAGATTTCATACCTCTGACAAAAGATGCCAGCTGGCCCAAAGAGTGACAAGTCCAATGGAAAGACTTGGAAACCTCTAAGGAACTCTGGGAGCGTTGTTCTTAGCATCTGTGGAAGCTGTATCTTTGTTACCACAGCCACTCCATCAGCAAGGCCTCTCCCTAGAAAGTCTAGCCATGTTCCTGGATGTATTGCAACCCTCTGATAACGCCTCTGTCTCCTCAAAGGCATTGGATTGGCTGATGGTCATGCCTACAGCTTACTGAACCGTTGGTCTTGGGCCCCAGCCCAGGCGAAAGGTCCGTGAATGTCTTGCTGTGGTCACCCTTCCAGCTGAGTCACACTGTAACGACTGGCCCAGGTCAGATGGTGAGGCCTGGCCACACCACCCTGTGCCCCGCTAAGCTTTTCTTTGGCTTTTGGTGGTTTGTTTTTTGTTGCTGCTACTCGATGGTTCAGCCTAATTATACCATGGCAGAGAACGAACCTTTTATGTTTGGGCTGTGCCACTGAACTGTTTACTGTAGCGTGTGGGTGAAGGTGGAACTCATGGGTTCAGTCCTTACCTCCTGTCGGCTGTGTAGGAGGCTCAGCGGAGGCCTGTGACTGGCTGCCTTCAGCCAGCATTTAGTCTTTCCCCTGCTGTACAACAACCCTTCCACCCCTGCTTTGCTTGCTTCTTCATCTCACTCAACCATAAGCAGAGTTCAAAGACAACTTCAACATTAGTCATCTGGGTGTGTATTTATATGTGAATAATATCAGATCCAGAATAACACCTTCCGCTGTCTCCTTAGAATGGGTTAGTGCATGGGCTCATGCTCTTTGCTGAATCCTTTTCATTCGTTTGCCGAGGAAAGAATCCAAGGCAAGTACTCAACTAGCCAATCTCCCTGCTTCTAATCTGCAGTGACCGTTGTATGATGCCTGCCCTAGTTCATAAGCACAGAGCTTCAGTAGTGCCTACTCCAGAGCTCTGGAAACAGGCTTAAGAGTGTTTCCTGTAAATCCTTCCCCTAGGAACACTGATGTGAGGATGGACTCTACCTGGTACCCGTCAAAGCTGCCCTTTCACATCAGCACCAGTATAAGAAATGCTGCCATCACAACTACCTTGGCACAGAGGAGCCTCAGCTGTCAGTAGCCATCAGTTGAACAAGCCAACTCTTGTCCACGTGGACCATTCAATCAAGAGGAGATGAATAGCTTCCTGTTTTAGGTGGCTGGGGGTCAGTATGAGCTCATAAGCCAAACAGCAGTTTGCAGACACATCTGTTCCTGATCTCTAGAATAAACAGTGTCCCATGGCTTTAGCTGGTGTAAGTCCCACACAAACTATTGGGTCTCCTAAAGGAGTGTGGGCTCTTGGTGGTGGTTGGAAGGCGCAGGTCTCTGGCAACTCAACAGAAGCCTGCCGTAGGGACATGCTGCTTTTGAGGAAAACCTAAGTAGTGGAAGGCCAGTGAGCTACCTCTGTCATCTTTTCCAGGCACACTGGTGACCAGGCCCATAGTGAGTATCCCATGAAGTGAACGGCTGCAGCAGTGACTTAGAAATGCATCCACAGAGAGAGGCAGCTTTCTCCCTCAACTGCCACAGTCTCCAAAAGCCAGAAGGGAGGTGCAAGGTTAGACAGATAAACAGGTTCCTGGAAACACATCTGGGTGCAGCTGGAAGGATTTAAATATTTAGATTGGTGGTCTTTCCTGGACTACTGAGAACACAAACAACCACACCACGGGGCTGAGTTTTGTGCAAATGTTGAGGCTTTGCAATTTTTTTATTAACATTTCCCTCTCACATGGTTTACATCAATTTATAATAATCTACATAAGTTTAAACAGAACAGAGACAAAAAAAAATATATCCATACCCACTTATTGGGAGTCCCATCCTACCTCGTCAGCAAAAGCTGGCAGCCCTGTCGTTGCCCAAGCAAGTACAGGCATACCTGGATTTCTGGACCCTGTCTCCTGGTGCCCTGCTGGCAGTGAGGGGGTGCTGGGCTGCAATGCCCCCGTCTCAGGAGAACCACCAGATACTTCCTTGGTGCACTTCAGTTCAGGTCTGGCACCTGACTGTCCACTTTGGGTGGAATTTATAAATAATAGGAACTTTTAATAGTTCTCAGCTTCCCTGCTGTTATACTGCTTAAGCAAGCTGGGGCTGCAGTAGCTGGTGCCAAGCAGCCCAGGTCTAAAGAGGCAGGAGGCACTGTTTTGAGCTGCAGCCAGCTCCAGTCAAGCTTTGATAATTTGTTACTGTCAATCCTTTGGAAGCAAGAACACCACATACCAGCACCTGAGTGCCAAGGTAGTGGCAGATGTGATCTTTACATGCACAACATTTTCTTTCACCTGTTTGAGACAGCAAGGCTCCTTGTTAAACTGCTCATAGGCAGCTGGGAAGCTGGCATTCCTCCTGCACAGACAAACTGTACCGTTCTGTCAAAGGCCACAGGTATGCACAGGACCAGAATAGCCCTACTTAACCTCACCTAGCAAACAACAGCTTGGGGGCCAGTAAACCCTTGTTTAGACTTAGCCCTGAGCACACACAATGAGAGCTGGTCTCCCCAATCCTGAGGGCCAAGAATGAACTGCCATATAGAAGATCCAGGAAGCTCTGTGGTAGCTGTGGTAGCTCAAGCCCCTATGACAAGAGCACCTGTCTTTCCCTGCTGATTGCCACAGGCTGGTAGCTCCTACTCAGACTGGAAACAGTGCTGTGGGAAGAAAACTCCTTTTTAGTACCAAGCAGTAGGCCACAGAGCTGGGAATGACAGCTGCCGACCTGATGATGCTCTATAGCCCCAGCAGAACTCATTCATAAGAGAGACAGCCTACCCCACAATTTCCTGTATACTTGGGATTACCCACAGGCCTGAATTTAGAAGCCAGGGTAGAAGCATTCCAACTGGGTTCTATCTGCTATTCCTAGGCTCTGGAGCATGCATGGCACTGTGGCTGCCCCGTGGCAGTGCTTGGCTGTTGAGAGTGTAAAGTCTAAGGCGAAAGTACCACGAGGTATATGTGGTTCAGGTTCCAGGACAGGGCCTGTCTTCACCTGGACACCTGATTCAGCCACAGGAGCTGCCCTCCAGGAGACTGTACACTAGGATAGCCTCTGCGGGTCCTTACACTGAAGACTGGCTTCCCTTGACTTGCCACTGCTGGCTGCTCCACTCATCCTGTTCCTTCACAGCCTGGGTGCCCACCATAGCCTTCAGGTGCAATCCTGACCTCTTTTAATGGCAGGACACTTGTGGGTCATTACACTCAAAGAAAACAGAACACTGGGGAAAAGGAACAGAAAATTCAGCAATAGAAGAAACAGCTGAAGATGTCGTACTGGTAGGCAGGAGACAGAACAGACAAACCCCAGAAATGGCAATTCTCAAATAGAACATTCCAGAAATGAGCTCTCCAGCTCTGTGCTGAGGATTAGTGTATGTCTGTCTCCTTGTTCAGCATTTGCACAGACAACAAGGAAAGCAGATGTGCTTCCACATGTGGAGAGCAAGGAAGGCAAGGGCACGCAGACAGGCCAGCACTGCCCAGGGCCCTGCAGAACTTTGCAGTGATGGAGCAAAAGCCCATGCTGCACATGCATGCAGCAGGCTGGGAGGTGGCGAGGGCAGACACTGCAGGGAGGCTGCAATCTGGGAGCAGGGCCAGGAGAGGAGAAGCTGGCAGCAGTTACACAGCGCAAAGTAAAAAAGTCCTTGAACCGGACTCAGGCAGAAAGTGAGTGCTGGAGAAATGAAAGAACAAAGCAAGCTGTCTGTGCCCATACCAGCTCGGCCACTACCTTTTCTGCAATGACAATAATACATAAAACAATTCCTGGACAGCACGGAGCAGCAGACACACTCAGGTACAGAAGATAGGAGCTGGGGTGTGGTGAGGAGACGGGGGCTGGTCAGCTCGCTTTGTACAAGGTGGCACAAAAGATGCACATGTTCCAGTTCTTGGAAGGTGGCTTCCCTTGGACTCTGGAGTGCTAGGCTGGGGAGTTTCTGTTGCAGTCTTTCAAGTCTATGTCGGGCCCCGGCTGGAGGGCTGGCTCTGGCCGCCCCCACAGCTGCCCACCCCAGGCTACACGTCTGTGGAGAAGTACAGTGTGTTCCGCTTCAATTCTGCGAAGGAAATGGGGGGGTGCTGCAGGTAGTAGAGGAGGACCTGGACCTGTGAGGAGACAGGAGACTGAAGTTGGGGTCCTCGTGTTCCAGACCCTCCTCACCTGCTATGCTAGAAAGAAATGATTGCCAGGCCGCAGCCAAGAGGTACCCACGTCACTCCCCACTCACTCTGGCTTCTTCCCCTTTCCGTGAAGCCCAGAGCCCTTTGCTCACTTACAGCACTAGAGGGTGCTGCAGGGTCAAGGGTCAGCGAGCCACTTCCTTGTCTAAGTCAAAAGCTTTCAGCGCGGGCCTGAGATGGGTGCTGACCCTGAAAGCAACCCCAGGGCTTTCACACAGGAGGTCAATCCCCAGCCCTCAGTTTTCTGTCCCCGAGACTGAAGCCCTCAGGAAAGCAGCTAGCACCTGGGCAGACATTCTTCAACCATGTCTCATACACTTTGTCTTGCCTTGAGCAGGGAGGGTGCTCTGCAGCCAAGTGCTTGGGCATCCTATATACCACTAATTCAGCTGCCTAGCAGAGGAGGTGCGGCCTCCTACACAGTACTGGTAGTACCTGGGCCATGACATCATGGGACCAGATGTCTGCAGCTGATGTGAGATGTGCTTTGCTCTCCACTTCTGAGGGTCTCAGTAACGTGGGGCCAAACACCGTGGCAAGGTTGTGAAGCGACATCTTGTTGATGGGCTCCTTCTCGGCAACCCTGAGAGGAAGGAAGGTGAACAATCACTCCTCAGCAGCCCCAGGAGCCCCGGGATGGCAGGACGCTAAAGGTACTTGTGGAAGCTCCCTCAGAGACATCAGAGGGGCAGACACCTAGCCTCCCTTCCAATAGGTGGGAAAGACATTAGGCTAAGGGACTGAGGTCCTAGCTTCCTCCTAGTAACCTGCTGTAACATACCCGTACCAGCTCCTAAGTTATATGCCGAGCTGATGGAAACCTGCCAAGCCTAAGGACTAACAACTACCAATGGCATCCCTCTTGACTGAGATAAAAACCTTACAATAGGATGGAGACAGCTCTTAGAGCTCTTCCTGTAATCCTGTATGATGTTGTCATCCCTCTACAGAGGTGAGGGAACCAAATAAGAGAGGTTCACTGATGTCCCTACAGTCACACAGCTGATAGGGGCTAGAGCTGGTTTCTGAGCAGTCTCCCCAAGAGCCACTCCAGAGCCCAACAGTAGTACAGTTATGGGGAGTCGGCAGTGGAGAGGGCAGAGCAGGGAGGACCTGCTGCCCAGAGGCAGCTGCTAGCTGAGCCTATGGTTATCCAGGCTGTGTTGTAGCAGGAGCAGTCTACACCACAGGCAAATCTGGAGGCTGAGTAGTTATCTCCATTGTCTCTGAAGGGCCTGCTCTCTTTCCAGATCTCCCCTTCTATTATGTAATAGACTAGGTTGATCTGTCCCGAGTGACAGTGGGAACTGCCATCTGTGGCTACTGTTGAGGAAGGCTCAGTATCACCAAACACACCAAGAAATTCTGGACCTCCCCCAACTCCATACTAGGAAATGTTTCTGGAACCTCCATACACACAAACCCTGGATAGGGCCTCTCATGCTATTCTCCCACCCTCTGGGCAGGAGTCACAAATGTGCCTGCTCACTACTTTGGAAACAGGCAAATGTGCCAGCAGACAGACAGACAGACAGACAGACAGACAGACAGACACACACACACACACACACACACACACACACACACACACACACACACACACACACAGATGTGGGCCCAGTTCCCAGGATGAAAAACCAACCAATTTTCCCTTCCATTCTTCCTCAGCGTGCCCTCTCACAATGTTCACCAAACTAGTTGGTTGGGACTTTGGTCCTGGCCAAACCAGAGGGAGGGACATTGTCTCATGATGGGAAAAACAAGACACTAGCGCCAGCTGTGACTAGGTCCCCACTGGCCCTCCAGAGCCTGGCCTGCCTGAATCATAGCCAGCACCCAGATGAGAGGATGAGCTCAGAGGTGCTGGTCCAAGGTAGCAAGTGGATTTAAGGAACACCAAGTGACCTCCTTCCAACTGGTGTCTGTAATTAGTCCTGGGCTAAAAAGAGAGTGAGGAGGACAGGCTGGTACTAAGTTCAGTACTAAACAGTGATGACAGCCTGACAGCTCTGGTTTGCCCTGACCATAGGACGGGTAAGGGAAGGCCAGAAGGGCCTTAGTTTAGGACTTGGAAGGTGTGGGTATTAAGTACAAGTTGACCGCTAAACCAAGCAAGTTCCTGCTGGGCTTAGGGTCTCAGTCTTCCTGATTCATAATGTATGGGCCAAGACCAGTAGGCTTCAGATTCTTAACTGACTCCTAATGAACACATCAGATGATGTAACAACCCAGGACACATCGACAGGTAACAGAATAAAGCAATCTTTCTGCCTGGAGCACACCCTTCTGCTGCCCTTCCTATTTCACTTAAAAAAAATGCTGCACTGGACTAGCATGATGGCTCAGTGGCTAAAGGCCCTTGCTGCCAATTCTGACACCCTGAGTCCAGACCTCAGAAGCTATATAATAGAGTTGACTTCTACAATCTCCACATGCGAACCACACATACATACACACAATAAGTAAATGTAAACAGAACAAAAAGCTACACTAACTAAATGGCTGCTTTTGGGGCCCACAGATTAAACCCACCTGAGGCCCTTTGGTTCACCCCATCATTCTAGAGAGTCTCCTTATATTTCCCAAGCTAGTTCTTGATTGTTCAAGCAATCCCCCTGCTTCAGCATCTTGACCACAGGCATGTGCTATGGTACCATGGCCAATTATTTTATGCTGCAATTAGGAGCCAGTTTCCCAACAACAAAGTGTGAGCTCAGGAAGGGGAGAAACAAGCGCTCAGGCTGCTGTGGGTGGCCTAGCATAGGCCAGGACCCAGGAGGTGGAGCTGAGATGATCGACTGGTCTGATGGGACAGGACAGGTGGCTGCTCTGGGCTGGGCCCTGCCTTTCCTCTTACCTTTTCAAGTGTTCCAGCAGGAAAAGGAAGGTGATGAGGTTGGGGTCGGGCAGGGAGCGGAGTAGGTGCATCATGCAATTCTCCTTGGCAGCAGGGTCTGACAGGGCTGCAGGAGGAGAAAGGGCTAGGGCAGGGCCTGCCTGGAAGGCCAGAAGCCTGACCTGTGTGTGGCCTGTCAACAGTGGGTTCCCCTAGGATGCCCAACCATGACACATAACGTGGCGAGAAAGGTAGGCTTGAGGGAGCAGCCTCTCCCTTCCCTTCTCGCTGACCATTACCCGAGTCCACCCAACCCAGACTCCATGCTAGTTTAATCCACTAGTCCCACATTATTACTAGGGGTGGGGATGTTCTCTGTCAAACAGCTCTGAAGCTGGTGCCTATACTGAACAGCCTCCCCTAGGCTGCACATTCTCTACAGGGTCTCAAGTCTTAATCTGCCTCAGGAGAAGAAGGGAGCACTGTGCCAGGCCTGGAAGTGGCCCCTGTAGGTGGTCACAGGAGCTCCACTGGCAAGTACCTAGGAGAGCCACTCTGTGTGGTTCAGAACAGCTGTCCCCAGTAAACTACAGCTTTAACCAGCTTCCTCTCTAGCCCTAGGCCCTGCCAGCTCAGGGCTCTCTTCCATAAATGCCTGTGTTTCCAGGATCAGTGTGTAAGGCGGAGTCACAAAAGGGACACATAGGCAGAGGGACAGGTAAAAAGGGCCCAGCTTCAGCAGGCTGCACCTCATTCTCAAGTCCTTCAGTCACAAGAACAAGACTCTGGACAAGCCACTGGCAGGAATGCCTGGGGCATTTCCTCTTGCTTCTCATATTACCAGTCTAGAAGACTCAGCCCAACCAACCCTCAGGACTGCAGAAGCCTTACCAATGCCCTCCATGAAGGCTGGGTAAAGTCGGTCTGTAAGGAGGGGCTCAGGCAGCTCCCGAAAGTATAGCTTGAGGGTCCCAGCGATGGCGTTGATGTCCATGTCGCTCAGCATCAGTAGGATGTCCTTGTTATCTGTACATTAGGGGGCGAGGTCAGAGGCTACACTGACCTCTGAGACATCTCGGGGCAGCCCTCAGTAATGTTTCTGTCCCTCGAACCTCTACGCACTGCATTCCCCCTAGGAAGGTAGGGCATACATGGTGCCCACAAGCTCTACGATATGTCAATGCAGCTCCTATCTGTGGGCAAGGGCAGCAAGGGACAGGCTAGATTCTATCTGCTGTGACGTCTCAGAAGAGAGGAGGGACATAACTAGTCGCTCAGAGTACCAGAGCGGTATCCATACCGCATAGCATACACCTAATTACATGTTCCGGGGAAGCCATATATCATCATGCTCTCAGCCCCTAGCCTATCCTAACCCTACGTGGACTCATGGCTGCCTGCCTAGTTCAAGCATCCTGAGCACCGGATACACTACCAGTGCCTTAGCCCGACCCAGCCTGATAGAAAAGGGGGAAACTGAGGGCCAGGACCCACCACAGAAGAGACCTGCCACATGGTAACAGGGCCGGAAGACAGCAGGGAGGAAGAAGCCTGAGCCAGCAATGTATACCATGGAGTCAAAAGGTCTCAATTTAAGATCAGGTACAAAAACGTACAAGTTGGGTAACCCAGAACAAGTGACCTGACCTCTCAGAATGCCATCCTCATTGTAGCAGTAGTTAAGAGACATGAGGGAGACTTAAGTGACAAGATCCAGAACATCTAACTTGTCAGGGGGCTCAGAAACAGCCTCCGTCGTGCCACAAATTACAGGGCACTGGCCAAGGCTCCTCCCTCTCCACTGGCTGCTCGGGTACCACCCATACCCTCTGGGCCTCCCTACTCACTGGCATCAAAGACAGCCTTCAGAGCCTGGATGTCTGTGGCCACCCCTGATATCCTGTAGATGCCAACCTCCTCGATGCCCCTCTTCTCCACCTCTTCTATGCATTGCCGGACGATGTAGGGCACCTTGGAGCGCTCCCGCCTGCAGGACACGGATGCAGAGATGGAGGGAGCTTCTCACACTGGCTGCGCTCCTCCATAGCATACCTCAACCTTGGTCAGCTTTAGCCTCTTGGGGTCAGGAGTCAAGGCAAGGAAGGCCCCAGGGAAGAGGCTATTCCGTTCCTTAGAGCCTGCTTGCTGAGGTACACCATGGGTGGGAGAAGGCTTAAGGACTGAAGAAAGAACACCCCCATTGGGTTGAAGTGCTTGAGTGGGGGTAGCTCAGTGGCAAAGCACTTCTGTAACAACTCAGAGACCCTGGGTCCAAGCCCTGGCAATGCAGTAAATAAAAATGCTCAAGGGGAAAGGAAAAACAACAAACAAACAAACAAACAAAAATGCTCACAGGAAGGTTAAGCAGCTAATCAGCATGACCAGGACCTGGGGACAAAGCGCCCAAAGGGGCAGTGTGACCTAAAAGGGTGTGGGCCTTTCCCAGCAGGCCACCCTCTGACTCCAGCTTACTGCTGCCAAGCCCAAACATGGGTCCACAGTTACTGTCACTTCTTGTTTACTGCAGGAAACAGACACTGGTTTTCCCCGGGACTGTCCATTTCCATGTCGGCCTGATTATTTCCAAAGTATCCCAGGAACCATTCCTGGCCTCCAAACCGGCTGCCTGTGGTACTGACTGATTAAGCTGCTGGCATGGGCAGGGGGCAGGGGCTGGGAGGTGGCTGGCACCTAGGTACTGAAGTTATTTGGTCTCCAAGACAGCACCTACTTGGTCACCACGCTGATCTTCACTCCAAAGACGCCCGTCTGCTTTTTGGATGGGGTCCTCTTCAGGCTCATGTCACGGCTGGTAAATTTCATGGAGAATTCCACTTTGATCTGGTCAGGGGGTTGAGTAGGTACAAATCCCCCAGAGAATGAGTATTGCCGAACACAGGGTCTCTCTCTCTCCCCAAGACCGCCAAGAGGGCTACCCCAAGCTGGCAGGGCTCCATGGGCACGCGCAGCTGGGATGGGGAAGGATATGGCAAAGAGAGGAGAGCACTGGTCTGAGGGAGGCGCAGGCAGCCTAGCACCCAGGGGAGCATGGCAGGAGAGATGGCATGTGGTCCAGATGTCCTTACCCCATTCATTTCAATCACGTCCGTATGCCAGTTCTTGCTTTCTACGGTCTGTGGATCCAGCTGCAGAGACAGAGGGATGGGAGCGTGAGGGGAGGGGAGAAGGCAGGTCAGAGGCCAGCTTCTGTCAGTCAGCAGTTGTTTACAAAAAAGGTAGAGTCAGAAAGGCAGAGGCCTAGATGTTCCTCCCCAAATCAACCTGTTAAAAAGTAGCTTCAGCCACAGCAGTCCCCATTCCCTAGGGAAGGACCTCTGAGTCCCTGAAGAGAAGGGACACCTTCAATGAGACTCTGTCCATCATACTGTGCTGGCTCCTGACCACCACACAGTCAGATGGGCCCTGTCACCTAATTTCACAGATGCAACAACTGCACACATGTGAGCAGCATGCATGGCACACACTCGGAGCAGGGACACACCAGGGCTGCCTGATTTCCTTGAGGTGCCCTTGGCACCTACTAGATAGAAGAAGACATTCAAACCATGCTGTACCCACATCACCAATGTACCTCAGCTGGCCCCCAACCTCAGAACGTTAAAAATCAACATCTCAACATTTCTATGCAGCAAGTTTAAGTAGCTGCAAAGATCATTTCCAGAATAATGTAAATATTGACATCGTAAAGTGGTGACATCATTCTTTAAGTATATGCAGTGGAATCTAATTACCATAGTGATTCAACACCCACCATCATCCACTTAAACACAAGAATGAGCTCATCTTTTGAAGTGACAAGGCCCATCTGACAATGTGGTAGTCAGCACAGAGTGATGGGCACGGTGTATCACCGAAGGTGCCCCTCTCCTTGATCAGAGCCGATTCAACTCCCCCTTGTCACCTTGATCCACAGCAAGTCTCTGCACCTTCAGACAGTGCCCCTAGCCAGGCTACTGTCCCCACAGAAAAAAAGCTGTATGTAGGTGAGCCCAGGTCCTTCCGGTGTCTGTCACCTTTGATAGGGTCTGGGGCTATACCTGGCTGGCTCTGGCCTGCATCCAGTCTACAGAGGCTCAAACCTCATGTTCAACAGTCACTTCCTTGTCACAGAGGGGGGGGGGGTGGAATTGAGAATATAAGGGAAATGTAGCACGGGGGAACCTAGCAATGCACACATCTTCCTTGGGCAGAGCCCCTGCTCACAGGATGGCCTTCAACAAAGACAGCCACCAGCATGACTGCTGCCTGGGCCCTCTCCCTCAAACAGCTTGAGGTCTGGGATTCTACTTCATCCCGACAGAAGCCCCAACTTTGACCTTAGTTTTCTGAATCTCCCTTCTCTCTCCACGTTTGTCCACAAAATCCTGGACCTACAGCACAGCCCGCCCTTTCACAGGTCCTTAACTGCATCTAGACTGCTGGGTCTTAGAGACAGGGCCTCTGTCTGCTCTAGTTCTGCCTCCCTCCCTGCCTGCCTCCCTGCCTGCCTCCAAGGTGCCCACACGGAAGTGACCCATACAATCGAGGGATCTCAACTGCCTTTCCCCAGCTGACTGAGACAGATGTATCCCGTTTTGGAGATTTCTGAGACAGGGTCTTACTACGTCACCCTGGCTGCCTGGAACTCTCAGTCCTCCTGCCTCAGCCTCTGAGTGCTGGGATTTCAGATGCGCAGACTCATGCCTGGGTCATGACCAATCCTTTCAAAAGTCAGTCCAAGTACCACCAGAAGTCACAGACTGTTTCATGGTCCTGACCCCTAGCCAGACTCTCCTCACATCCCTATCTTAGCACCCTATAACCTGGCACTTCCTCTCGACAGAGCCAATGGTCCCCGACTCCTACCAATGGTTTCTGACTCCATCTGAACAGAGCCTGGGTTTGGAAATGTTAGGGATTGGTAGTCAGGCTGGCCCGAATCTCTTCTTCTATCTCATGGTCTCGGGTGGGTTACTGACAAGCCTTGGCTTATTCAGAGGGCTGCCTGACAGTTTGAACACTCTGTGTAAGTCTGACACTTGGACAAACCCTTGGTGCACACATCTCAGTGAATCCGCATAATCTAGCAGTGTTGTTTAAGCCTTCGTAGCTATCCCCATACTACTTGAGTCTCTGTAGACATGGAGACTTAAACAGTGCAAGGAATCTGTGCAGTATATGAGACCCAGGGAATGTGCGCTGGGTGCAGTTGCATCTCCTGGACTTTCTGTCTTTACTAAATCTGTAGGATTCTAAGTAACACGCCTAACCTGTCACCTGTGCTTTGGTGGCTGCTGGCCCATGATTCACTCAGAAAAGAGATACCAGGCTCCTTGGTGTGGAGTCTGTCTAGCTGCTTCCAGCACAAACTTCCTGTCTGCTCTGTTTTCTACCCGAGTCTGATTCCCTGGGAGCTTTTGAAACAGGTAGAGCCACTCCCTGCCAGTCTCGTTCTAGCCCCCTCCTCTCTAGGGTCCATCCTGCCTGCCTCCTGCTGGGTCTCCCTGGCTGTGTGTTCACATGCTCCAGCCTTTCTCAGCACAGCTATGGGTAAGGTGCCCTTCTTGTTTCCTGTGAGTTCCCGCCACTGCCATGTCCTTGGTTCCTGCTACAGGTGCCGCCAATACCCACTTAAAAGGCCCCGCCCAGCCTCTCAGTGCCCTGATGATGATGCTCAGATTCCCAGGAGGCCAGCAGTCTTGAGAAACCAAGTCTATTTCAGGATGTCATTTAAATACAGAGACGGGAGGGCGGGGAGCCGGGAGGGCCATGGCACATTTTCCAGAGAAATGATGTTGCCTGAGTCGCTGTGACTATTTATAACCCCTGGGAACTGAGGACTCTGCTATTTCCTGATTAGATTAGTGCTCAGGGTGCAGGAGCCAGCCCCTGGGATGTCACTCAGAGGGGACAGCCTCCCAAAATACAGGTGCTATCTGTGGGTCCTGGGAGCAGGCACTGAGTGCAAGGTATCAGACCATGTGATGTAGAAAGGCAGCCGGGGCCTGTGAGGGGCTGGGTGGGGGAGAACCTTCAGTGAGGCTCCTCCAGGGTGGGGCTCAGGGGAGAGAGAACCAGGTCCCAAAACACCTTAGAGGGAGTTACTAAGCAGTGGTCAGACACACAGCAACTCGACCGTCCATGTTTAGCTTTAGGCCATTGTGGCCATGCCTTCAGCCCTCGCCCTAAGAGAAGTGGAGGCCTTCGGACTATTGTCCAAGAGTGCACCAGGCTATAACGTAGAGGCTCTGTTAGAATCCCAGTTAGCTGTCGCTCTTTTTTTTTTTTGGTTTTCTGAGACAGGGTTTCTCTGTGTAGCCCTGGCTGTCCTGGAACTCACTCTGTAAACCAGGCTAGCCTCGAACTCAGAAATCCACCTGCCTCTGCCTCCCAAGTACTGGGATTAAAGGCGTGCATCACCTCGCCCGGCGCTGTCACTCTTTTTAGACCAAAGTGACCCCATATGTAGGACCAGAAGCACCCACATGGTCATATAAGGGTAAGGCACCAAGGACAGAGAAGGACACTCAGTGTGAGTTTTGGGGACATCCTCAGGTGTGGAAGTCCTTCCTCCCCAGGCCCAGCTTCACCAGCCCAGACAGGTAACCCCATCACTTCTTGGCCACTTCCCTGTGCCCTGCATTTAGGAGGCACAAAGCAAGTGTGCACTACTCTTGCCACTGGCATCAGTTTCCCTAGTCTCTATCAGCTGACAAAGCCATTTTCAAGCCTGAATCCCCCTGACTGCTGGGCCACATTCTACTGTGACACATGTCCTCTACCAGACAGCTAGCTCTCCAACGTTCTGGGAAACGATGACTGCTGTGGCTTCAGCTTCTGGGCATGTACATTGTCCATGTGGGTTGTTAAATCTTCACTGAGAGGCCTACCTGCCCGTGAGCAGCTGGAGACAAAACCAGCCACCCCAGTCTCAGTGGCGAGACAGCGGTAAGAGCAATCCTTCAGCACTCAGTGCCCTGGCATACGTGCACCCAGTGGCTCAGTGGGTGATGCACACCCCCGATGACAATGCTCAACAGGGCTCCAGGTCCCCGCCTTTGAAAGCGAAACCCCCTTTCTTAGGATACCCCTTCTACCATTGCCACAGCACTGCAGAGCAGAAGCTGTGAGGAACTCAGCCTCCTGCACAAGCCCCTGACCTCCTGCCCGCTGCAGCTGCTCCTACCAGCCTACCATTCCTCATCTTCTCTGCCTTGGCCTGCTGAGACTGAGACCCGCCACTGCCCTTTTCTGGAAAGGAACAGACTCTCCTCAAAGTCTACAGCTTGTTTTAGAGATTTATAAAAGTGAAATGTTCTTTAATAAGGGCATTAAATCCAGCGTGCTAAAGCTGCTGTGCTAAGAGGCTGCACAGGAGCGTCACATGACTCAAGGGCCTCAGTAAAACAGACTGCTGACAGGTACCAAATGAAAGGCAGCCTGGAGTCTGGATGTTCCTGGAGACCTTCAACCCAGTTAGGTACCGTGTGTGCTGTAGTCATGTGTGATTCCTAGGACTCTGACGCCAAGGGCCACAGTGGTGGTCTTGGGTTGCTGTACCTTGTCTTCCCAAGTAGTCACAGGCTCAGGACCGCATCCTCTGGGAAACTAAGCCAGCCTGTCACTGGGACATACCACAGGCCTGAGAGGCACAGCAGGGCAGGCAGTCTGAAAGGGATCTGCCAAGAGACTGCCTCGCCTTCCTGCAGCAGGGCACTTAAGATTCTGTCAACGTGGCTGCTGAGCTCGGGGAAGGGCAGAGGAACAGGCCTCCATGCTGCATTCCAGCTCAGCAACTGGGTCAGAAAAGACCAGGGTCAGGCTCAGGAAATTGTCACCTCATCTTTCCAGTGGCCTGGCAGCCTCACTGTAAAGCCCAGCCAGCTCTGACTCTCTAGTCCTCTGCCCCTGGAACAGGTACAGCAGGGCCAGCCAGGCTGCCCTGAAGGTGCTCTGTGGCTGAAGTTTACCCAGGCTGACTCTAAGACACCCGGGTGAGGCCCCTTTGCCTCTTCCCCCTTCCCCTCCCCCTCTCAAGAACTCTCAAGTTCCCAAGGCCCACATATGGAAGGGGTTTAGCAGCTCTGGATGAGGCTTTTATTGAAGCCAGGTTAGCTTCTTAGTTCCACAGCAACCTGCCTTTTCCAGTGCTCCATCCAGGGCCGCAGCCTGTACTGTGTAGACCACACTCGTGGGCTCTGGCTGGGCATGGCTGAACTTTAAGGAGAGACAGACAAAACTCAAAACTGGACGGCTTCTGGCCTTCATCTCTCCCCAGCCCCGTGGCTCTGCCAAGGCCTTACCTACTCATGGCCAGCCTGGGGATTTTACCATAGGGCTGAGCTGCAAGTGAAAAGCAAGCTTTTTACCCCAAGGTCAGCAGGGCAGCAAGGGCAGGGGCAACGGCCCAGCCTGGAGATGGTCAAGGCCAGAGCAGCAGAGGCAGACCTCGGTGGCCGGGGCAGTAGGCATTCCAGGGGCCTTCCATCCTGGCTGCTGCTGGAATGTGAGGGGTCTGCAAGACCACCACGGGCTCAAACCATTGACTTGCAATGCTTTGATAAGAATTATAAAAATCCTTTTCTGAAACTGACTTTACCTCCCACCCTGGCCAGGACGACTTTCTAGGTAGAGATCCCACTGCTAGTGAAAATGGGGATACTGGAAATTTACTGTGTAGCTCTGAGCAGACTCACCCCCCCCCAAGCCTCACATCTGCTCTGAGTCTCATGTCCACACACGTTATCAACAGCATCCCTGGGCCCTTTGAGACACAGCATACTGGGCCAGGTGGCACACCCCATCCACGAGGCAGCTGGGTAGGAACCTTGAGCCTCCACGAGTTCCTATCTAGGTTATCCACTGACCACACGACCCTGACAACTGGATTTCTGAGAAACAGCCTCGGGGCCTGAGCGAGTGCTGGGCTTCTCCTTGGAGGCCACATAGAGTGGGGCAGCTGGTAGAGTGAGAGCCTATATATAGGGTCCAAGCTGTCTGCATTTAAGAACCAGCTCTTCTGCTAAGCACCATATAACATCATCTGGGTCACTCTCTAAGCTTCCATTCCCTCATATATAAAATGGCACGGATAACACTAGCACTTACCTCACAGGCTGATGCCTGGTACCCAGGTCATGCTCAAGGCACATCAACACTATTAAATTGTGCCGAAAGGCTCTAATGGCTTCCTTCTTGATGCTGACGAGTCCTTATGCCTTCAATTTTGTCCCCTCCACTCTGTGCGGCCTTCTGCTTTTGAACACACCTCTCCTAGAGCTTCAGCCACATAGGCTCCTTTGTCTGGACTTCACTGTCCCCAGATCTCTTGTGGTCAAACCCATGAAAAGTTCATCCTTTAGATTATCTAGCTGGGAATAGTGGTACACGCCTTTAATCCGAGCACTTGGGAGGCAGAGGCAGGTAGATCTCTGTGAGTTTGAAACCAGACTGGTCTACAAAGCGAGTCCCAGGACTGAGAGGGCTGTTACACGGAAACCCTGTCACGGAAACCCAAGCCTCCCCCGGCACCCACCCCCTCAAAAAAAACCCCTTCAGCTAAGCCTCTCAACCCTTCCCCGTGTTCTTTTCTTTGTAATCACCCAGTCTGAAATGACCCTACTTATTGACTGACTTTTTTAGAACAGGCATTTCCCCTCTCCCCCACCTGGGTCCCTCCATATCCCTTGGACCAGAACACAGGAGGTACTCCCATCAACACCTATGCTCCAGGACATGGGGGATGGAGACAGCAATAGCTTTCTACCATGGTTCCTTCAAGACAGGAGTCACACATTCCAGTTTGCCTCTCTTCTCCCATATCCAGTGAATGGTTGGCCATGTGACCTCTCCTGTGGAGAGTTTAAAGCTCAGGAGTAGGAATTTGGTCCTAGTCAGGATCATTATATGAGCTGGATTCACAGAGATTCCCCCACTCACTCCCTTCACTGCACTGATGGCAGACAGCAGAGATTTATCCAAGGTCTTACAGCAGGTTAAACTATTTTTCCAGGATTGAAAAAAGGAAGTCCCTTGGCTCCTACCAGCCTAGAAGTCCTTTCTTCTCTAGAAGCCATTGTCACATGAGTCTGGGGTGCTCCAAGGTGGCTCCAAAGTGTCAAGTGCAGTACTCAAGCACCTGATAGGAATGTGTGTTGTGGGCGCCACTGCACTGGCTACAGTAAGGGTCATTGTCCAGGATAGAGATGCTTCTAGATTCTGTCTCAGAGCATGTTTCAAGCTAAGCTGGGACTCCTCCCAGCCCCCCCACCCCCAACACACACACATACACAGAAGCCCAGGAATAGCTCCTATGGCCCTCCTGTGGGACCAAGAATAGAGCAGCTGGTCTAGAGATCCTAGAATCCAAAGACCGATGCTGGCTTTCTTCTGAGCATTGGGCAGGTCCCAGGAGCAGGAGGTGGGGGTTGTGTGTCCACTAGGGAGCTGACAGAACACAAATGCCTCTTTCCTGTCCCTAGCATGCTGTGACAGAGGAAAGGAAGACAAACAGTCCCTTGCCAGCTCATCAGAGGGGTACTTGGCAGAGGTCTGAGTCCCTGCACGTGAGTGCCTTTTTCCAACATGTGGCAACACCCCCCCAGACAGCACCTGCACCTGTAGATGTTTCTGAGATCCTTCTTTTTATTTTTTTTTATATATTTAAGATTTATTTGTTTTTATTATATGTAAGTACACTGTAGCTGTCTTCAGACACTCCAGAAGAGGGCGTCAGATCTTGTTACGGATGGTTATGAGCCACCATGTGGTTGCTGGGATTTGAACTTCAGACCTTCGGAAGAGCAGTCAGGTGCTCTTACCCACTGAGCCATCTCACCAGCTCCTGAGATCCTTCTTAAAGCCATCCAATAGCTCTGACCTCATGAGCATGGGACCTCACTATATCTGGATGCTACCACAGCCCTGGGTGCCAGGAATTCTGGCCTTTGAGGAATCAGTTAGGTTGGCAGGCTCAGCAATCCCTGGTCCAAGGCCATCTAAATGTAGGGCACTAAGCCCAACTGGGCCAACTGGTCAACCTGTGTATAGGCTCAGAGATGCTGGAGGAAACCATAGTGTCCTGGCACCTACCTCATACAGTGCTCAGAGTTAAGATATGCCAGGTGCCAAAAACTTTCACAAGTTCCCCTGAACAAGGACTCCCACCTCTGGGTGCATGAATCCTGTGAGACAGCACGTTGTAGCGGCTCTACATCTGGGTGGGGCTAAAGAACATCAAATATTCAGAGTCAAGCTCAGTGGAAAGATGGGAGAAGTAGAGTTGAGAGACTATTTACATGGTCCCAGAGGTCAGGGTTTCTTACTCTAGGAGGTGGAAGCACAGGGCTGTGTGAATACAAAACCTACTTCTGCCCGCTAGTCTGACCATGCTCTTGCCCCACAGAGGTCTAGGAGAAAGATGTGTCAGGGGCCTCTAGTCCTTGGAGTGGGGGCTTTTGTTCTTTTGTCTACTGCGGAAGGAATACCACAGGGATGTGTTTGGGTCCATGGATGGCAGAGGCACACAATTCAAGTCCCTTCTCTTTGCTAATAAGGATTTAGGGAGGATGGCAGCAGGGTGGAGCAGCAGACAGCCACAGCCAGGGTGTTTCTAGTGCAGACGTTTTTAAAATCTTTTCTCCTTTCTCAGAAAGGGTCTTACTATATATAGCTAATTATGTAGCTCAGGCTAGACTCAAACATGTGTTGGTCTTACTGTCTCAGCCTTGAAGGCTAGTATTACATGCTTGTGCCACCACACACAGAGTTAAGGTCTTTTTTGACGTTCAGAGCCATAATAAATGAATGAGCCCAGGACACATGTGTATCTAATATCCAATATCCTTGAACCCTCAATGGCAGAAACAGTCAGTAAACGGCCAAATAAATGTCTTGGGATATACGTGTTATATACAAACCTCTGCTGGAAGTATCTGTCAATCTAAATGACCCTCTAGAGGAGACTAAGAGCTGCCCTGCTGGGCTAATCAAACTGACAACGGAACCCTCTTCTACTGTCCTCATAAGCTCTAAGAAACCCCAGACAAGTGGCCTCAAGATGTCCTGTATCTCATCCTCTCTCGGGTACCACCTCTGACCCTAGGCCAGCAGGGTGAGGTACTGGCCACCATAGGGCAGGTACATTTAGCAACATCAGCCTCCGTCTTGTCAAGAGAAGCTCTTCAAAAGCCCGGCCTTCTCAGGTCCACATAGCCATTCTCTGAGGCAGAGATAAAGGCCCAGAAGCTTGCCCTAGCTCCCTTGTCTCTTCGTTCAGCCTGCATCTCCACTTCTGGCCAGCATCTGGCCTGGTCTGAATGAGAAGCATCTTTGTCCTGAGTGCAGAGAAACAGTAAGAGTCTTGATTTCCTCACTAGACAAATGTCTCTGGCCTGGCTTTGCTTTGGGCCTCTTACTTTGCCTCTATGATTTCCACAAGGGGCCCTATTAAAACCTTTGGCTGTTCTAGGATTAGGAATGGAATTCTTCCTTCAATCCCTTCCCCCTCACAGGTTCAACCTAAGAATATAGACCCAGGCAGGATAGGAAGAAGGGTAAGCTCCTGAGCTTACTCTACTTGAATATGATTGGAGAAGGGGGAAAAAAAAAAGAAGAAAAGAAGGCAAATTGAAATGCAAGTTAAATACTGCACGCCCTGGCAGAACCCACAAAGCCAAATGCCACGTGTGTCCCCTGCTAAATGCTTGCACAACAAACCAACTGCCAAGCTGGGGCCTAGAATGAGGCTTCAGCCCCAGAACTGATTGCGAGGACAAAAGTAACCGATTCCAGCCCTGCCCCTAGGAAAGTCCCTGCACCTCCGCCTCTGCTCCTCCAGCAAACAGGTTTCACACCATTTCAAAAGCTCCGTTTTAACACCAGGACCTTTCTATGAGAACAGATGCTTCAGCCCCAGTGTGGGGTCCCAGATGAGTCACCCCTCCTCTGGCTTTTAATGGCTAGAGGGGAACAGGAAGGCCACAGATAGCTCAGCATGAATGACATCAAATCCTTAGGGCACAGTTAGTGAGTTAATAAGGTGCCCTCCCCGACCCCCCCCCCGCCAGACCAGGCAGAACCTGTCCCCCAGCCCACCTGAAGTCCTACCTAATCTCAGAACCCATAGCCTGGCAGTGAGCCATGGTGAAATAAGTAGGCTGCAGAAGGAAGGGAAGAACAGGCCTCGCCCCCACCCTCTGGCCTATGCAGTGAAGCAGGCTCAGGAGGGTGATGTCCCTCTGTCACCTACAGGGTCCATGACACTGACACACTTTATCACACAGCATGTGCTAGGGGACTGAATCACCAACTACAAAGCACAGCCCTGCAGCACAGCCACCCTGCAGTTGCATTGATGCCAACAGGCTCAGCAGTCCAGCACCTGGCTGGCCAGAGATCACATGAGATGCAGACACTGTTAGATACCGCTGAGAGCTAAGCCAGCCAGTGAGTTCCTACAGTGGTTCTGTTTTGTCAGCCACAAATGAAAGGAAAACTAAAGTGTGGGTTTCAAGGTTTAGAATTTTAACCCTACCTGCCTGGTACCCGGGGTGGCAGGTAGGCTGCAAAACTCTGGCTAGTTTTAGGTCGGGAACCTGCTATGGTACTTTCTTGCCAACCGTGAGGTTTGGGAATGATGTGTTCTGAGCTGGTGTCTGCTGGCCTCAGCAAGACCGAGGTGAGGGGATGGGGATGGCTCCAAGCTGCCTGCAACAAACAGCTGCCTCAGCATAGAGGGGCTCTGGTAGATGCTGGGGACAGTAGGGTTCTGCTTGCTTGGTCCTCAGGGAGACTGAAGGTGACACAGGGGCCCAGGCAGGACAGCTCAAGTTGCTTCCCTACCCAGCACTTTCCAGGACTGATGTCACCTCTACAGGGTCAACTATGCCTCACTGGCCAGAGATCAAACCAAACAGGAGCCAATGGGCCCAAGAGCACCCCTCTCGGCATGTGCTGACTGGCACAGATCTTAGCCAAGGGTCTAGCTCTGAGCTTTGGGAGACTTCTAAGTTCCATCAGACTCCATGTCAGTCACTAAGTTGAAGGATGACGAAGGCTCTGGCCAGCCAGGACCGCCACCGTGGAACAACTCAGGCGGTTGATCTGATCTGTGGCCTTATCAAGCACTTACTGTGTGCTAGGCACTGGGTCTGGCTTTTCCTTGGCTGCCTGATGCCAGGGCCTAAAGCCAGCTCCAAGGCAGTCTGCCCAGATGTAGGACAGTCAGTGTCCATCTCAGACTTTAATCCCAACTCAGGTCTGGGGCTGTAGGCAAGACCCTGTAGGCAGCTTGCCCTGGCATAGCTTGGTCAGGAACCCCCTGGCATGCTGTGTGAGTTGCTGGATGCCCAGTCGGCATCAGTCCAGCAGTTGTCTGGGTGGTCCCCAGACAGCCCCCAGACTTAGCACATTATTCCCTCTCCACCACAGTCCTTCCTGCCTGGTGGTAAAGATCCTTTCAGCTTACACACACACACACACACACACACACACACACACACACACACACACACACACAAAACCTTACACAGTAGAGCATGTTGAGATGCTCCTCAGCAAAGGGATAGAGAACTGATGTCCACAAAAGACGGCTGGGGCTAGCCTGTGCTGGGCTGTGGCGGACAATGAGATCCGGGGAGGCTGCCTATCTACTTCTATTTCTGCCAGTTTATATTCAGGAGGAAGCCAAGCGGAGTCTACTTGCACAGGAGACAAACCCCCCTCTGCTGAGCCAGGACAGATGCAGAAGAGGCATCCAGGGTTAGGGTGGGGGCTGCCACTCATCACTAAGTCCAAGCACTTAAAGCATACCCATAGTCCAACCTCTGTCTCGGGACTTCTAGGATCCAGCAGGAGCAGTAATGCAGAGGTAGACAGAGTGTCCCAGCAGCCCCTAGACCTCCCACAGCCAGCCGCTCAGCCCTCCACCATCCAACCTGCCCCTGCTAGCACCTTGTGGCGAAGCAGCTTACTGCGCACTCTGCCCCAGAGTCGGGCGCCAGTATTGGGCGTTCGCTTGCTCCCCGGCTCCTCCAGCTGATCCAGACAGCAGTGCTCCAGGGATTCGCACACTGCTTTCAGGCTGCAGTCCGGCTGAGGCAGGATGTCTGTCATGCCGGCGGCCAGCCTGCCGGGCCAGATCCAGGCAGAAAGGTGGAGACGCGCACAAGCGGCTCTGGAGAGAGCTGCTGTCTGCGCCCGCCCGAGTGCTTAGTCGGACTGTTAGTGGAGCAGTCCCAAAGCAGCGGGTGTGGGCCTCCGGTTTCTCCTCCCCTCCCTCTGCGTCCTCCTCCTCCTCCTCCTCCCCCCTCCCTGGAGACTGCAGCCGGGAAGCGGCAGAGTCTGAGGCACCACCAGGGCCCAGTGCCTTCCCGCAGGCAGCCTGCTGCCCTCTCCTATGAGCTGCAGATCCTGGGACACAGAGTGCGAACTGCGAGAGCACCACAGCCGGCTGCAGGCAGTGCGCACAACATTACCGCCCTACCGAAAGAAGTGACTCAAAAAAGGTCTCTGGAGCTGCCCCTCCAAAACCACGCAGGCCTGGGGTTTAACTCTTGGCATGCCAGGGCTTCTCCTCACCCACCCTCTACCTCTCCTTCTAGTCTCTCCTAAACAAAGTTTATCCGGAAGCTAAACACAAGCCAGTTACTTTTAACTCCTTCACCACCAGGCTGCTCCTGGCGCCTGGGTAGGTATCAAGGAAGTTTGAGACCAAGCCTGTGGAGACTTCCAGGGGCCACTGTTTTGGGTAAAAGCTGCCTCTGGCCACGAAGAGCTGCCCACCTCCCTTGCAAAGGACTGCTTTGGAGTTCCACTCCCCTACCCACTCAATTCCTGCTCTAAGGCAAGTTCCTCAGTCCCAACTTGGTGACAGGGCCAGCCACCCGTTTATTCTCCCAAGTCTCCAATGGCAAATGTACAGAATAAAGAGGCCATCTGCGGCTGCCCCAGCAGGTATTAAGGTCCCTGTGACCCTCACCGAGGGCTTTGTGAAAGCAAATGTGACTCTGGTCAAGGATGTCTGGCGGGGAGGTGCTCCTCCACTAACATGGAGGTGCTCCTCTGGTGCTGTTTGCAGCTACAGCCCTGGACATCTCACCAACAAAGACCTTTGCTACAAGGGGCAGAGGATGTCCAACAGCACAGGGGCAACTGCAGTACCTTGGAAGACAATTAGTAAGTGCTCGCTCGGAGTTTGTTGCTGTTCTTTGTTTCTGAGGCAGGGTCTCTTAATGTAGCACTGGCTACGCAGACCAGGCCAGCCTCAAACTCAGAGATCAACCTGCTTCAGTTTCCTGAGTGCTAGATAAACAGTGTGTGGCATCATGTCCAGCAAGCTCTTGTTGAACCAGTCCTGGCCCTCTGAATACCCCTGCTGGGTCTCAACCAGGGACAGTCCTTAAACTTTTCTGCTTCTGCCTTTGGCACCTTTCTGGCACCACACTGACTCTCTCCTTTCTCTGTGTAGACTAAAAAAAAAAAAAAAAAAAAAACATGCCTCCAACCATATGAAGAACAAACGCTCTCACTCCACATCTGGGGAAATGGAGTCACTAAAGTAGCCTCAGCTTAGTGTAGGAACTCTGCCCTCCTCACTTAGAAGGAATGATACTTGGAGTGCTATGGGTGACACTCTGAGTTCTACCTGGGCTAAGGCCTCAGGTTTCATGAAGAGGGACTGGCTAAGTGCCTGACCCTAGAGTAGGGGTTGAGGAATCAGATGAACCAAAAGCCAACGGTGACAAACTGCCAGCCTAGGGTAGGCAGGGAGGGAATGGAACGTAACTGCCAACAGGAAGCAGAAGAGCTTCTGTGGACCCACTATGTGGCATATGAGGACAGAAGTGTCCTCTCTCTGCCTTCAAGAAACCCAAGGTCATACCACCAGGACAGTGAGGATGGAGTGCTGTAGAAGTGGAGAGAAAGATCAATTTCAGCTGGAGGGAATGAGGGATGCTTTGTGGGATGAGGCACTATAAGCATGGGTAAAGCCACTCCATCCCTTCCACAGGTCCCTGCTTAGCTCAGCATCCCTTCACAAAAGGTGCAATGGCTGGTTGTGTAACTAGCTGAGGAGGCACCATCTGAACTGCTCACCTCATTCACCCAAGGCAGACACAGCTGGTATCTGGTGCTGGCTGGTTAACTTCAGAACAGCTGACATTGAATTCCTAAGGTTCTCTTCCCTCTAGATGGGTCACACGACACAGAGTACAGTCTGGGGACCGGTGTAAAGCTCCCCACCACTGGTGTGGGGGAGAAAGGGGACAGGATAAATCCTGTTCCCAAAGTCCTACACTTGTCTGTCTTAAGAACCCCAGGCTCAACACTCGGCTGGGTAAAGCAAGCTCAGATTGGATGAGCATTGGCCAGCTGGTCTCCATGGTGATCACAGTGCTTAGCAGATGGATGGTTGAGTTGGGAGCCTCTTCCCCGGAGACACTCAGCTTTCCTTTCCTCCTCGAGGATTGGAGCCTTCCTCTGGGGACAGCACAGACTTGCCCTCTCTTCTCCAAGCCTGACTCATTCCTTCCTGAAACCTGTGGCCTAGGAGCTGGGTAGAGGAAGAGCTTTGCAAGATGATGTCCTAGTAAGTCCCTCAAAAGCAGCAGTCTGAAGAGCGTGGTCTCAGCAGACAATCAGATGGTCCTCATCTCTGCTCTATCGAGGCAAGGCTCACACCAGCCTGGCCACCCAGGAAGTAATCACATCCCCTCCCACTGTGTCCTCCCTTTCCATTCAGCCACACCTGGCAGAGCCGCCTCTGAGGACACCCAGGGCCCCTGTGTCTGGATAAACAGAGCTTGGGTGGTAAGGCCTTCACACATGAACAGATGTCACTGCCTTCGGAATTAAAAACATCTCTGGTGGACGGTCACATTCTCCCTCATTCCTTCCCTTGGCTCTTGGCCAGAGCAAAGAGTAGCTGTCCCTAGGGGGAGGTGGATAGGACCCTGGCTATATGCAGAGAGGGGGACCCCTCTAATTGGCCCAGATGTGACTGAGGCAAAACTGGGTTAAGTGGTCGGCGGTGGGGCATTGCTGAGGGAAAAGAGGTCAACGGGGGATAATGCCCAGCCTGAAACACTGGCTGGGACTCCCACAGAGACGCAGGGTCTTCCGCAGCACTACCCTGCCCCTGCCCCGCCATGAACACAGGAGGAGGTTCTTTCTCAGAACCCCAGGCTGTCTCTCTAGGGTAACCTGTTTTCTCAGAACGACTCTCATCTCTCCCCGTCCCTGCCTGGAACTCCAACCCTTACTCAAGAGTGATGGGGGAAGGCTACCCCAAGGAGACTACTCTGAGAATCCCAGGTAAAGCACAGGACCCTGGGGGAATAAGGGTAAGGAAGGGAGCCCCTGAGTCTCAAGAGAGCAGCATGGCAGAGGCCCAAAGGAACAGACTTGGAAGGCAGATGCTGATGGAGGCAAGGCAGGCTGAGGTTACTGTACAGTAGAGGGTTGAAGACAAACACTGGCTCCAGAGAGGCCATGCCAGCAGGGGGGTGACATGGCACATCACAAGGGAAAAATGGGAAATGGGGTTGGGGAGACCAGGAGAGGGTCCTGGGCTCTCCACATGGATGGCTTTGCTGGTCCCCACGTTCCTGTGTGCTTTTATGTTGGTAGGTACCCATCTGTGCTGGATAGTTTTATGTCAACTTGACACAGGCTAAAGTCACTTGAGAAGAGAAGAGGGAATCTCAATTGAGAGAACGCCTCCATCAGATCCAGCTACAGGCAAGCCTGTAGAGCATTTTCTTAATTAGTGATTGATGGGGCAGGGCCCATCCCGTTCAGGGTAGTGCACCCTGGGCTGGTGGTCCTGGGTTCTATAAGAAAGCAGGCTGAGCAAGCTATGATGAGCAAGCCAGAAAGCAGCACCCCTCCATGGCCTCTGCACCAGCTCCTGCCTCCAGCTTCCTGCCCTGACTTCCTGCAATGAGGAACAGAGATTTGAAAGTGTAAGCTTTTCCTTCCCCAATTGTTTTTGGTCATGGTGTTTTATCACAGTGATAGTAACCCTAACTAAGACGCCATACTAGCTAAACACACAGGCTGATAGTCAGTGGTCTGTCCAGAGAGAAATCAAGGGGCTTTTCTAAGTTGTTTCTAAGGCTACCATCCACTAGTAAGTCCTTCCTGTCTTCTCTGTTCAGGCCTTCACTAGGCCCAGCAATGGTAACTCCTAGCTCAAAGTCAACAAGGAGCCAATAACAGCTAAGCCAAGAAGCTACCTTTTGGCTCATTTACTCATTCACCACTGAATAGATGCTGACTACATGCTGGGCAGAGGTCTTCTTAGAGCTCAAAGCAGAACTTAGCCTAACAGCAACCAGGCCACTCCCCAGTGGCTACCCCCTGCCCTGACTCAACAGAAGCAATCAGGGCACCTGAAGCAATCAGGGCACCTGCTCCCCTCCCAGGCTCCAAAGCTCCTCGAGAGCCTTTCTCATGCCTGACAAACAGCTGTGTAAGGGGTTATAGCAATTTCAGCTCTGGCACCTCAGTTCTTTGTTCCTAACAGGTATGCGTAGTTACAGATAGATGTCCAGGGTAAAAGGGTTGGGAGCAGGTTCCAGGATGGGTCCAAGTTTAAAACACACACTGTAGCTAAGATGAAAAACCTACCCAGCCCACCCAAGGTGGCATGCCCTCCTGCTGTCTCCTCAGAAGCCTGCACTGGTTCTTGGAGAGTGGATGGTCCAAAGCACTGATTCCCTGGCAGACCCTCTTCACCCTGCCTTACCACCTCAGGTGGCTGTTCCCAGGGTTCCCAGTGGCAGTCAGTGACAGGAGGTGCTGAAATAGTCTAAGAGCTTATGTTCTGTGGAAAGATTGGACGGACAGCATGTCCCTGGCAACTCCTTGTGTTTCTCACGGCACATTTGACCGTGGAAAGGGTGGAAAATCCGCTTGAGCCTCTGGGAACATTTTGGTCATTCAGAACTACTAAATCCACCCAGGGACGGGGTGGGAAAAACACCTATTCCATCCCTACATACCCATCTACCCTACCCTGACTTCAGGACAGGACACCAGCAGCAGCCAGGACAACCCCTCCCCACCCCCACCCCCGGGCCACTTGCCTGTTCCTTGTCAGTGGTAGAGGACTCCAGAGGTGTGCTTGGGACACATGGGGCCTCCCAGGCCACACCACAGTAGAGGATATCCTAGAACTAGAGCTGCAGACAGTTGTGTGTTACCACAGGGGCGTCGGGAACTGAGGGCTAAGAGCCCCTAACTGCGGAACTGTCTCCAGCCCACCAAATGAAATGTTATACTCCAGTCTTCCGACCACCCAGTCAGATTCAAAAAAAGCAAGCCGAGGAGTGGTGAGTCTGCTGAGACTGGACAGGGGACCCATGGCTCTGTCCTCTAGTCCTCAGCTATCTCAGGGCCATGCACATCCCTGCTGCAACTTCCCAAGCTCTACAGGCTGAACCAGAGGCCTTTGATCTCCTTTCCAGTGTCTATGGTCCAAAGTTGAGCAGTGACAACAGTTCTTAAGAGAAATGCAGTTTCCTTTGACAGCAGCCATTGGCCCTCAGTCCCCCTCAGGGTAGATGAGGTGGGGAATTTTGGAGATTAGGAACTTTTCTTCCCCTTCTTTTTGGACACAGAATCTCACTCTGTAGGTTCTGGTTAGCCTGGGACTCACTATGTACATCAGTCTGGCCTTGAAGTCACAGAGATCTGCCTGCCTCTGCCTCCCGAGCATTGGGATAACAGGTCGGCACTACCATGCCCTGCCTCGATTAGCAGCTTTTATTCTTAAGTAGACTATTTGATTCAGAACTCAACTCTTAGCTTCACTTTGGGAAAACGTTAAGTGCCTCTTACCTCCAGTGAGCTAACACTGAGCCCATCCATTCATGCAGACTGGTGTTTTCTAGGCCATCTCCAAACTCAAGTCACTGGGTCTGCCCCAAAGCTACTCAAGGTACGGGCAGGCTGCACATGGTGCGAGCATGCAACCAGGTATTTCATTTCCCAGCGTGAGGCCTAGCCCAATAGCTAGCGCAGTATCCACACTGTCATCGCCACTGAAGGCAGCAGACCCCACTCTATGGATACCCGGAATTGACACTCAAAGGCAGCCTCGGCTATAACTCAAGAGAATTCCGTGGAATTTGCCTGAGTCCTTTTCTTAAAGCTTTTGTAACAGATCAGAGTAGGCATCAGATTGACTACTTTGATTTCTAGGAAGGCAAAGCAGCAAGCCCCACCTGAAGGGCGGGCTCCTGATGTTCATCCAGGTCTGAGAAGACAAGCTGGGGGAGTTATCCAAGGTCAGCTGCTGGCATCAAACTGCCTTCTGCCTCTGAGGCTCTGAGGCTCGGGGCCCAGGAACCAGAGCTGAGAGAACAACACACCCCTCAGGGTTTATGAGGGTGTTCTCAGCGCCTAAAGGCAGCAGGTAGCAAGATGCTTTCTGGATTGGCTTCCCAGTGTGTCTCCTACCTTCAGAGTGGGCCTAGAGGAGAGCCATCGAGCCTGCTGCCAAGATGGAATTCCCAAATAGAGAGGAGCAGGGAGGAAGGGGGCTCCCATCTACGTCCTGTCAAATGCATCTTGTCTTTCCTGTTTCCAGGATACAGTGGTAGGGTCCAGGTTCCCCAAATCAGGAACACATGGGCAACAGAGGCAGCCTAGCTGAGGTTTGCACCCTCACAGGTCTGCCCTGTCCCCAAGACAAACGTGCTGCTATGCTACCTCCTTTCCATGCCTGGCCTCAGGACCTGCCTGGAGTGACAGGAGCCAAGTGTCATACGGTGGCACCCACCTTTAATCCTAGCACTCGGGAGGCAGAGGCAGGGATATCTTTGTGAGTTCAAGGCCAGCCTGGTCTACAAATCGAGTTCCAGGACAGCCAGGGCTGTTACACAGAAAAACCCTATTTTAAACAAACAAAAAACAAACAAACCAAAACAAAATAAAAACCCTGGATAAACAAGAAAAAGTATTAAAGACTCTGGCTGGGGAAGAGTCTGTAATAGCAGACATGAGCCCCTGGCAGGACAGGGGTCCCAGCCCCCTAGACCACTGGAGGAGGTGGTGTCTGAGACAATGGGCAAACCCTTAGCCTCCTCTCCCCAGGTGACTCTAGGACTGTAAGAAAAGCACACACATACCCATTTCCCCGGGGCAGCACTGAGAGCAGCGGACAGCAGGGCCACAAAACATGAACTTGGGGCAGACGTTCTTAGGCACCAAGCCCTGGACACTCATATCTGGCACAGGCTGGAGGTAAGGGGAGTCCATCTTTCAGAGGCCATGCCTATGTTCTAGAGCAGGGAGCAGCCAGAGGCTGTGATGTGTGCCAGGAAGAGACTTAAAGGGCTGGGGTAGTGGGATAAAAGGGAAAGAAGGGGCCAGGCAGTGGTGGTGGTGGGGGTGGTGCGCCTTTAATCCCAACGCTCGGAGGTGGAGGTAGGCAGATCTCTGTGAGTTCAAGGCCAGCCTGGTCTACAGAGGGAGTTCTCAGATGGCCAAGGCTAAACAGAGAAACCCTTGTCTTGAAAAACTAAAAAGCAAAAACAAAAAACAGGAGGGAAGGGCCACTGACCAAGCCCCCCCCCCCAACCCCTACCAACTTCCATTAGTTAAAAAACCATGCCCTCCACCAGGGAACAGGGACCTGGCTGTGGTCATCGAGTTTATAAACAAGGCCTAGTGGACAAACAGGACAGAGAGTGAAGGAGTTCAGAGAAGGACTATAGGTCACATGGGTCAATGTCCCAGAAGCAGGCTACCAGGGCAAGAACTGCCCACGGGGCCATTAGAGAGAGTTACTTAGGGACACAGGAGGGTAGGAGGCGGCTGGGGGAAGCCTTCACTCCTGTTCCAGCAGGCTCCCCACCCAGACTCCCTCTAAGCTCTCTCACTCTGCACAGTAATTGAGACCAGAAGCAGCTCTCCTGTAGCTGACAAAGGTCCCTTGTTCAGGGCTCCTCGCACGGTGCCCTGAGCCAACTGAGAGCAGCTCTAGGAGAAGAGCCCAGCTGCTCTGTGTGGGGCAGGGCCACCTCAGATCCTCCATCACAGCTCTGTCACCTCAAGACAACAGATCCTGATGTGGCACCCCAGCTCAAATGCGAAGGACACTTGCAGGTAGCACCCTCAGGAGGGGACTTCTTGACAAGGTATACCCAGAATTTCTGGAGTAGGGAGCTGAACCTGCCCTCTTAGAATAAAAGACCCTCCTCATCCCTCACGGGCTTTCACACTCAGTTCTCATCACAACCCAAATTACAAAAAAACTGAGCCTACAGAAGTTGGAGCAACTCAGCCCAGTCTCCCAGATAATGACCAGAAGGAGCAAGACGGAGCTCGGATCTGTCTGGCCTCAAAGCCCCTTCAAGGCAGGCCGAAGGAGCAAATCCTCTCATGGTTTCTTTACTACACTGTCAAGTCCCGCTCTCAGTGCTTGTCTTTACAGGGTGCCCAGCAGGCCGACAAATGCAGATAAAACAGGGAAACATGAACGGATGTGCAGGATGTGCACACGGAGCTCTGACCTGCTCCTCTGGGTAGATTCCATAACCTGCATCTTACAAGACGGCAGTGAGGGGTGGGGTAATTCCCACTTAGCTGATGAAGAAACCCAGGGGCCAAGAAGCCACAGAACCAGGAATTATTTCTCTGCCCCACAGCCCAGGGCTCTTCCCACAGTCTCAAGTTTCAGGGTACCACACTCAGTAACTGCCCAAGGGAGGATGGGGAGGAGGGCTGAGGGAAGAAAGGAAAGGAGCCAGGCGTGTTCCCTCCCTAGGGGGCGGATCAGAGGTGCTCCCTCCCTAGGGGGCGGATCAGAGGGGGCTTAACCACACCAAGCTCCTAGCTGTGACCCCGGGTCCCTGGGCTCTGCTGTTGTTTAGCAGCTGGAAGTAAAAAGCATACATGAAGTTTCAAAAGGAGACTTTGAAATCTCCAGCTCCAAAGACTAAGCTTAAAACTGTCAGAGTCTAAGGGTGGAGCAAATGCCAGTGTCCACAGATACAATATATCCAATAATAGTGGACTATTATTGAGCCCTTAAAAGGAAGGAAAGGGAAGAAAAGGAAAGGGATGTGCATGAACCCTGAAGGCCTTATGATAAGTAGTCAAATACAGAGGAGAATGGTGGTTGCCATGGAGGCAGGGGGAGGGGAGAAGGCAGTTAGTTTAATGGGTTTACAGCTGCCAGAGAAGGTAAAATGTTTCAAAGCCACACAGGGGTGATGGATACAAGAAAACCTGTGGATGGATTCCCCACAGGTTGTCCTCTGACCTATAGAGGTGTGCTGTGGCAAGAGCACTCCCTCCTACCCTTCTTTCCTCACAGAACAAATAAATAAGTGTAAAACAATACAGAGGG
The DNA here is from genome assembly GCF_900095145.1 of Mus pahari. NCBI lineage: Eukaryota > Metazoa > Chordata > Mammalia > Rodentia > Muridae > Mus > Mus pahari. The sequence goes on from NC_034603.1 coordinate 44,188,494, forward strand.
CTAAGTAGGGCACAGTGGCACATTCCTATAATCCTACACTCGGGTGACAGACGCAAGATGCAAGAGATCAGGAGTTCAAAGCCAGCCTTGGCTACACAGAGAATTTGAGGCCAGATTGGGTTACATGAGTTCCTGTATGGGGATGGGAGGGGGGTGTTTAAAAGTGTTTAAATACTGCCAGATTTGCCGATTTGGGCACTGAAGGTAGAGACTGGCCTTCGTGACTTCCTCCATTTATAAGAGCTCTGATCTCTTTAAATGGCCCAGTCATAAAATCACCCTGGCTTGCTTGCCTTTCCCCTTCAGACCCAGCTAGCTTTGACTGGTTGGACCCTGGGAATATGCTAATCAGACAACAGTTGGGGAGATCACATCTGGAGTCTGGAATGGTATAGTTAGAAATAGACCAGGATAAACACAGAGGAGTCCCCCTGGGAGCAGGGAACCAAAGCAAGCTAATGGAGGATGCTTCAGGCTGAGCTGGGCTATGGGCAAACCAGCAGGGAGAGGTAGATAGTGCGGTGGCTGTACAGAAAATCCACAAGGAATGACTCTGGGGGTCCGAAAAGAAAGGGATAATTCCGCAGCCTGCAAGAGGGATGGAACAAGCTGGTAGGGTATTTCAATGAATTTCAGTGGCAAAAGGCAGTGGCCTTGAAATCACACACTGTCTGCATTCTACCTGTACTGTCATTTACTTATCCGGCCAGCGGCCAATCAAAAGCTTCGCTGACTTTGGATGGAGGTCCCTGAACCACAGGCAACCTATGTGAAGGCAGGCCTGTCATTCACCCTTTGTGGTCTTGGTCTCTTTGTCCTCAAGATTGGATGGCCTTAGGCCCCGTAGGCCATCTTCTTTTGTTCACCCCTTCTCCTCCCTCCCACCTGCCTGGCTCACAGCCCCTCCTGTTCAGCACAAGCTGGATGCCTTAATTTCCTGGCCCACTCCCTACACATTCCTGCTCCTCTGAGCTCACATGAGGGTCCCTCCCCCAAACTCCTGAATCATTTCTGCTGACCCAGAGCCTTGCCCACTCGCTAAAGTAACAGACCCGTAAGAGAGCGATGACATGCCTGCTACTATATAAACTGATTAAAAGTACCTTAATAATGCGCTTTTAAAATGTATACCTAAAGACTATATACAGGCCTAAACCGGGGTTTATGATACAATGCCATGAAAATAGAGAAAATATACAAAACACACACTGTGATTAAGCCTACATAATAGTGTACATACCCAAGGGAGGGGGGGAAAAGGCACAGAATTACATAATAAAGGGCCCTGGGAAGCGATGGGAGGGCTGGTGACTGTCAAAGCTCTTCACAATGACTCTAATTTTTCAATACAAACAAACCCTGCTTTTAGAATTAAAAATCCAGCATGTTCAGATCCCCCAGCCTCACATCCTTCTTGAAGCCTCCCTACTTCCAGACACGTAACCTTCCCTGCTAGTGTCCACCCCATTCCCTACCCAGAGCAGTGGGGGCTGCAGAGCACCCTAGCAATGGGCTTTGGAGTTGGTGGCAGAGGCTAGCTAGCTCTGTATTAGGGTGCTGGTTCTCTTGGCTTCACATCTGGACCTGGGACAGGTTATCTGCACTCACTGCTTCTGTGTGCTTATCTTTGTGACCCTCCCTGCCCACAGGATACTGTGGAGCGTCCCTGCGGCCATAGCTGAGGGCTTCTGCAGTGCGGGGGGGGCTCTTACTCAGTGTCGTGCTAGCATCTTGTGCTGCTGTCCGGTAGCCTGTAGTGCAATACCAGCCCTTCAATCTGACAGGGTACCCTACACTTGTGGGTATTCACTGCAGAGGCACTGTAAACCCCACCCCAACCCCAAATTTATAACCTGCCTAGCTCTTTTCCATGCATTCTACATCTTTCTAGGCGCACTATGCAGAAATGTTTTGTGTCCAGAGGTGACACTACTCCAACCAATGGCAATCTGAGGCTCTTGTTATGCCAGACAGCAAGACATCACTCCAGCTCCGTCACTAGACCGTTAGCCACGCCAAGGCCTTTCACACCTGGGCTGCAAGACTTCTTGATGAAGAAGACATCATTGCCTAAGACAGAGAGACAGAGGACCACGGAGACAGCGTGCACACTGTCAGCAGAGGCACTCTGGGCTCAGTGTCCATCTGTGAAGCAGGACAAAGAGGTCACCTTCCATGCGGAGCTGTATCAGGGTCACATCAGACAGCACTTGCGTATGAGCTTCTAAGAGCACAAGCACTGGACACACACGGCAGTGGCCAGCGCTACCGTTTGTCTGCACTGACTGTAGCACAGAGCCCAGCCTCCAGTTTCTGATGCTCTCCTACACCATGGCTAAAGAGAGAAACCCATCACAGAAGCAAACGCCTAGAGCTCAGACTAGGGGTCCCGCCACTGATCCCAGGCTGGGCTGAGTGGAGGCATTTCCCTCCCTCCCCCCATCAAGCATTCCTTAGGTCCTACCTCCTCTCCCACCAAGCTCTCAGGAGCCACTGAAGGGAAGCAACCTGGGTTCCAGAATTAGGTGGAACTCTAGACACCTTAAACATGTGGCAGCTATGGGAACAGGCTGTCCTACAGCTCGGTGGGGCCTGGCCACGTGGGACTGTCCAGTGCAGACTATCCATCCAGCCTCGCTGTCTCTCTCAGTGGCTCTGAGGTAGCTATAGTGCAGGACTTTAAGAGCCACGATGCCCCCTCCCCAATGCCCAGGAGATGGTGAGGTGCATCCACAGCTCAGAGCCCGGGGTTGTGCTCAGGAGGCTGAGTGCTAGAGAACTTCAAAGGCCTCCTGAGGCCCTGGGCTCTGAGCTGCCCACTCATTGGCCTGGTCAGCTGGCAGCTGGGACGTTTGTGTTTCTTTTAATATCAACTCTCAGGCATTTAACATTCTTCGAAGCTAAAACCAGAAACATTTTCCTTAGCAGAATGTGCTTTCGGCTTTGCCAAACACAACCTGGCAGCCTCCCCTCCCCCGCGACCTACATCTGCTCCTGTCTCAAAGCGCCGATGATTTATGGTGTTTCCTCTGGGCCTGAGCAGCACTGTGAGGGCAGAGGGAGCTGGGCTGCCTGCCATCCAGGGGGAGACTCCTGGCCCTGGGATCTGAGTGGAGAGTGGCAGTGGGCCGCAGTGCTCACTGAGCTGGTTGCCCTGGTCACTCTTCTATTTCACAGTCATCGATGGCCCAGACAGCGTGGCAGCTTCTTACATCGCTTGGCTGTGTGGCTGCTAAGGCTGGCCAGGCCAGCCTGGAACTTGTCCCCTGCTTGTTGCTTGGGCCTTGCCCAAGGCTGTAGAGATGAGGGTTTTGCTACTTAAGAGGACATGTGACAGGGATTGGATTCAGAGAGCTTTCTGTCATTCTTATTTCTGAAACAATAAAGGGCTGGCATGTGGTTGCCTAGCAGCACTGTCTCCCTGGCGACAGCACCAAGGAGCAGGGTACAGGTCCCTCAGCATCAGGAAAGCTATGCCTAAGAACATGAGGCAGATGGCTGGGCCTCAACTGGAGGGTACCACCCCTCTATTCAGATACTGAACCCAAGACAGGTGGGGGATGGGCGATACCCACACACCTCCCGGTGGCACCAAGTAAAACACCAGAGAACAATCAACACTATCTTAAAAAAAAAACAAACCCACAGTGGTTATGACCCTTAGAGGACCCAGGATTTGTTTCTAGCACCCACATGGCAGCTCACAACCATACTTAACTCTAATTCCAGGGGATACAATACCCTCCTCTGGTTCTGCCCAGCACCAGTCACACATGCAGTGAAGACACATGCATGCAGGCAAAATCCCCATAATCATGAAATAAAACAAGTATTAAAAAAGAGTAACACACGGGGCTGGAGAGATGGCTCAGCGGTTGAGAGCACTGACTGCTCTTCCTGGGGTCCTGAGGTCGATTCCCAGCAGCCCCGTGGTGGCTCACAACCATCTGTAGTGGGGTCTGATGCCCTCTTCTGGAGTATGTCTGAGGACAGCTACAGTGTACTCATATAAATAAAAAATTAAAAAAAAAAATCTTTAAAAATAAAAAAAAAGAGTGACACTCCCTGCCCAGGACGAATTTGGTATACCTGTTGGGGTCAAGAGTTAAGAAAGCCAGAGCACCCGTGCCTGTCACCCAGCCTTGTCACTTATCTCCCTTAAGTCCACCGTCACAGAATCTGTGCACACTGTGTCTTAAGGGTGAGGCCTCACAAGGCGCCAAGCAGCAGTGTGAATGGCTCCATGCTAAACATTATCCCTCAAGCTTTCTGGAGAAGATAAATAGATAGCAGCCTTCTTCAAAACTGGCACAAAGCCTCAGAGATACAAGTGCACAGACCCTTGCCCTCACTCCCATCTTCTGGACACCAAGAAGCACTGAAACACGTGCACTCACTGAGGTTGACGCTGTTGACATCCTCTCCCTCCCCTCCCCACCGACAAGGCAGTGACTCCCATCACAGCTGAGGACAGTACAGGAACCTGGAGGCCGGCAGCTCCAAGAATGGCAACCACTGGGGAACAAGTGACTCCCCTCTGTCTCGCATCCATAGCAGACACGGCTCATTACAAGCATCTGTAACTCTTCCTGCTTATGACAGCCACGGGATGCTTCCCAACATAGCATCACACAGAAAACCACCAACAGACTGAAAGTTACTATGACAACAGAGGCAGAAACACGGTGGTCTACCTGGGCCAGGTATGGTCGCCAGGGGACCCAGGATCTCTGGGCAGTTGGGTCACAGCAAGGAGCCAACTTTGGGGAACTTGTCTTAGCTTTGAGCCAAAGTCAGAGAAGACCAAACAAGGAATGGGAAGGGCTCCTTAACTGTACAACCCTGGCCTACAGCTCCAGGTCTTGCTCTGCTTCCTTACCTGGATCTGCCCCTTGCCCATGATCTTGTCCACAATCTCATTGTTGTCTTTGTTGACCTTGGTCTTGTCGTAACACTTCTCGTAACACAGGATCCTCAGGGACTGTGAACCCTCCAGCTCAATCTCAAACTCCTGGTGACAGACGGGAAGGAACAAAGGCCCTGAGCTTCTAAAGGGGGGACTTGTGGCTTTCCAACACCCCAGCAAGTGTGGGTGTTGGCTTTGCAAGGCTGGGGTGGGCAGATCCCAGGAGGGCCACATCACAAGACAAAGAGGGGCACTGGTACTTTCTGGAGTGAGGCCTATATGTGACTGGTGGAGTGGGGTTGGGGACCTTAACTGAAACCCCAGGATTCATCGACCTAAACACTGGTGTGCAGGCAGACGACTAGTGGGAGTGAAGGATTAGGGAGATCCAGCTGGTCCAGCCAGTGATGTAGTCACCCTCTGCAGAGCAAACTGGGACAAGAGCCTTCTCTACTTACCTCATCCCACTTGGGCTCTGTCGTGTCCCGAAACACCCTGGTTTTGGCTTTGCTGACAAAATAGCCAAAGGAATCCACCTCCAGAGTACAGTAGAGATCTGTAGGGGGAAGGAAAGACATTCCAAGTGAGGCCTGCACAGGGGCCCGGACGCAGGGAGTGGGCAAGGGCTCAGGAAGGAAGAGGCAGAGGCTCTGAGGGGCAGAATCTGAGCTTCAGCATTAAGTGTACATGGGTCCTATGGCATCTCTATTGACTACGCACCTGGGAAAATCCCTGGGGCCTCAGCTTCCTGTGTACAAAGCAGAAATTAGTGACCACAGGGAGCTGCCACAAGGCCAGCGCAGGTAATGAGGTGGCAAAGGCCCTGAACATGCCTCGGCACTGGCCACTCTGCGTTCCCTCTGGGTGTACTGTTGGTGTTCTGTAAATTCAGTGTCACACAGCCCTTTCGAGCTCCTAACCATCCAGGGACAAAGGAGGCCCGCTTCCCGTCTCTGAAGTGCTCACTGCAGGAGAGGCAAACCATGAGTGGCACAATAGCGTGGCAGGCGCCATGACCCTGAATATGATGGGGACACCAAGTGGAGGCCTGTTCACTCCGGAAGCAATGCTGACTGAATGGCTGTTGAGGGGCCAATAGCATGAACATGGTATCAAGGGGCCAGAGACAGGAGCCCTGAGTTTCTGAGCCTGTGTGTTATATTATTTCGCATCTCTGTGACTCAGTTTCCTCATCTGGCAAGCAGTTAGGAACTATAAATTCACTGGACAAGAAATAGAATAACAAGTTTAATTGAGGGCTGGAGAGATGGCTCAGCGGTTAAGAGCACCGATTGCTCTTCCAGAGGTCCTGAGTTCAATTCCCAGCAACCACATGGTGGCTCACAACTATCTGTAATGGGATCCGATGCCCTCTTCTGGTGCGTCTGAAGACAACTACAGTGTACTCATATACATAAAATAAATAAATATTAAAAAATAAGTTTAAGCCGGGCGTGGTGGCGCATGCCTTTAAACCCAGCACTCGGGAGGCAGAGGCAGGTGGATTTCTGAGTTCAAGGCCAGCCTGGTCTACAAAGTGAGTTCCAGGACAGCCAGGGCTACACAGAGAAACCCTGTCTCAAAAAAACAAACAAACAAACAAATAAATAAATAAATAAAAATAAGTTTAGGGCTGTGAGATGGCTCAGCAGGTAAGAGCACTGACTGCTCCTCTGAAGGTCCTGAGTTCAAATCCCAGCAACCACATGGTGGCTCACAACCATCCGTAATGAGATCTGATACCTTCTTCTGGTGCATCTGAAGACAGCTACAGTGTACTTAGATATAATAATAAATCTTTAAAAAAAAAAAAGGATCCGTCCCCAGTACCCCATGCGTTGCATACATACACAATAATATTTAAGCCCACTTTTAGGTCAATAAAAACAAATGTGATTGTCATAAATTTTTTTTTGAGGCATGCTAGTGTATTCCTTTAATTCCAGCACTCAGAGTAGAGGTAGGCAGATCTCTGTGAGTTTGAAGCCAGCCTGGTCTACAAAGGAAATTCTAGGACAACCAGGGCTACATTGAGAGACTCAATTTTCTCAAACAGAATTTTTTTTTAAAAAGAGAGATGTTTTAGACTTATTTTATGTGTGTGAGTGTTTTGACTGCATGTGTGTCTGTGCACCCAGTGCTTGTGGAGAGCAGAAGAGAATGTTGGATCCCTCGAACTGGTGAAAGATGGTTGTGACCACCATGTAGGTGTTGGGAACTAAACTCCAGGCCCATGACTGCCTTCTATAGAGAAGGAAGCTGAGTCTCAGGTTAGAAAGCTTGCCCAGGATCACAGAGTAATCACAAGACGAGAGTCTGAGTTCTGGTGTCTGTAGATCTAAAAGGAAAGGCTTGGAGGAGACAAATGGCGATGGGGACTTCCCTGTCGAGAAGAGTTGGCCTCCAGCTTCCGAGGGCAAGTCTCACAACTCAGGCACATTGGCAGGGCCCCAGCATGGGGAGATCAGAGCTGAGCAGTTGAGGAAAGAGTGTCCTGCATAGTGGAACCTCAGGGACTTGCTATGAAAGATGGACAGTGGCCACACAACTTCTTCCTGGGGCCGAGGAGGCACTTACTGGCTGACTGTTTAAAGCCCTTGGCAGAGTGGACGATGACATGAAGGAAGCCGTACAGTCCTGGAGACTCATCGTCTGCAAGAGAGCAAGAGGAGGCTAAAGGTGTTGGAGACTCACCAGCTCTTCCACTCTGAGCTGATGGGAAGGCAGACAGGGGACTGTGGTCCACAGCACCACCTGCTGGCCAGCGGGACACAAGTCCAATGCTCACTGTTTTCCCACAGCTCTAGGTAAGGTGTCTTTTCTGCCCGGACTGGGAGCTAGAACAAATGTCTTAGGCCGGGCATTTAATTATCTTCCTCTCTCTGATCATGGCTTACCCCAAGGCTGCCCTCCTCTACCTAATCCTTCAAAATGAAAACGGACTAATTTGAGTCATTTTGATTGGTGGCACATGCTGTAATCCCAGCACTATCAAGATGGCAGAGAAAGGAAGATTAGGAGGGCCCAGAGCAGATGCCATTCCACACCAGGGGAGCCAACCCTGGCCAATCTCTAGCTTCACCTCAGCTCTCCAGCTCAGAAGCCTTCTGCAGGCCCCTGGAATCATGGCACCACTGCCAAACTCCCTCGCTTGGCATTTAAAGCCTACCAAATGTACTTCCTGAAACCCCTGGCCTGATTTCTCATATCCCTCTCTAGTCTATCTAATGTCTCATCCTTCCCTGGCAAATCCTTGCCCCATCCTGCAGCCGCCTTCTGTTCTGGTGGGGTGAGTTCCAGCATCATCTCCAGGATGTAGAGTTTTCACTCAAACTGGATGGGGGCAAAGAAAACCTGAGCCCTGGAGAGAGTATGTCCCATTAACAATCTGTATATCTGGCAAGAGGACAGTTTCAGCCACGTTGGGCAGTGAGATCAGCCACCAGCAGCCATGCCTAGCCTCTTCGGTCTCCGTAGAAGACCCCTGGGAATTCCCTGGGAACCTGGACCTGCTGGCTGAGCAGCCTGGAGTTCCAGATCTTACCATCTTTATTGCTGGTGACAGGAATGTTGTGCACAGTCCTAAGCTTGAAACAGGATCCCGTGAGCACCTGGAGCTCCACAGAGCTCAGGACAAAGGCCTGGAGATCTGTGGGAGAAGCCAAGAGGAGAGAGAGAGAGAGCTTCACTATAGGTCCACGAGAACCTACTGGTATCCTTGCAGATGCTTCAGGAAGTCAGCTTAGTTTCTAGAGTTGGAGTTGGTGCTTTGGACGAAGGGGAAGTCCTGCAGGCATTCACATGAGCACAGCTGTGGGTGTCGTCAGAGGTAAGAGCTATATGCAAAGAGGCTCATGGGTGTGAGTGGGAAGCAAGGGGAGGGAGGATACTCAGCCCAGGACCCTAGATGGCCCGTCATGAATTCACTGTAACACCCCAAGAGTGCCACCTCCCTAGCATCTTAAGGAGACTCTGAAGGCTAAAGAGAGCCACTGGAGGTAACAAGCTTGGAAAGACACAAGGCCCTTGACGCCAAGGACACCTTCAGAGCAGTATGGAACCAGGCAGGACTTTACCCTTCTTCTGTAGCTTCTGAATGGCTTCTCTCCACTCCGACCTCTCATAGTCAGAAGACAGAAGAAACAGGTAACTCTGGAGGGAGGATCGAGAGTTCAGCGCAGTGGCCACAGCTGGAAAGGTGCACCCTCACCCTCTAGGTGCCCCATCAAAGCCCAATCAGGCCCTCTGAAACTGAAGGAGGGGGCAGTGCCAATGGTGGCCAGCAGAGGGCAGTAGCTTACTGCAGCTGGGAGAGCATATCCAGGACTGGATCTGAGGACTGGGAAGTGGGGTTTCCAGCCCCTGCCCCTGATTCCCATGGGTCAGCGCCAGAAGCCACCAGAAGCCACGGGGAGTGGGCAACCTCATGCTAAGGGAACAGGTGGCCCTCCATCCCTCTCTCTCTTCCTGACCTTTCCATTCCGATTGTGTATCCGGAATGGGATTGTCGGGGAATTGAGCAGCAGTAAGAACTCATTCTCAAACATCTTCTTTTTGAGGCGCTCAATGGCTCGGCTCTGTCCCTTGTTGGCTTTCTGCAGGAGATGAGACATGGGTGTTTTCCCTCATACGAAGTTCATATCTCACTCAGCTGTGCTAAGCACAGCGCTCTCCTGTGTGCTAATCAGGTTCTCATTTGCTATAGTTCATGAGGTATTGGTATCTAGGGCCTAGGTTTGCACCTCCCAAGAGCCAGCTAATTCCTAACTAACCCTCCTGCGAGCATACCATTCATATGTAACTAACCCAAGGCCCCAGCCCGGACCCCCCTCTATAGACACCCATGGCAGGCCAGACAATTAGACCACCCCACCCCCAGAGCCCAACCCCCCAACAGTATGGGAACTACCCCAGTCCTACACACTTCCTCTGTCTGCTTCACCATAGAAACCCCAATGACCCGACAAGTCCTGAGGCTTTCAGGCGGCCATGGGTAAGGTAGTAAGGCTTCCCCATCATGCAATCACCTCTACTAGAAACTGTCAGACACCATTCAGCACAAAGCCCCAGCTATTATTGGTCTGACTGCAGAGCCTCAGAGCCTGGGCTGTGGTCCCATATGCTTACCAAGCTTGCCCTGCTCACTGCCCCACACCGCACAAGGAGCTTCCTCCAACTTTCCAACTTTCTAGTTCATTAAGGAAGCTTCCTATGCGTCAAACCCCAGCGTCACTGAATCCCCCGCGCTCTTTAATTTGGATTAGTCTTGTCTTCTCCCCTTCACGGATGTGTGTGATGTGCATGTATGCATTCATATGTGTGTGAGCACTCATGTGTAAGCCCAAAGATGATAATGGAATCTTCCTTGATCCCTCTTCCACCTTATTTTTTGAGGTAGGGTCTCCCAATCAAACCTAGAGCTCACTGACGGGGCTAGTCTCAATAGCCTGCTTGGTCTGGGGTTCCAAGTGCTAGAATGACAGGGTGGCCACCCAGGCAGTGTTCACATGGGTCCTTTTTATCTGACCTGTGGTTTCTAACTTGCATGGTAAGCACTTTAACCACGCAGCCATCTCCCCAGCCCTTAACTTGTGAGTCTGGCAAAACTCTAACAAACCTCACAGCCAGCTCTGTGGCAGTGGCTCCCACATCCTGTTGGAAGAACCTAACAGGTTTCTCAGAGGCAGCTCTAACTGAATGCACACAGCTGCAGAGACTCGGGGAAATAATGTGGACCGTAAACTCCGCTTCCTAAAGGGAACGAACCAGGAAAAATCCAAATACCCAAGTACATGTTCGGGAGTTGAGCAGAATATAGCTGCTAAAGGTGATCTGCCAATCCAGAACTCTAGGTGTAGTTCTGTGAGAAGCTTAAAAAGTACCAGAACAGGACATGTGCTCTGGTTTTACACACACACACACACACACACACACACACACACACACACACACACACACACGCTCGCGCACTTCAAGTTGTTAACCATGTAAGGTGGCTGATAATCACTCTTACACTGTCTACTACCACTGTAAGCATCTATTACATTGATGACTAGATAAAATGAGTTTTAAACGTTATCAGTGTGGCCAGCAAGGTGGCTCAGGGGGTAAACTGAGGGAGTCGGTTGTTCCTCTTCCATCGTGTGGGCCTGGGGTCTGAACCCAGGTCCTCGGGTTTGGTGGCAAGTGCTTTTACCCACAGTGACACCTCACCTTCCCCAAGTCAGTGCTTTTGAACACACAGATGTAAGGCTATACATCCTCATCAGTGCTTGGCCTCATCCCATGAGTTTGGAGCTGCAGTACTTTTCACCTTCCTTCCTTTCTTTTTTCAAGACAGGGTTTCTCTGTGTAGCCCTGGCTGTCCTGGAACTCACTCTGTAGACCAGGCTGGCCTCGAACTCAGAAATCTGCCTGCCTCTGCCTCCCAAGTGCTGGGATTAAAGGTGTATTTTTCATTTCTTATGCACTTTCTAAATAGCCTTTTGTTTCTATTTTGAGTTCCCCTCCTTAAAATACTAACTTTCTAGTGTACTTTGTATAATTTTTCTACAGTGAAGTCTGTGACTATGACCCAAAGGCTATCACGTTTTTAAAAAGGTTCACTTTGTGGGCCAACATAGAACTCTCTGTGAATGGTGTGTGTAACAAGAATCTGGTTTCCTTCTTAGCACGTGCTTTGGCCAGCTGCTGTACCTGGGTCCCCTCTCCCTGCTTAGCCCCCTTTAGAGGTGTCAGCTTCTCACGAGGCCTCCTGTGTGTGCTTTTTCTCAAGAGAGCCCCTCTCATTCCTCCTCTCTTGCTTCCCCTTTCTACAGTGTGCAACACACACCGTTACTGAGGAAACACTCCATATTTAATGTCCTCGGCCCTCCCTCAGCACTTACACAAGCTCCCTCCCCTATCACACCTGTAAGCCTGCAGCGCCCCTCCCTCCACCTCCCTTAGGACACCCAGTTCAAAACAACCCCGGGCCATGGCTTACCTCCTTCTGGATCTCACTCTTGAGGGCAGAGATCTTCATTTTCATGTCCTCTAGCTCGTGGTCCGGGAAGGGGTGCACCTGGGGACTGGCCTCTGACTCCTCAGGGGATGGGAACACTAAGTCAGCCAGGGGGATGTACCACTTACAGTCATACTGCTGATGCTTTCTGTAAGCAAGCATGGGAGATGTGAGCTAGGCAGAGTAGCCTCTTCAGTGCAGAACTGCTCGCCCAGAGCAAAAAACTACCCATGAAGAGATCTGCTGAGATGCATGGGAGGCAGGAACACTCCCTACTCTTGAGGAACTTTAGGCACACACTTGTGGAAGGAACACCGAGAACCAGATCTTGGTCGGCCAGCAGTGAAGCCCAGTCTTTCACCCCAGTGCGACTGGTGCTTTTAAACATCCCAAGTCACTGTGAATCAAGCCTGAAGCCTTCCTGGCCGAGCTCAGGTTTTCCTATCTCTTGCCTCACTCCCTGCCATCTCTGCTAGTCTATCCACAGGGAAGCTCCCGATCGTTGTCCTTTAGAGTAGAGACGGGCTATAGATTCGATTCTGAAAGCCAGTTCCAATCCATAGGAACACACAAAGCCCTGGGCTGAGAGTCACAGAACTACACCCAAGCTGGGTCTGGTGGCACGTGACTTTAATCCCAGCATTCAGAGGCAGAGGTAGAGGCACGTGGATTTCTATAAATTCAAGGCTGGCCAGGGAGCCCCACATCTTGTTAGCCATGCTGCAGACCACGCCCCTCAGTCCTTCCCTTCCCAGCAGGCACTGGGGACTCCTCAGTGCAGCACAGAAGCACACTCCCAGTACACAGCTTTCTATTGGCACCGCTGTGGTAGTTCCTGGGAGTCATGTCCTCAACTGAAGAAGCCCACAGTGACCGCCTCTCTTCTTCCAATTCCTCTGAGTATTAGATTTGTTCCCAGTTCTGGTCCCTTATGTTATTCTAGGAACAAAGATCTCCCTTATTGTACGAGGCAACATGTTTAGCACATAATAGGTTATACATGACAGAGTGTATCCACTCTACCGAAAAGAAGTTGTAAGTAGTCATGTGACCTTGGGCAACTTACTTGCCTTCTCTTTAGCTTCTGACTTTGAAATAGGGAAAATAACAACCACTTTGTGAAAGTGATAGAAGATTAAAAATAATATATTTGAAACACTTGTCATGGCACCTGGAGTGGTAGATCTCAACAAACGGCAGCAGATGTAATGAATACCCATGGAACTGCAGTTAACCAAAACTTTGTCTAGTAAGGAGAGAATACTTGAGCAAATTATGGCATGTCCACTTAATATCATGCAGAAAAGTAAAGTGGTGTTTGGAAGGACTCAGCAGTGGTAAGAAAACGTTTACGGCATGGAACAGAAAAAGCCCAAGCTGGATGAAGTGGTGGCACATACCTACGATCAACCAGCACCCAGGAGGCAGAGGCAGGAAGATCTCTGAATTCAAGGCTAGCCTGGTCTACATAGGGTGTTCCAGAACAGCCAGGGCTACACAGTGAGATCTGTCTAATAAATAATAATCATGTAAGTGTAAAAAACAAAAAGCAGTGCCCCAAATCAGGCACTCTATTAGTACAACTATAAGAAAAAAAAAACACAAAACCATTAAAAAATGGGAAAGAAATATAGTTGCAGAAGACTTATGCTTATGTTCAGGGAGGTTATTTTTTCCTGTAATATATTACAACAATAATAATAGCAGCATGATTTCTTTTTAGAAAAGGCTACAGAGAAAAACTGAATTGCATATATGTGTGTATGGTTTCAAACTGTAACCCTGCAAGCCTTACACGTGCTACGATCTTACCGTGTTAGCCTCCCTACAGATATAAGCCACCACTCCTGGCTAACGTGCCTATTTTTCTTCAAGGGGAAAACGATGAAGAAGCACACTGCCCAAGCCTGTTGTCCCTGATTGTGACCCCAAACCTATATCCTCACCCTGCAGAGGTCTTCTTTAGCTTGGCACACAGCAGAACATCTGTGAAGAGAAAGACATGGCGCAGCTTCCGGGAGCTCTCAGACATTTCCACCAGGAAGCCGTCCTTCACCAGCTGCCGAGTCTGAGAGAAAGAGAGAGAGCACATACCCCCCCACCTGCTCAGAGGGAGGAGAGCTTCGAGGACCTGGCCTGCACTGGCTTTGGAGTTTTGGTTGGACTCCAGACTCAGCCCTTTCTCAGCTGCTCTCTCCTCTAATCTCAGATTTATTGTCTGCAGCTAAGAGCATGGCGTCTGTCTCGTGAAACAGTACTCACTCAGTGTGGAATAGCACAGTGCAGGGGCACACCACATGCGACACACAGTCAGAAGGGGCACTCTTCCCCACAGCTCTCAGCAGTGTCCCCTGGATTAATAAAAACTCTCTGGAATGACTTGGTTTCTCCATCTTGGCCATGAACACCTCCAATCTTACATCTCCTCCCAATGGAGAGTTTGATCTAGTTTCAGCTCGTCTTGCTCAGCCAACCCACTCAGGCTCGCCCATGCTACCTTCTCAGTGGATTCTTCAACTACGGATGAAAGACGCTGGGATTTCCCCAAGGGGAGCTATAGCGATCGGGACAGTCAGAAGCATTTCGGTGACATGAGACATGTATCGTTTCCTCCCTGCCACCCTCACAGCTAGTGGGCTTCTCCAGAGCTGTCACCATCTATTCCAGCCTTCTCTGTGTGCACGATACACTGTGCAACCTATATACACTATCGTCTGTGGGTGAGCATGACGAAAGGATATAATTTAGACAACCCAAAACCGATAGCGCTCTATGCCTTCTAGAGATTTTTTTTTTTTTTTCAGATATCCTCAGAGTAAAAAGAACTAGTGCCATTTTCTGGGATGCTGCAAGCCAGGGCTGGGAAGTGCGTACAGACAGCTCCACGCTCCATTAGCCGTGCTCCAGACCCTGTTCCTCATTACTGCCTTTCCCAGGGGACGAGGAAGACTCATAAATGAAACAAAGGAGCAGAAACCCAGTCAGCCTTCCCCCTAAATGCTACTTAATTACCTCAATTAGACCAAAGGCACTGTAACTGGGCCAGTCTGTTGACCACTGAGAGTCACCGTCTCCTCAGTTCCTCACACTGCTTTCCCACCCCACCCTAGGGGAGATGTAATGCCACATCTAGGTGTTTCCGAGGACATACCGTCAGTCTGGGTGGCCTAAACCATGTCCAGCACTAACCATGTCCAGCACTAGCGCTTTCTGCTGTTGGGCTTGTTCCTAGGCCTGGTCTACCTAACCCTAGTACTATCCTAGTGTGTTCCCTACGTGTCTCCTAGGGACTCCCAGAGCGTCATCCCAATCAGAGCAAGGAGAGTGGACCAAGAATGAGGTCCCCAGAGGTCCAGCTTCTCATGGGGGGCGATGTGTTTAGTTTGACAGCCCGGTTAAGAATCTAGTTTTGATGCTTTTATCTGGGGATCCCCGTGCCAGGCTCAGAGATTATTTTTAACAGGTTATTACAGGGACCTATGAGACAACAGTCTTAAAGTTCTTTTTTGGGGGGTGAGAGGGGAGTTGGTTTTTTCAAGACAGGGTTTCTCTGTGTAGCCTGGGCCTGGAACTTGCTCTGTAGATCAAGCTGGCTTCAAATTTATAGAGATCCTCCTGCCTCTGCCTCCCGAGTGTGCACCACCACTGCCCAGCCAGTCATAAAGTTCTTAACCTAGAACCTGACATGCTATAGTTAATCAGGGTGGTCAAGGACAGCAGGGACAAGGGACCTGGCCGACTGTCTATTTCTCAGCCTAGGTGTGAAGTTGTGCAGGGCCCTGAACTCACCTCTCCCTTGGGGGTTGTGACTGCAGTCCGGCGAGGATCAATGTCCTCATTAATGCTAGACAGGAAATTCTGGGAGATGCGGAGAGCATCCTGCAGCAGCGGGTAGTCTGGGTGGTCCACGGGTGTGTGCTTCAACAGATCCTGGGAAAAGATGGGGGCGGGGAGTGAGCGGAGAGGAGATGGTTCTGGTGCAGTGAGAACAGTGGGGAACATGCAATCCTCCAAAGAATTCTGAGGGGGCGCTCTCAGGACCCACATTCTGACCCAGCCAATCCTGTGACATCAGAACGGAACCAGGGTCTGAGGAACAGTGGTGAAGGCGTTCAGTGCTCCTCTGATTTCTGCTGAACTCGAGTGACTCTTTCTCCCTAGGGGTTGCGGCGGGCGGCCGGGTGAGGCCACACCTCACCAAACAGCTGGGGAATCCTCCTCTACCCCACTGTCCTGGAGACCATGAGGCAGGGAACACAGCAGCAGCAAGTGTCTGCCTCCTGAGGAGAATTTGGCCAAGTATCAAGCTTAGTAGCCAGGCTCTATTTAGGACATGGCCCCGTTGGCATGGTTACCATAGGCCAGGCTGGCAAAGTCAGGGCCCGGGGACCCTCTCCCCTGTTCCCCAAATGGAGTCTCAATGATTTCAATGCCTTCACACAAAACTCCTAACCCACCCACCTCTGGCCACAATGGGACATGACACTCACGTGAAGGACCAGGGTGCTCCGGGTGACTCGGTCAATCGGCTTGTACAGCAGAGCTGTAGGGAAGGCCAAGAAAGGAAGACAGGACGATGTCGTAGGAAGTCTGCACCATGAAGATGGGCTTTTTACCCCTAACCTGTCTTGTTTCTCCAAATGAACAGTCACTCGGAAGCCAAGAGGGTTCTGTGGCAACTCATGCCTCCCCTTTCACTCCGTGGAGAAGCCAAATAGAACAGACACAGGCAGCTCTGTCCACTCAGGCTCCCTCCCCACCTGAACCTCCCCCTCTCCTCACCCAGTCCTGTGCTGGTGAGGCTCCCCTGCCCCCATCCCCAGCCACACAGACATACCCAGGCTTCAGCGTGCTGTGGTGCCCTCGGGACTCCAGGATGACCAAAGGTACTTGCTACTTCTCCAGAAGGACACCTCCCACCTGTCAGTCACTCTCAGGCCCTTCCAGTCTCAAGACTGACACATCCAGCTGGGAGCCACATGCTGCATTCATTCCCACTCACACACTTGGCCTCAGCTCTGTGAGAAAAGACTCCTTATGCCCGCAAGCCCACTGACAAACCAGGATAGGCCCGAGGGGTCAAAAGGCAAGGCAGATCACCACCAACGCACTCCATCCTCAAGCCTGAGGAGCAAGGCTTCCTGAAGGAATCTGGGTACAGTCTTGCTACAGAAGCCCCAAAGAAGCTGGAAAAATGCAAGGCCAGGCAGGTCCCATGTGCCACACTCTGTGGTGACCCAGACATTGAACGATAATTACTCAGATTCATCAGGGACTGGTAAGAGGCTGCAGCCAGCAGCCTAGCACGTCCTATGGACTGATCTTCCCAACCTAGGGCTGGATATTCAAATGCTGGGACCGTGACGTCTGGATTCCTGTCACAGGTACTCTAAAAGGCAGGATGTTGGTTGAAGAAAAAGGATCCTGACTCCATGTCCCACAGAATTTGGCCAAAATCCCAAACTCCTCACCCTTGGACAGTCCCCAAACCGGTCTCCCAAAGTCCTAGATACCTCGTGAAGTGTTAAGCAATCACTTCAGGGAACATCCCCGGGTGCTCTGCCG
This sequence comes from Mus pahari, assembly GCF_900095145.1. Lineage (NCBI taxonomy): Eukaryota > Metazoa > Chordata > Mammalia > Rodentia > Muridae > Mus > Mus pahari. The sequence goes on from NC_034603.1 coordinate 44,205,968, forward strand.
ATGGATGTTAAGTGCCCTATCTGTAGCCCTTGTTCGCTTGGCTGCCCATTAGGATCACACGCAAGCTCTTAAAAGAAACAGATGTCCCCTCCACACTTCATCGACTAAACCAAGATCTCCAAAGGATTAAAAAAAGGCTATTTTGCTGAGATGGATGTATATCAGGAGCTGACAAATGCTGTTTTAGTCCCGTTACTTTTTTGCGGTTTGCTTTCCTTCCTTCCTTCCTTCCTTCCTTCCTTCCTTCCTTCCTTCCTTCCTTCCTCCCTCCCTCCCTCCCTCCCTCCCTCTTTCTTTCTTTCTTTCTTTCTTTTTCTTTTTTGGTTTTTCCAGACAGGGTTTCTCTGTGTAGCCCTGGCTGTCCTGGAACTCACTCTGTAGACCAGGCTGGCCTCGAACTCAGAAATCCGCCTGCCTCTGCCTCCCAAGTGCTGGGATTAAAGGCGTGTGCCACCACTGCCCCGCTGCAGTTCTTTCTTAACCAGCCATTCTAGCAGGGCCCCTGATGACCCACGGGGGATGGAATGGCCGCTCCAGGGTTTTAGGGACAGTGAGAGCACGGCTTGGCTGTGCACGTTGGGTCCCATCTCTGAGGATGTCTAAGGCACCCCATCCACCTGTAGCTCAGGCATCTGCACTGCAGTGCGAGAACTCATACTAGAAACACTGAGACCTCGTGGCGGGCACAAGGTCAACAGACACAGGCTGGGGTGGGCCCCGAGTCCATCCCCCAGGAAAGCTGACACTGAAACATCAGCTTCCACAGCCCTCTCTGGGTCCCAGGAGGAAGAGGTTTCTGACTAAGCTCAGAAGTCTGCAGAAATGGTGGATCAGGTTTCAGGGTGGGTATTAATATACCTGAAGTCACCTTAAGAACCCATCTGACAGGGCCATGGAACGAATCCTGCAGTTTTGGTCAAGGGGGATCGGGTGTGTGGAAGGAAATCAGGCAAGGAGAGGTACCCCCCCACCATGCTTTTGTCCCCTACCCCTCAGCTTCTGAGTGGTCCTCTGTGCTCCACAAGCCCCGCCCCTTCTCTGTTCCTGAGCTCTGCGGGGCTGCCCATTTTCTACTCCTGTATCACGCTTTCCCCTCTCTTCCTGGGATAGGTGCCACCAAACACACTGTCTTGCTCATCTTTCTCCCTCCTCCAGGAAGCCTTCCCTGACTTCATAAACACCAAAAGTCTCCTACCATGTGTCATGGATCTGCCTCACGCGCCTTGTTTCCTGTCACTAAAAGGGGACGCAATTTTCACAAGCTCAATTTTGTGGTGCAGAAACTCAGGCACAAGTTATTTGCCTGAAATTAACAAAGCTGTGTTTTGAATTTTGGTTCACCCATGCACTTACACTTGGACTGCCTTCCTCAGAAGAGAGTGGTCGACGGAACTCCACATGTAAGAGTTCTGGAAAAGACTCCATCTACCCAGGTGAGTGCCTGCTGCAGAGCTAGTTCCTCAACCTACTCCCCACTTTGAAGCAGACTTCAAAGATTATGGAATCATGAGGACCAAAGAGGCCCTGGGCTCCAGGTCTCGGGTCTGCTTCATCAGGACTGTTCCTCCTAGGGAGGGAATGGGGAGTGGAAAGCTGATCCTTTCTCCTTGTTAGAAAATCAGCCCAGATATGTAACTGGCCCTCAACCAGACCCTGCATTTCTTCCCTGACCTCTGACAGGTCATCAAGTGCCACCATTCCCTGGGCTCCCCCCCCCCCTCAGCCTGTCAGAATCAGCTTGATGAGCAGCACAAAGGCAGTCTCCACCCTGAGCACCAGACACAGAACAAGCCAGGGAAGGTGAGGGGACCGTGGTCCTGAACAGCTCCCTAACATACAGGCCTCTAGGAAAGAACTGGAAAGCTCATCTAGCATCCTCCCTCCGGCAAACTGCCGCCCCCCACTCGCCCCCCACTCGGTTCCTGTAAGAGGAGCCCCAGGTTACCACGGAGATAGGCAAGCAAAGTGACTGAGAAGAGGAAAGGCAAAGCGCCAGGGAGGAGGGAAGAGGAAAGGCCCTTAACCTGCCAGCTGCCTCTTTGACACACATGGTCTTCCATGAGCCCCTTGTTCCCCACCAGAGGTGGCTTAGGTCACCCCTAAGGCACTTCTTGCCTTACAGAGTAGGGCCACCAGGTCTGGATGACTCCCTGCATGCACCTCTTCATCCTATGAGCAAGGAGTCTGGCTGACAGCATGCATCTGTCCCAGGACACCTCCTCTCCCCAGCTGAAGGAGTGGCAGAGGATGCTCTGGGTCCCTTCCACTGAAGTGGGTGTGTGACCTTCACAAAGCAGCAGCTGGCCACACCCCCCTCTCATGTGGACCTTTTGCACCGAGTGCGAGGACCTGGGCTCGGGGTCTTTAGGGGCTGGAAATGCTGCTCCCGAAACCAACCAGCTCTTCCCTGCTCTCCCAGAGCCATCAGAGAGGAGGCAGCATGTGCACAGAGCACACAATACCCTTGATGCTCAGCATCCTCCGTGCTCACGGAACAAAGAAACTCCCAACTTCTCCCTCCTGCCCCAGCTGGCACTCTCTTGCCTTGAGGTGCAGTTCTCTAGACTCTGTCCCTCTCAGTTGCTCCTTGCCCCCCACCTCAGGCCTGAGGGGACAGCCTGTCACTTTCCTTAGCCTCTTCAGGAAGTTGCTCAATGCCTCTCATGCACGCACATGCTAAGCCACCAGTTCTACACACTGCCTCAGGAGGACCTGGACCTTTCTAGTCTGGTCCTTCCATTTCAGAGATACTCAGTATAACCCCTGGATTTCAACTCTAGGCTGACCACAAAGCAAATGCAAGTGGGTTCAACAGCCCGACCGTCATCCCTTCCCTGCAGCCCCTAAATCCTGCTGACCGTACTGAAGTCCTTTCTGGCCAGCCCCCAGATGGCTTAAGGCATGCCACTTCCCATGGAGGGGCGCCTGGGTTACCATAGGTGCAGTTACAGCAGAAGCGGATGATGAGCAGGATTTCCATGGCAGCCTCTATCCTTGCAGCAGGGACCTGCAGCCATTGCTCCAGGCTCCTGGCTCTCCTCAGCAGGCCAGCCACTCGGCCACCTTGCTGGCTGCTGCTGCTGCACAACCTCCAGAATCAAGCAGCCGCTTGCTTCCTTCCTTCCGAGTGCTCATCCAACAGGGGGAGGGCGGGAGTGTGGAGAGGCAGGAGGAGGAAGGGAGGGGAGGAGGGAGGAGGGACCAAAAGCTTGCTGGCATCCTAAGGAGGAGCACGTTTGTAGCTGGCCTGATGCCTAGGGAGGAGAGGCAGGCAGACACACACACACACACACACACACACACACACACGCACACACGCACACACATACAGAGTGAGGCAGGGAGGCTACCACATTCACACAGCTCACAGTTCACTGAACAAAGAAAAAGAACTGTAATCCAGACCACTCCCCCCATACAAAGTACCTTCCATGGTGACCGATGTATGGCTGTCCTTAGAGTCCTTGGGCCCTTTCACTTTGAGTTCCTGTGAGTGAGAGGGAGGAGAAAAATCACTGCCTGTTCTGTCCCCTAGCTTCCCTCTCTTATAGCAGAGCTTGCTGAGAAGAGGGGCTCTGGAGCCAGGGTGTAATTAACAAGGGGCCAGAAGGCAGACCCTGAGAACCAGAGTCAGGACTGATTGCTAGGAAGTACTGCGGCAAAAAAAAAACAAAAACAAAAACAACAACAACAAAAAAACAAAATACCCTAAGACCTGCCTTCTGATGCCCTTGCCCCTGGAGAATGAGTGTGGCCAAGAGCAGAGACTCTCCCACTGCCAACCACCCCTCAGGGTCGGTAAACACTAGCCCCGGGAAGACAGGACCGAAGTCAATATGCACTAGGTATGCCAGCTGACCTTTGGGAATGAACACCCCTGCGCTGTGGCAGATAGGGTCTGCACCCCTGCACAATAAGCAGAGAGGAGATGGGTTTGGAGTCCACAGCGCAGTCCAAGCTGTACCTCCCCATACAAGGACTAACCCCGACCCCAGCGCTGTTGACATGCCTTACTACCTCTCCGGGAACCTATAACAGGTGACCCAGGAGTGAGTGCTGGAAAGACTTTGATCATCAGATCAAAACCTCTTCCATCTTTAGAGGAAGAGATGCTCCAGCCTTTGCCAACAGGACAGTGGCTGCAACTGGAGCTGAAATGCAATCCTTATTGAACCAGAGCCTGGAAGAAGAGTCATGTCCTGAGAGACAAGGGGCCAAGGTGAGGCCAAGGTCAGATGTCCAGGTGGTACTGCCTGCTCTGCCTGGGGGAAGGCAAGGCCCACACAGTAGAAGCTCATTTCCCACTCCATCTCCAGCTGTTTCTAGACAGAGAAAACCCCCAGGAACTGAGCTTGGCACATGGGAGGGGGGACTGGGGGGACGACTCAGCTTCTCTATGCTGAGTCTGTCTCTCACTGGTGCCTGGATTCCCTGCTTTAAGGGTTTTTGGTCCACACCCCCTCCGGTGCAGCCTAGAGGTATGAAATCACTGCTGCTGCAGAGGAGAAGGGCCTAATTGCAGTAATTAAGTGGCAGCGCCAGCAGAAAGCATCAGCGTCATCTTACTGAGTGAGTCGGGATGAGCGGCCACCTGGCAGAGGGCCACGGGTCTGGCTCTGTCCTCTGGAACAGGCTTTGGGGGTCGGTTGGGGGAGCTTGATGCATGGATACATCAGAGTGGATGCAGGGGGTGCTGATGCATCGATGCACGGAGAATAAGCAATCAGCCAGGCTAGGAGGAGACCACACAGTCTCTGGACCCTCTAGGTACCCAGGGCCATAGCACAGCCACTGTGAACACACATCAGGGAGTCCAGTTCATTCCCAGAGAGGGCTGGATGTCGAAAGGAAGCATCGATTCTCCCGACTTACGACTTTACCCAGACGGACGTCCCCACCCTTGTCCCGTCTGTCTTCCCACAGGGTGCCACAGCTGTCTGATCCAGGGGTTTGAACACAAGCCTTCTCTCTGCACTTCCTTCCCATTCTTCTAGGAACTGAAAGGAGCACGTGTGTCCAGCGGTTTCCACATCAGCTCCATGTGCCTGTGCACCAAACCTTCAAGCTCCCGTCTGCTTCTCCTAATAATCAAACTGTCACAGTCCCCCCCCCCGTTTTTTAAAAAATTTGATTTTTTTTTATTTACCTATTTAGGCACACACACTCTTAAGACAGGGTTTCAGTATCTATTTAGCCCTGGCTGGTCTAGAAGTGGCTACATAGACCAGACTGGCCTTAAACTAGCATAGATCCACTTGTCTCTGCCTCCTGAGTGCTGGGATTAAGAAGCATTCATAATTACATTTTCATCTCCACCTGCCCAACTGCTGCGCGATCTCTAGACTGATTGTGGCTTAGGTAAGATCCGGAATCCCAGCAGTTTTGAGGACTATGTGTCTCCCTTTTGTAGCACTGAAGCCAGGGGAAGGGGTCCTTCAAGGCAAGACTTCCAAAACTACAGAAGTACCCCCTACCCCTAGCTTCCTCAAAAGCGGAGGCTCTCTCTCTTGTCCTAAGCTCAAATGGGTGCTTCTTCCAAAGCCAGTGGCTTGACAGTGTCATGGGAGCCTCTGGGTACAGAATGAACTGAAGAAGAGTCTTAAGACTACCAGCCTCTCCCTGCCACTTCCTGGATAGACGCACCAAAGCCACGTGGGGCATGGAGATGCACACCTATAACCCTAGCACCCAAGAGGCAGAGGCAGGAGGCCAGCCTGGGCTAAATCATGAGTTCTAGGCCAGCCAAGGCTACATGATAAGATCTTGTCTCAAAAACAAAACAAAACAATAACAACACCACAAGAAGTGCCAATGGCACGCCGGGCGTGGTGATACACACCTTTAATCCCAGCACTTGGGAGGCAGAGGCAGGTGGATTTCTGAGTTCGAGGCCAGCCTGGTCTACAGAGTGACAGTTCCAGGACAGCCAGGATTATACAGAGAAACCCTGTCTCCAAAGGAAAAAAAAAAAAAGAAGTGCCAATGGCAGGTGATTTCATACCTCTACCACGCATGTAAAGGAGGGAAAGGCTTAGCTGCCGAGCGGGAACAGACATGTTCCTGGTCAAAGGGGTCTAGGGCTTCTGTTCTTAACTGAGTCTGGTTGGCTCCGGGAGACTGCAATCTCATGTGCTTACTACCCTCCTTTCTTTTTTTCTTTTTTTCTTTCGGCTTTTTGAGACAAGGTTTCTCTGTATATCCCTGGCTGTCCTGGAACTTACTCTGTAGACCAGGCTGGCTTCGAACTCAGAAATCCGCCTGCCTCTGCCTCCCAAGTGCTGGGATTAAAGGCATGTGCCACCACGCCTGGCTTTGCTTAGTACCTTTCAAAACTACTTTGTCTAGAGTTTCTGATAGGGGCTGGAGAGATGGCTCCATGGTTAAGACCTCTGGCTGCTCTTCCAGAGGTCCTGAGTTCAGTTCCCAGCAACCACATGGTGGCTCACAACCATCTGTAATGGGATCAGATGCTGTCTTCTGGTGTGTCTGAAGACAGCTACAGAACTCATATACATAAAATAAATAAATAAATAATAAATCTATCTTAAGAGTTTCTGACCGTAAATCAAAAGCCTGTCAGAATATAAGACTCCTGACCCACCCTCCCCTCTTGAATCAGAAGATCTGGGCCGTCAGGGCACACACCTACCATCCCAGAACTCAGGAGACTGAGGCAGGAAGGCTGGCCTGAGCGGCACAGAGTGAGAGAGGATGCTCAGGGAGAAGAAAAGAGAAAAGGAGCGAGCTCTGCAAGAAAGGAGGAGCCTGGACATCTGCATATTAAATAGTGGCCCTGGTGATTTCTTTTTTAAAATTATGTGTACATGTGTGTAACTATGTGTGCATATGTCCACATGACTGCAGGTCTGAGGAGGCCAGAGGATCAGATCTGCAGCTGGGATCACAAGTGCTCACCCAACTTGGGTGCTGGGAACCCAACTAGGTTTTGTGCAAGACAGTAGGAGCTTTTAATTGCCAGGCCATCCTCTTTCCACCTCACCCGCATCAAGTTTTGAGATGAGCTGGGCAGGTCCAAACAGCTCACTCCACAAGAAAGGAAACAAAGGTCAAAGGTTGGGAAGTCACTTAGGGAGTCACTTGGGAGTCTCCCCCACCCCCCCTTTTTTCCCTCCTCCTTTCCACTTTCTACTTTTTTTTTTTTAAAAGATTTTATTTATTATATGTGAGTACACTGTCACTGTCTTCAGACACTCCAGAAGAGGGCGTCAGATCTCGTTACAGATGGTTATGAGCCACCATGTGGTTGCTGGGATTTGAACTCTGCACCTTTGGAAGAGCAGTCGGGTGCTCTTACCCGCTGAGCCATCTCACCAGCCCCCTTTCCACTTTCTAATCTGAAAAAAAAAAAAAAAGTCAAACCAATCGATATTCTTATATTAAGAGGAAAAATGTCAGTTGCAAGAAAGCAAATGTCAGGCTGAGCATTATGGTGCTGAACAGCTTCCCCGGGGCAAGAAAGGGAGGAGCTCCATAGACTCAGAGGCTTCTCAGCCGGCCACCAGAGCCACCAGAGCCACCAGAGCCCGGGGTGGATAGGGGGCTGTGGGGAGAGCTGCCTACCTCAGAGATCTTCTGGAACTGGTTGTTGGACTGGCTGCACTTCTCGGCTGTCTCCAGAGCGACTTTATAGTTATCCACAAATGCTTTGTACACGCCAAGCTGGCTGGCCTGCAGGGAGGAGACAGAGGAAGTGAGGAACAGAGGCTGAGAGTGAGATGGAGAGAGGGTTGGTGAACGGCTGAAAGCTTAACCCGAACTCCTGGAGCCCCCTTAGCACTCAGAACCTCTAACTCAGCTCCAGAGGGTTTGCTGGAAACCAGGGGAAAGGCCGAGATGAACACATTACAGTATCCCTTTGAACTTGACAGTTTCCATGGAAACTGGCTCAGCCAATAAGGGTAACAAGGTGGTACTGAGCGGGGAGGGCAGGGCAGGGCTTTGTTAGCATGCCAGAAATTCAACTTATCCCAACACTTGGTTTTATGTACTGTTGTTCTTTGTTTTGTGTTTTGTTAGTTTTCCCTTTAGCACCATCAAGGTCTCCCAGGGAGGGCTTGAAGCCTCTCAGTGCCTTATACCTCTTCTACATCTTGTAATCAAACAGAGCAAGGGAGGCAAAGCAGCAGGGTTGGTACTCGTAGCTTGCTCAGCCTCTGCTCCCTACTGAGTCCCTAAGGTCCTGTCCCACCTTCTCAGCCTCCAAGGAGCCAAACCCCCTGCTCACTATGCACCTAATGCCAGCTGGACCCTAACACCTGTCCCGACAGGCAAAAGCCTCGCTGCCCCTAGGATGCAAGGGTGGGTTCATCACCCTTTCTTCTAAAAGGAAAACTGAGGCTTGCTGACTTAATTACTTCAGTATTTATGACAACCCTTCTCTGGGTTAGGTAAAAGTATTCCTCCTGAGAGAACAAAGAGATGGCATGTAAATTAAAGCTATACTATCTGACGCCATGCCCATCTGAAGAGTCAAACTTTGGAGTCTAATGGCACTGCGCTTTGGTTCGAGCCCTCAGACTCTAGTGTAAGTCAACATAATTAATTTGTCAATAACTAATCAAACTGACCTCAGGCACAACTTCAGCCTATGGCTTAGCAAGTCTACCATTAACATAATCCACAACGTCATGTTGTCTAATATAGCGGTCACGAGTCACACATGAATACTGAACATGTACAATATGGCCACTGCAAACTGACCCAGGCTACACGTATGAACTCCACACTGGGAGCAGAGGCAGATAGGTCTCAAGGCTAATATGGTTTGTATAGCCCCTTCCCCAGCCAAGAATACACAGCGAGAACCTGTCTCAACAAAACAAACAAACAAACAACAACAACAACAACAACTGCACACTGGATTCCAAAGACCCAGCATATAAAAGAGTTTATAAATTATCCCCTGCACATACATATCCTTTTTCATTTTTTTTTTGAAACAGGTTTCATGCACTTCAGGCTGACCTCAGATTTTCTATGTAGTTGAGGATGACCTTGAACTCCTGACTCACTTGCCTCCACCTTCTAAGTCCTGATTACAGTGCACACCACCATGCCTAGCCTCCCCGAGATTGGTTTTTAATTTATTTTATTTTGTATGTGTGGATGTTTTATCTGCATATATGCCTGTGTGCCATGTTATAGAAATTGTAAGCCACACAACATGGGTACTGGGAACTAAGTCTGAGTCCTCTATATGAGCAGGAACCACTTTTTTTTTTTTAAAGATTTATTTATTTATTATATGTAAGTACACTGTAGCTGACTTCAGACACTCCAGAAGAGGGCATCAGATCTTGTTACGGATGGTTGTGAGCCACCATATGGTTGCTGGGATTTGAACTCGGGACCTTTGGAAGAGCAGATGGTGCTCTTACCCGCTGAGCCATCTCACCAGCCCCAGGAACCACTCTTAACTGTTCAGCCATCACCGTAACCCTTTAAACATTTTATTATCTATATATGTATGATGGGTGTATGTGCAAGTACCCACGGTGCTGCAGCAGGCAAGCCTGAAGACAACTTTCTCTCAGGGGCTGGAGAGATGGCTCAGTAGTTAAGAGCACTGGCTACTCTCCCAAAGGACCCAGGTTCAATTCCCAGCACCCACAAAGCAGCTCACAACTGTCTCTGACTCCAGTCCCAGTGGATCTACAACCTCCTCTAGCTTCAGCTGACAGACGCCTGGTGCACAAACATGCATTCAAGCAGACGCTCATACACACAAAATAACCAGGAGTCAGCTATAGCCACCATTGTGTCATCCAGGGCTTGATCTCAGACCATCAGCTATGAGCCACTGAGTCACCTCACTAGCTCTGTATGCTGTGTGTCCCTCTCCCTTTCTCTCTGGTTTTATGGTACTGCCCAGATAGCCTCAAAGCCTGCATTCCAGTGACCCTTCTTTTTATTTATTTATTTATTTATTTATTTATTTATTTATTTATTATATGTAAGTACACTGTAGCTGTCTTCAGACACTCCAGAAGAGGGCATCAGATTTTGTTACAGATGGTTATGAGCCAACATGTGGTTGCTGGGATTTGAACTCCGGACCTTTGGAAGGGCAGTCGGGTGCTCTTACCCACTGAGCCATCTCACCAGCCCCCTCCAGTGACACTTCTGCTTAGTCTTCCTGGTAGCTAGGAGAACAAGCAGTTACCGCCACACCCACCTTGTATTTGTTTGTTTTCTGGGTTCCGGGAGATCAAACCCAGAGAGTTGGGGATGGGAAGAGACCACACTAGCACGAGCTACTTCCAGTCTTTATTTTTACTTTTAAAAACTGTGGTTCTTGATCAGGAACACAGCTCAGTGCTAGAGTTTGCCTATATGTGTGAGGCCCTGGGTTCAAACCCCAGCACTACTTAAAAAAACCAAAAACAACGTGGTTATTAGGACATTTCAAATTATATATATATATATATATATATATATATATATATATATATATATACACACACACACACACACACACACATACACACATATATGACCAGCAAGGTAGTTCAGCGGGTAAATAGCTTATTGCATTGAGTTCAGTTCCTGAACCCAAAGAGAGAATCAACTCCTGAAAGTTGCCCTCTGACCTCTACACACGCACCATGGCCCCACCTACCCCCTAATCTACACTCTCTCACACACATTAATAACTAATGAAATAATTAAAAACTGGATGTGACTCACAACCATTGGCTGGCGCTGCTCTTGAAAACCCTGGACACGCCTGTACCCCAGGGGACCTGAGCAAGGACCCTCACAGTAGGAGAGGTGGAACGAATGTTTTCAAGCACAGGAACTCGGACAAATACACTCAGATGAATGAACACCCGCCTCAGAGCAAATGTGGCCAGGCTGCAGACTCTCCTTTATTTGTAATACTTTGGTATTTTTTTGTTTTTTGTTTTGTTCATTGTTTATGAGACAGGGTCTCATGTAGCCCAGGCTAGTCTCAAGTTCCCTCCCTATGTAGCCAGAGATGACCTTGAGCTCCTGACCTTTCCGGCTCTACCTCCCAAGTGCTGGCATTAACACATGTGCACCACCAGCCTACACCTGGCCCCTCTTTTTACTTTCCATTCTGACACAAGGTCTCACCAAGTTGTGCAGTCTGGCCTTGAACTTGCAATTCTCCTGCCTCAGCCTCCTGACTAAAACTTATTATTATTATTATTATTTTTATTAGAAAGTTTTACTAGAGGAGGGGCTGGCAAGATGACTCATCAGGCAAAGGTGCCTGTGCCACATAAGCCTGGTAACCTGAATTTGATCCTCAGAGTCCATGTAATGGTGGAATGAGAGAGCAGATTCCATACACCTATCCCAGCTCACCCATGCACATTATGCATACGCGCAGTTGCTGCTGCTGCTGTTAGTTTTAAAAGAGAGGGAGGAGGAGGAAGAGGATGAAATAGAAAAATAATGGAGAAAAGGAAAGGTTTAGTATTTCTCTGATGACCCTCATCTGTTACGCTGAGAGCTGCAGACACAGTTGTCTACTACATTATCCTCTAGATTTTCTGCTTTAAATATTTTCCCAATGAAGTAGCAACAGAACACAGCTGCTGCAGGCGGGCGTCCTTGGGGGCTTCTGCCAACCAAGGTGCTAGTGAAGGACGCTGCTCCTGTGCCCCCCTCAAGATCAATCTGTTCCCTGAGAATCCTTGTTCCTTCAGGACACAAAGGCTGGGCAGGAGCCAGGGGCAGGTCCCTGGAGCCACCCAGGGAGGAGACAGAAGCTGGTGAGGCTGCCCTTGGGACCAGGAAGCCAGAGAAGAGGGTGTGAACTAGGGTGCTGGGGAGAAGAAAGGCCCACGCAGTGCAGTGTCAGAAGGAAAAGCTCCCGGGAAAGGGGCAGAGGGGTCTAAGTGTACTTTTCTCCAGGGAACCCTTAGCCATAAGTGCTCTAAAGCACAGAGATGTCCCAGGCACTTCCATAACCAGCACAGATCACAGCCTTCCAGGAAGGGCTCTCATACCCTCTAGTCTCAACACTTCTTTATCTTTCCTTTCTTCGAGACAGGGTCTCCTGTATCCCAGCCTGGCCTCAAACTCACTCCTTAGCCAAGGTTAAGTATGAACTTCTGATCCTCCTGCCTTTTGCTTCCAAAGTGCTAGGATTACAGGTGTGGCTTACCACACCCAGTTTTATTTAGAGCAAAGGACTGAAGTCAGGGCTTTCTGCAAGCTAGGCAAACACTCAGACAGCTGACCCACACCCCGTCCTCTCCTCGGTTACCACGAGAAAGACAAAGCATGGATACCTGTGTTGCTACCCTCTTGTGACCCAGAAGCCACCGGGATTCGGTGGTCACGGGCCATGCCAGGTACTCTCATTTCTATAGTTACCAGAGGCTGAAAGGCCAGAGGCCCAGCCTGCCAGGGTCATTAACTGGGAAGCGCAGGTTGCTTGGAAACAGGAGTTTGGCACTGGAATGATCTCATAAAACAAACAGCAGAGATGCTAATTCCCCTCTCTTGGTAATGGATAATCAAATACCCAGAGACTTCAGCCGAAATAAACTGCCTCCAGATGCCCGGCTTGCCCTGGCTCCACCCAGGACTCACACAGCAGGCGGCCTCAGGGTGGCAGACAGCCATTCACGATGCTGGGAGAAGCAAATTCCTAACCAGACCAGCGGTGCTGAGACCAAGCGGGCTCTGAGTCAGAACGATACAGACAGATTGATAAAGCTACGTAGGCTCAGGCCTGTAACCTCAGCACTTGGGAGGCTGAGGAAGAAGAATTGCTTCAAATTCAAGATCAGCCTAAGTTACAGAGACCCCGCACCAAAAGCCAACAGAAATATCAAACTGGAGATCTCTTCCATTCTGTTCTGCCTACCTGCCCTCTCAACTGGGCTTGTGTTCTGCATCTGTGAGGGCTGAGTAGAGGCGGCCCCCATATCAATCACCTCAGACTTCTGTGGACAGGGAAAGATCACCAGGGGAAGCAGCTGGGTCCCCAGCTACCAGAACTATAGCATTCTGGGAAACAATGCCTCATGAGTAGCTCTTCCTAAAACAGCAGTAATGAGAATAGCAACCGCAGCAGGCGTTTTCAGGCATCCACTCCTACAACCATCCAGGAGGCTAAGCTATCGCAGGACCACCTGTGGCAAAGCCAGGATTCAAACCCAGCTGTGACCCACTCTGGTTGTGCTTGTCCCCACAACACTTGTGGCCTTGAAAATATGGCTGTCAGGATACGGGTATCACCTTCAACATTCAAGTTCTCTCCAGCCCCAATCGAGGTCATAATGTGTCTATCCATCCACTCATTTGCTCATCTACCAGTGGGGTACATTAGTTCTGGGAATCTAATGAGAAGAAAATACAAACTGTTCCAGGGCGCAGTGAGGATGGGAAAGACAGGTGCTTTTTAAATAAGTTCATGAGGGACAAACACAGGGCCTGGAAAGGCTTTTCTGAGGTCATTCCAACTTGGGGACTGACAGAGAGAAGCCAGGTAAATGGGGAAGGCCATTTACGGTCTACAGAGGTCAGGAAGTGCCTGGTGTAAAAGGGCTCAGGCAGAGCTAAGGGGGAGGGTTTGTCATGGAAGCCTTAGCAACAAGAGGACTTCTGTGAACACCCTCCAACATTAAGCCTGTGCTCTTCTATGAGCAGCAGCAGGTAACACCGCCTGCTGGCGCTCTCTGCTCTGGAACCAACTGTTAGTTAGGACCATACCCGACCAACTGCTTCACTTTGTAAAGGCAGCACTGGGATGCAATGGCCTTCCAAGGTCTCAGGTGAACATCATCCTCCTGCAGCCTGTCACACACTTCTCTGTCCATGGAGTGACAGAGGGACCTGCGTCCTGGCAGAGGAAGCTCCATTCCAGTGCTCAAAGGACCCCCGTGCAGACAAAGTCAGCATTCCCCAGGAACATTCACACACAGGACCTGGCTCCGCCGCTCTCTCTAGAAGCACTTTCAAGACTCCACTAGGATGGGGCCGAGGTTGAGGATCCAAGTCCAATTGCCCTAAAGAACCCAGGCCCAAACTGGCCTCCAAGTGCTTGGAGATGACCCAGGCCTCAAGAGGGCTAGAGTGACCAGTTCTAACACCAGTCTGTCATAGAGACATGTCCTCGTGGGAGACTCACCAGTTTCTGGAAAAGATGGCCCATGGTGACCTGGCTGTCCCACTGCTGCACCTTGGGGCAGAGGTTGTCGTAGAACTCCTTGTGGATCTCATAGATGTCCTGGATCTTGTAGAAGATGGTCTCAATCTGCTGGATGGTGAGGACGGGCTGGGAGGTGGTGGCTGTGGCCTTCAGGGGTTTCATGGGCTGAAGAGGAAGAGGAACAAAGTGCAAAGGTGGTGATGAATGAACCAGAATGCTGGCAGGTTCCAGGCGGAATGTGACACTGATTACATGCAGGGCCGCCCAAGTCCTGCCTAGGCAGGGCCGCCGAAGGCAGAGCACCTGAAACATGATTTCTCAGAGCTGCTGTCACAGGTCCCAACAAGCCATATGCAGAGAGAGGGAACCTGGCAGCAGCCATCTGCCACAGTAGCCACAGTACTTCCCTTCCCCAACCTTAGCTCACATCCCCTGGCTCCTATGTATGTGTTCACTGGTCCATTGAGCAGGTCCCTAGTCTCTTCCACAATGGCCTCAGGCCCCAGTAGTAAGCCTCCTTGTCATGCTTCAGTGGGACAGTGTTGCCTGGGAGGCCAGCTCCTTAGCTGCTTCCTTTTGAGAAGCAGAGGGCAGTTCTAGTACTCAAGAGGTAAAAACCAAAAAGAGATTCAAGACTAGCTCAATCCGGGTCTGTACTGGAAGCACTCCAGAGGCTGAGGCAGGAGGATTGCAGGCCAGCCTGGGCAACACAGTGAGAGCCAGACTCAAAAAAGAAACCATTGTTAGCTCAGAGAGGAGCGGGTACACACATGCCACCCTCCTACTTCCCACATCCGTGGCAGACATGCAGACATTACTAAGCGAGCGTGATGATCTTTCCCACTGAGTGTGGTTTTGGTCTCAAGACTCTTTCTCAATGCCTGTTGACATGAAAATGAAAGCAACTAGTCATCCTTGCTCATTTATACCAAGATCACCAGGGCCCTCAGTGAAGGGGCAGTGACTGACAGTTAAGTTGGCACCATCCTAAGCACTGCCTGGGGTACTGGGGCTTGGGTTCATTCTCTTTAGAAAGAGCTTTCGTTATTTTCTAAATCACCCATCAAGAGGCTGAGGACCATGGCGTGTGCCTGTGGTTCCAGTTGCTGAGGAAGCTGAGGCAAGAGGATTCTATAACCCCGGGTGTTTGATAACAGCCTGGAAAACAAAAAGAAACCCCATCTCCAATTTTTTTTTTAAATGAATTCACAAATAAAATGAACATAAATAGCTGAGTGTGGTGCCCCACACCTTTAATCCCAACACTTGCAAGGCAGAGGCAGGGGGACTTCTGTGAGTTTGAGTCCATCCTAGACTACAAAGTGAGTTTCAGAACAGCCAGGGATATACAAAGCGACTCTTGTCTCAAAAACAAAACAAAAAAATAAAAGAACAAAGTCACATAAATAAGTCACATACAATAATAAACGTTAATTTATCAGAAAAACTCTCAGAAGATGCTAAGACTATACTGCAATGGCCCAGGAAGAGACAGGGTGTAGAACTATGGACAGGGAAGGCACACATAACCGAGGGTGAACAGCCTACAGCATGAAGGCGGTATGGAAAGGGTTCTCCAATAGCCTGTTTCCCAGCAGACCTGGGAGCAGTGGGGAGATGACAGAGTCAGCATGGACTCACCAGAGCTGTCAGCGACTCACAGGATGAGGTTGTGGGCCGGCTAAAAAGAGGAGCATTCCAGGAGAGAGTGTGAGAGTCCACAGCTGAGGTGCTGGGCCATGGTGAGATCACCTACACCGAGGGAAGCAGAGCTACCACTGGCTCCTTCCGTGCTATGACAGCCAACCTGGGTTGGTCACAGAAGCCAGCCTTCCAGCCCAACTGTACTCCATCTTCCTTCTGACAGAGGCTAAGACCAAGTCTCATATATCCAGACAACGTCCAACTAACTGTTGACTTTCTTTGTCCTTCACATTCTACAAAGTCCAGAAACAAGACAAAGCCAGACCCAAGAAGACCCACTGACCCACTGACCCCCTTGGCACTAGAACCAAGTAACCTTTAGTAACAAGTTCTTGCTAAAAAACAGGATGGGATTCCATCCGAGTCAGGCCAGGCAGTATGAGCTGCAGCCAGACTCTGCCATTTACTAGTTGGGAGCAAGTCACTCCCCATTTCTGGGTGTATCATCTCTTCACTAGCAGGCTCATATGTGGGACTGAAGTGGTATTACCTTCTCAAAAGAACCAATAGGAAGATCAAATCTCAAAAGTCACACATTACATAAAGTATCTAGGGGCTGGAGAGATGACTCAGTGGTTAAGACTGCTTCCTGCTCTTGCAGAGGACATGGGATCCTTAGCACCCACATGGTGGCTCACAACCAACTGTTACTCCAGTTCCAGAGGATCTGATGTCCTCTTCTTGCCTCTAGTTTGTGCATGCATGCAGTGCACATAAACTCATGCGGATACATACATATAAAGATAGCAAATAAATCTTTAAAAAATAATAAAGTTTCTAGTACATACTTGGCATCTAGAAGGCAGTTAATATTATTATTATTCATCTTTTGAATAAAGAACCAAGTGCCAAGCGTAAGACCAATCCCCAACACCCACTGGTGTGCCTGGAACACATACAGTCCCAGTCCTCATGGTGTTTCCAGTCCAGCAGAGGAGACAAAGGAAACACGAGTAAATGACCAAACATGAAATTATACACACCAGTAAGTTCAATGAAGAAAATAAGGAGGGGACCACCTAAGGCAGGGTGGTGAGATGACTCCTCGAGATAGAGTCATGGGGCCAGAGAGAATTGTACTCTTCAAGATTTCCTTGAAGACTGAACTGGAGTCAGAACCAGGCTTGGTAAGAGACAAGGCCTGAAGGCCACTAAGACTATGTACAGTGCACATACAGGAGGAGGAGGGCTGAGCAGGGCTGGATGGAGCACAGGAGTGTGTTTATGCAGAGGGGAGTATGGCCTTGACAGCACGGCTGGCCGTGCAATGACCCAGCATTCTGCAGAGCCATGAGTGACAGCAGCCCAGTACGCAGGCAATCATTTTGGTGACCCATGATCTCCTTTCTTGAGAACATTAGACGCTATCTGAAAAGTGGACCGAAACAAACCAAGCAACTTGGTGGCCAGCATGAGGCAGGACATTTCCCAACTTGGATGTACTGCAGTAGCTAAGGAAAGGCTTTGTGGAGGAGGTACCAGTTTAAGTAATGGGGCTTCGGAAGCCGGTGAGATCTGAGCAGGAGGAGAGCTGCGGGGACACACAGGCAAGGCACCGGGAGGAACTAGGAGAAAGGCGCAGGGTGCTCCCATGCCCAGGTGGAAGGATACAGGGGACTTCCCTTCAGATGTGACATAGCATCACTCTCAAACCCAATATGCAGGTACAAATTGCCACGGAGCCCCAAGGCCACTCATCCTGTGCCTTGGCACAGTCCCCGGGTGGAGGGAATAAAGGAAAGAAGACAGTCCCCAGGAAGGCTGAGACTTCTCAGAAGCGCTGCTGGGGAAGCCCGCACAGGCCCACCTCCTACGCCCAGACAGACCCGACAGCTCTGCTTCCTCCTCAACTTCCCACTGTCTGTGAAAGGGGAAGAAAAGCGCTCTCACCAGGGCCAGTCACACGGGCCAGGCTGCACTGGATGCTTGAAACTTTCTCACCAGATGAAGGACTGACTTTTGCTCTCATCCCCGTTATCCACGGTGAAGGGGGATGGTCTGGCTGGTCCTCAGCAAGTGATGTTTTATCTGAAGACTTGCATAGAGGCTCAAAGGCCAGGCTCCTCTCACTGAGCTTGATCCAGCATTGCTCTGAGGACCAGGGAGCTAGCACATCAGCTACCTCCGCCCTCCTCCCTGGTCCAGCTATGGCAAGGGTTAGACAGAAGCTGTCAAAAGAATTCTTAGAGAGAAGCCCTGGGCGGCCTCAACTCCCATGCTGGGAGCTTCACCTAAAGGTGAGAGTTAGCCAGTTCTGCCCTCACATAGTCATGTCTGCCGTGTCCTCTAGCAAGTAGCCTTTCGAAACCGGGGAAAGAAATCTGCCCACTTCCTCTATCTCCTACCCCTGAAGGCTTGGCCCTGCCAGGCACATTTACTATCACAGCCCTGGTTACTTCTTGGAGCTCACAGAGGAGGTGTAGTTAACCTATCACGTAAACAAGCAAGCTGAGACGCCCTAGGACTATGAACTCCAACAGAAACAGCCACAATGAAAGGCTAAGAAAAGGTGGCAGTTGGGCTAGCTGTGGCAAACTATGACCCCAAGGTGGAATGGATTGTAGGTACCTGTGCAGAGCTACAACCCATTTAGTTTTCTTTCTTTTACAGCCCTGGCCCCTAAACCTGAGCTCTCAGACCTCAGGAGTTACAGAAGCGCACCAGTAAGACTTCTAGAAGATTACTAAACCTGGTCCCTGAGTGCTGGCCTGGGGAACAGAGGCCCCCTATGTGGCTCTCCTGTGGGTGAGTTGTTTCTGCCAATGTGTACAGTCTTAAGTACACAGGCCTAGTCCTTTGCATACCAGGAAGTACAGAGGGGAAAAGAGACACTTTGCAGGGAGAAGTTGATTTCCATTTTTAAGTCACTCCCTGGGGGATAAGGGATCTGTTGTTAGGAGAAGTGGGGAGAGAAAGCCAGAGAAACAGTTTCACCCCTAAGCTGGACCACCCAGGAAAAGCAGAGTTGGGCTCCTAAGTGGCTAAAAGGGGAGGGCTCCTGATTAGTGGAGGGAGGAATTGAGTCCTTATCTTTGAGCTTTATCCTCTGAGCCAGAGGCTGGGGAGGGTCCAGCCCCACTCCCTCCCTAGGTCTTCCAGCCACAAACCTTCCCACCTGCCTCTCTTCCTTCTGAGAGGCCAGAGTGACCAAGCAGGGAGCGGTGTGTGTGGGGGGGGGCTGGGGGGTGAGGGGGGTTGTGATCACACAGTTGGGAGCGGGGGGGGGGACTTGGGGGGGGTTGTGGTCACACAGTTGTGCCTTTGGGGTAGAAGCTCTTTAAGAAGGTACATCAGGGAAGCTCTGCCCTGACTCCTAAATCTATCTCTGCCCAGATGAGAACATCTGAAGAAGGAAAATGGAATGTGAGAGGTGTGCCGTTCAGGGGTACCTCCTCCTCCTTCTTTGGGGTATCCGGGGGAGGGATACTGACAAGAACACAAAAGCCTGAAGCTTGCTGCTGAGATTAGAGGCATAAACCATTTATACTTGGCAAGACACTGATTTTCAAACCCACTGTCACCAAGAACACAAGAAGCAAAAGCAAGAAGACAGCCCCAAGCTTGGGCTCTGCCTGGTCTACATAGCAAGGCCCAGTCTCAAAACAGAACCAAAAGGAGCACGGGCCTGGATCTGCCTCTCTCAGGTAACCCTGAGGCCCTTCCCAAGAGCTGAATACAAATCACTAACTTCACTGCAGCCCCACACAGAGGGACTCACTACTTGTGAACCCAGCCTGTAGATGGAAAAAATGAGGTATGGCACGGTCGCGTGCGTGAAGGTAAGGTGTGCAGTGGGGCTCTCAGCCAGGCATTTGGTCCCTTTCAGAGCTGCATTCTGCCAGTGATGCAGTTTTGGGTTCAACAACCCCAGGTCTGTCTGCTTTTTATCTTTAGTAGCCAGTACAGTACTGGGTCCCAAAGGGGGAGGTACCAACTCTCTTGCCACCATCAGTTACCTGTGGTTATCCATGCTCAGAAAACAGTGTGCCTACACTCTTCAAGGCAGAGGCCATGTTACGTGACTTTGCTCTACGACTTTCATTATGGTATATGGCCACCATCGCTCATGTTCATTACTGTTAATATCTTATTGTACCTAATTTGTCTATGTTTGTATTCATAATTAAAAAGCAAACAGTACATTTAGGATTCAGTACTATCCAAGGCATTGCAGGCATCTATTACGGGTCTTGGAGTAGATCCTCCACAGAGGGGGGCAACTATACCCTCTTCAAGTAAGAAGGATCAGAGAGCTTACACACAACTTTTCCAAGACAGTGGTCTCATTTGTTTTGAGACAAGATCTCATTACCTAGCTCGGGCTGGCCTCTAACTCATGATTGGTCTAGCCTCAGCCTACAGAGTACTGGGATTACAAACACACACTTTCATATCTACCAACACAGTGGGTTTTGAATCCACAAAATATTTAAAAAAATAATGTAGTGAACCCTCACATTAGTATAACCTTAGCACTTGAGAGGTGGATATAAAGGATCAAGTGTTCAAAGCCAGCCTGAGCTACAGAGTGAGTTCAAGGCCAGTCTGGGCTACATGAGAAAGAGACAAGGGTAGAGAGAAAAGGGGTGGATAAAAGAAAGATAAAGTGCCCCTGTATATCATCTAGACACACATTCTGACAGCACCTACCCTTCACTGCTTATGATACACACTGACATTCTTTCTCAATTCGTTTTAAAATGCTGCTTCAAACCTTTACACTTTCAGAACCCAGCAAGGGGTTGAGATTCCATTTGCAAACACTGCACTATGCCTGCTACTAACAGCAGGGCAAGGCTGTGTCCTACTCCTGGCTCCAGATGCAGACTAGATTCCTGTCCACTGCTGACTCCCATTTGGAAACCATCTCTGGGCTTACCAGTAAACTCCCAAGGAGACCCTGAGACAAGTTTGGCACGGTGCCCTGCACAGCAGCTATACATTTCAATAGTGTCATTCCTTGGGTAACAAACGTCAATGCCTCTGGGACACTGAATGACATCCCATTTCACAACAAGCATGTAATCCCGTGTCTTACTTATGAGGACCATCCTCTACTGATCTACTCTACTGATCTACATTTATCTCTGATTCTCTGGGTTTTTTTTTATTTGTTCACTTGGTTTGTCTTTTTAGCTTTTTGAGACAAGGTTTTGGACTGGCCTGAAATTCACTAGGTAGCCCATACTGGCTTCAAAGTCATGTTGATCCTCCTGCCTCAGATTTTTTTTCCCAAAACAGTTTTTTTTTTTATGCTATCTGACTGCACAACACCCAGAGAAGAGAAGTTACACCGCACAATCACTCTGCATAATACCCAGACGCATCTAATAAGCACCTTCTTCCAAGGCTAACGCATCTGTGTGGAGGTGCTCTTATCTCTAGAGAATGCTTTAATAGTCACCACCCTATCCAATTCATGCAACACCACCTTCATCTTTACTGAGAGCGCAGGCTGGCCTAACGCTTCAGAGCAATAGCACTCTAAAACACAGACATCCTTCACTTCACATTTCCCGACAGAGAGCCTTCAGGATGGTGCTAATGGTCTCCTTTCCTGGGAAAGAGGAAAGACTTGGACCAAGGGTGACGAAAGGGTCTCAGCTTGACCGACGGATACACACTACCCAGAGCAGTGCTGGGGCAGCAAGGTGCCCACTGGTATGGAGCACTGTATCAACTCCCAATACCACCTCCCAGTCATCACGGCCGATGAGAGGGTGAGAGTGCTTGTCCTCCCACACCAGTGTGTCTTTCCCCACCTGTCACAGTAGGGTCACGGAGACACAGTAGTGACTGATTCAGTTCTCCAGATACCTGGCTGTGAACAGAGGAACATAGGTGTCTGTCCTCTATGGTCTTCTCCAACCCAACTCCAAGAGCAGTTTTAAAGCAGGACATTGGCTGACAGGGACACCACCAACTCCCAAACCCTCGCCCCCGTACTCACCAGTAACAGAGCCTCCAGCTGGTTAATGTAGATCTCTTCACTGGCCAGAAACCCAGAGAGAACTAGCTTCCTCATCTCCAGACCCTTCCCTGCTTCCACCTGCAAGAAAGCAAGCCAAAAGCCGGCAGCAGCGGGTGAGAAGAGGCCACAGCTCAAGACACCTATTTTTTCGCTTTTTTTTTTCCTCTCTCTTCTTTTAATCAACATGTTCAAAGGTGATAAAAGTCATATTATTAACATCATTTTTTGTCTTCACACAGAATCCCAGTCTGTAGCCCAAGCTGGTCTGGAACCCATGAACCTCCATGCTCTGACTAATGCCAGATATTATGTTAGATAAATTTTGGAAAACAGCAAAACATAAAAGAAAAAGCAACCACCCATATATTCCTGCTACCATCTCATGTTGTTTCTCTCCCATCCTCTGCCAGCGTTTCTGCTCTCAACCATTTTCTCCTTACTAACTTTGTAATGCTAACTAGGTCAGAAAGGACCCTCTTTACATCTGGTCTAACAGGGAAGAGAGAATAAAGACATTCTTTCATGACTGAGGTTGAGCTTGGTTACGTGGGACAGAACAGCTAAGGACAGACAGGGCCCCCAGAGGAAGTGATATATAAACTGAGACAGGGTTGGAGAGAATGGGGCGGAAATGGGTATGGAAGCCCTGGCCTTGTGGCCACTTGTGCTAAGGTCTTCCTGTCCTAGGGGCTCAACACCATAACAGGTGTCAGCTGTGGGCCACCCACGCTTACCTCAGCCATTCCTCATGGTGTAAGGCACAGACTCATGCTAGGTTTCCCTCCCTCCTGAATTCCTGTTCCCCGGTGGTGGAGATCACGCCCTGTTTAAGCCTGGATGCCACCAACTGGCACAGTGGCATAGAGAAAGGCATTAAAATTTTACCTTCAGTGAAAAGCATGTAATTTTCACCAGGCAGGAAAATTTATTTTATTCAAGCTTTATTTGTGGCTGTTCATCAGTCCTCCTCCCTCCCCTTGACTATCTGCAGGATTGGTTCCTCCCACCTAAGGTCTCTGAACCAACCTCTGAATCCTCCCTCTCCCCTGCAGTAAAATCAATCTTCCAAGAACACCTTCTGGTCAAGGACTTAATATAAATACTGTAAAATTCAATTAGGAAAGATAGGTTCACTTATCTATTTATTCAACAAATATTTACTGAATGCTCAGCAGCCCCTATGGCTACAACAGGAAGCAAGCAGTCACAGGCATCACCTGGTTTATAATCTAGTAGGACACAAAAACACTGAAACAGACAAAGATAAATAAATAAGGAGGGCCAGAAGCTGTAACTTGGGCTGTAGCATATCTTACTTAAATACCTGTAATGGCCTCAGGCCCCTCCCTACCTCCCAATCTCACCCAGGGCCAAGGCCCAGCCATTTCTGCCTTTCTAACAAAGGGAGTCATACTCAGCCCTGAAGCTGGGCTCTCCTGTTAACGCTGCCTTCCTAGCTCTTCCCTAGGCTAAGTGACACCTCTTCTTCACAGGACGGCTGTTCTGTCACTTCTTCCTCTGGCCTTAGCACCTAAGACCCACATGGCCTTAAGGTTACCTGCCTGGCTAGTGGGTCATGTCCCTCAGGCCTTTGCAACAACTGCATTGCGCTCTTCTTCCCCAAGACAAGCCTCAATCCTGGGTCACACCTGCCCTTCACCAGGAAAGGCTTTTTAACTCCTTTCTATACTTGCATACTTGCTTTCCAGCCCTCAGACACCCACACTGAAGTATGTTCTGTATTCTCCCTTATACAACAGAAACAAATGAGACTTACAAGAGGAGAGCTGGGGTCCACCCCAAGTCCTCCAACGCTACCTCATCTTCCTTTTTACCTCTGGGATGATTCCCTCCCTCTCCCACACCCTTCCCAAGCTTGTACTTAGAGACCTGTTATCTCAAGCAGCTCCTCTCTGGGCATCAAATGCATGCACACCCTTAATGTGAGCTAGAGAAGTCTCTCAAGCCACGAGAAAACCCATCCCAGTGTCCCCGAAGACTTTCCGAAGTGAGTATTCTTCACATCTTTTCCTAAGTGGTACAAAAGTCTGAAGGCTGTTGCCCCCAAACTCTGAAATGTTATCTCGCCCTAGCATAAAGACAGTGATCACCCTGTAGAGAGGGCCATGTTACTTTAATGACTAAGGGACTTCTCAGGTATGATGGAATTGGAGGAAATTCCTGGATTACCTAAGTGGGCCCTTAGTAGTCACGTGTAACAATGAGGTGTGTGTGTGTGGGGGGGTAAAGGCTAAATTGCTGGCGTTGAGGCTAGAGAACGGAACCTGCAGCCAAGGGATATAGGATAAAGGTGAAATAAATTTATTTCTTGAGAGCTTCTTCCAGAAGCTCTATAAGAAACTAAATCAGGGTTGTTTCTAGTCATAAGTTTGTGGCAATTTGTTTCGGCAGCATTAGGAAGCCAGTACAAACCCCCACTTTAAGGAAGGACAGAGTTATTTATTGATGGCTTCACAAGTACCAACAAAGTGCTAAGTGCTCTTCCCTGGCATCTCACAATTGGGTAGGTATAATAAACATTAGGGCCCTGAGGCACTGAGGGGTGTAAACGGCCAGCTGCTTGGAGACAGCCCAGCCTCCAACACATCCTGCAGTCCATGGAGGCAGGGCTTCAGCTCTCAAAGTCAGATCCACACTGGCCTGCGAGCTGCCTGCTTCCCAAACCTGACCTGCACTCTGCCTTTCTAGCCGAGCGGGAGGCCACCGCTCCAGTACTGGCCCTCATTCCTCCCATCCAAGGATTCACCTGAGAACCTGGCAAACGCTTTGTAAAGAGGTGGGCTTCACCTCAGTGCCCCTTAGCCTTTGGAGAGCCGGTGACCTGAAGAAGCCCTTCCTCTACTGTGGACTAAGACCCCCGTGCCTTGTAATCCAAAGACCCTTGCCTCATAAGCCTATCCCAAAGGATCTTGTTAAAAGTCAATAATCAGTCATTTCCAAGAGTCTCCACTCTGGGCTATACTCCTAAAATTCAAGCTAGGATGGGGTGTAGGCAGCTGAGAATTTAATGATGTGAAATTATGCTCTGTGAATTTTACTAACAGTAAGCCTGCTGCTCAGCTAGCACTGAAGAGCCTTCCGCCTTTGGACAGGGAGGGCTCTCTCCGGATCATGGGTGTTTCTGCTTTGGGACAATCTGGAGATGGTTGGCCCCGGTTCTGGAGTTATTATTGCCTGGCTGCTGTCCTCTTGCAGCGTACTCAATAAACTTAAAAACAAAACCAAACCTAGAAATGGATGGCTGTTTCCTCAGTCCTTGTGGGAGATCTGTTTGTTTCATAAAACACCAGGGCTCAGAATTCATTTGTTCCTTTTCTACTACACATGCTGGACGGTTGTGGTTGTTCTCGGCATGTTTTCTAGAGGTGCCCACATGCCTCGAACGACCTGGGCAAATGCTCTGCCACGCAGCCAACCTTTCCCCAACACAGAAACACTGTCACCCCCTTCTTTCCAATCACGGCTTATAAATCAGAACCTTCGTGGGCACCTTCATCCCCAGCAATTTACACAAACTGCTAGACTGCAAGTTTGTCATCTTGAGGCCCCTAAATCAACACACCAGGTCACTATGGTAGTATCTATTGATAAGCTGTGGGCAGCTCTGGCCTGGGCTTCCGCAGAGCTTAGGGCTAAATAAAGCCTCCTAAGGTTTGGTTCTAAGCCAAGTCAAGAAACAATCTTTCCATGGCCCTTTATCTTCTCCAAGGCAACAGTGAGGATTAAGCAGGCAGGCCCAGTTCTAGCTGTGCTTAAAGCTAACCGGCGAGGGTCTACGGGCCACACCAGTTTGCAAGGGACACTCAGGATTAGAGTAGATGCCATGTGGGGCTGTACTCACATCAGGGCCTGATGCCCAAGACGAGCCATGGCCTCAGAACAGCTGGGCCCGCTCATACCTAAGACAGAACAGTGCATGGAGTCTCTCCTCCCCCACAAGTACCCTTTCTCTTGGTGGTAGACCTTCACGTTCCACCTTCCTGCTGCCTGAGCTTCAGCCAGATTCATATACTCCATACCCGTTGAAGAAGCTCAGTTGCTCATACCCCATCAGTATAGCCTGGCCACACTGGCATAATAAGTGTTTTCACGACATAGACCAGGCTGGCCTTGAACCCACAGAGATCCTCCTGCCTCTGCCTCTCAAGTACTGGGATTAAAGACATGGCCTACCATTCCTTGGCCAATACAGATTTTAGTACAGTCTTATCCTAAGCTTTATATCAAATCACAGAAATGATATATGAGTCCTGTCCTTCCTCATATACATTAAAACATACACCAAACTATAAAACATATATCAACGTGTCACCTAAAATCATCTCTCAAATCATCCATTATGTGGCCCATGCTTCTGGAAACACCAATGGGGCGATGGGCAACGCCATCACCACAGAGGAGAGACCAGAGTAGTCAAACATGAATACAGGCATTTCAGACAAGCCGTTCTTGTTAAGCACAGGTACCTGAAGAGTTAATATGGAATACAAAAGAGCTTTTTATTCCTGACAAATGAGTTCCTTGAAATAGCAGCATGCTACAAGGCCCCATTTCGTCAGCCCTACCTACCTTTAAATAGAACTGTGTGAAAAATTTTTGGAAAACTATGCCCCGTTTTTACAGATGGGATGTGATGCTGCTATCAGTATCTGCATTATGAGTTTACAGATCGTTAACTCCTCAAAGGAAGCTAGCTGGGTTGTGAGATGTAGCAAGCTCCAGCTATGGCTCTGGAGAAAACTGCCAGCCAGTTTTGCATCTGTCCCCTAAGAAGACAAAGCACCTTGGAAATTACAGTGAAACCAGGATTGATTTATAGGGCTGGCATTTGGGCAAACGCACGGCAACACAACTCCTGTTTAAGGTAAGCACTACTGAAGTAAAGTAATAGCAAAGGGTAAATTGCCTTGGATTCCCACCAGCTGCCATCGAGGAGTGAGCCAAGACCATCTGCAGCCAGGACGGTGCAAGCAAACCGCCCTGGCTCTTTGGTCCCTGCACATGTGAGTGGAAGCGTGTACGTAGTGAGTCCAGTCCTGACTCCATTAAAAATGGTCTCCTCCTCCTCTGAATCCAGGGGCCTTTGTGATTGCTGTTCATCTGTTTCTGAAACAGGGTCTCATTCACAGCCCATACTGACTTGGAGCTCACTATGTATTTCAAGCTGGCCTTGAACTCCTGGTACTCCTCCTGCCTCAGCCTCCTAAAGGGCAGTATTACAGGATTCATCCCCACATCTGGATTCTGGTATTCTATCAGACGCTTCTCACGGCCTGCTTGCTTTCTCGCTCCACTTTTCTGTCTCCTGTGAACTTGATCTTTTACTTGGGACTCTGTGACAAAGGGCCACGCCATGTTTACTTGTCTCCTCAACGCCTCGCTGAGCACTTAAGATCGAACACAACCTGACAACACTTCCATGAACTGATGGGCGTGCTCTCCACTTCTCTGCAACCCTGGGCAATCTGTCTAAGGCCAAGCCTGACAGAGGAAACAGGTGCTGGAGAGGTTATTACAGAGGGCCAAGAAGCTCCTGGGCTGATGCTAACGCCAGAAACACCGAAGCAGAGGAGAGGGGAAGGGAGAGGAGCAGAGGGGGGAAAGGAGAGGAGGGGGGGGGCGGCTCTATTCAGGCATCACAGGGACCTGAGAGGAAGGATGATTTTAGGCACGCTAAGTGCACAGGACCACGTGCCACTTCCTGAGAATCCCTCTAATATGAAACGAGGCCAGGAATCTGGTGTCACTTCTGTGTGTCTCAACAAACTCAGTTGTTCCAAAAGTTCTCACGGGTCCCAGCCATACAGCCGGTACCACTCAGTGGTCAGCAGAGTATGCTGAAGTTATACACCACGACCCAGAAAAAGGATATGCCCAGGATGTAGCAGGAGTGGTGTTAACACCGGTGCTGGCGGGGGGGGGGGGGGGGTGCTGACCATTAACGTGGCCCTGTGTGCATTCTTTCTCCTCTTTCCTGAGGGGGGGGGGGGGGGGAGGACAGGCTCCGGAGGGAAGATCCTTCAGGAACCTCATAGATTGGCCATCCCTTGACTGCTGAACTCCCAGCATGCTCCTTGAATCATAAAGAGACTGGTGGGAAGGCTGGCCACAACGTAAGTACAGAGGAGTCTGTGGGTGCTACGAGGGACGTGATTTACTCTGCTGCTCTAAACAAGCACCAGATTAGAGATGAGGAGCCAGATCCCACTGTAGCTCCCACCCAAGCCTGCAGTCATCTCTCCACCCCAACCCTGCATATTTGCCACCTACCTAACCTAGGTCTGCAGTCTATTTTTAGTCTCCATTAGCTCCTTCTTGGAGCCACACCATGGTGTGTGGGTGGAGCAGGGCTGTGATCATCTTCTTATGGAAAGGGAAGACTCAGACACCTAGCCTGGCAAGGCATCGAACACCACGCCCTCTAGGGCCCATGCAGTCAGGTAGCCTGGCTTTGCAGAGTGCATACTCCTGCCACAGTCTTCAGAGGCCCTCCCTCTAGGCACAGAAAAGAGAAGCGATAGATAGGCCGTGGCTCGAGTTCTTAACGGTGGGTATAGGTTATTTCTCCACACCAGAGCTGGCATTCCCAACAGCCCATTCCCTCCTAACCTGCCTCTCTAGTAGCTCTGCTGCAACTCTACAGACCTGGAACAAGTGGGCTACTCTTGCTTATGCCCGCCTTGGGAAAAATGCTTACCTACCGGACAGCTGTTCCCACCCCCTCTCCAGCTGATTCAGTTATTTTCCTTCAAGAAAGCCCAAGTGACCTCGAATTCTTGATCTTCCTAAAGGTTCACTTGCATAGTCAAGACGCACCAAGTCGCCAGTCTCCTCCTTGGAAAAGAGGTAGTTCCCTTGGCCACACTTCGCAAATGCCCTTATCCTCTGGTTGCCATGGAAACAATGAATTACTGCCCACCAGTTTCAAGTCAGCCAGCTCTTCTGGGGGGCAATAGGCTCACATCAGTGACAGGCCACCAGGTGACTCATGTCACTGCCAACAAGATCCCTTAACACAGCTGACTGAGGGGAAAGCCAACAGTCACTGCCCCTAAGGACAACTGGTGCAGGGCAGGCAGGCACTCACTCCACCTCTCCCTCAAGAACAGCTGCTGAGAGAGCCCAGCCCTCAATCCTCTGGCAGGAACGTACCAGCCCATCTCATGCTGAGTTAGGCTCTTCCACTCAGCCATGAGGCTTGTGCACACATCAGCCATTTCTCTCCAAACACGGCTTCAGCATCAGTCAAGAGCCATCCCTGCCCCCTCCCCACAAGCATCCAGGGCGTGTCACATTCCCACCTTCACGGCCACCAAGAAGGGGGACCCTGAGCCAGGGCTGGTCGGCGTTCCCAGTTCACACTCCTCCAGGAGAAACACATCTTCATCCTCCAGAACCTTGTCCAAAAAGCCTATTGCCTCCTCTTCCTCTTCCATGGCAGCCAGAGCCGCAGAGGGCAAACAGGAAGCAGGGTCCACACAGCGGCAGCAGCAACAGCAGCAGCAACAGCAGCGGCAGCGGCCGCCGCGCGCCCCAGCAGGGAGGCAGGCAGGGGACAGGCGGGCGGGGAAGAGCGCAGGGCAGGCCTACACCAGCATGCTGGCCTCCGCGGAGTCGGTCCTGGCACCTGGCCACCGGCTCGCGATGAAAGGCTCCATTATGAACCTTTTCCTGCTGCCGCTTTCCAGCCGTCCTGCGCGCCGGGCCCGCCTCCCGCGCGTCCCCACCCTGAGAAAGGGGAAGCGGGGCCTCCGGGCAGCCGCTTGCGGGATGAACGCCGTGCAGGGGCGGCAGCCAGCGCCTTCCGCGATCCGTTCCTTCCTCGGCCGCTTCGCTCGCCCCAGGCCTGGTGCCGGGCTGGTGCGGGCGTCCCGGTGCTGCGCTGCCGGCCCCACAGAGCCCGCCCTTTCTGGACCCGGAGGCCCGATTGCTCCAAATGCACAGGAAACGCACGTCTTGACTTGCGAGGTGGAGCTGCTCGTTCCTGCTGTGGTCACCGGGCGGGCGAGCGGCTGGCGGAGGCTTCTGGAGCGAAGGAGGAGGGGGGGAGGAGGCCGCAGACAGGCCGGGCGGGCGCGGGGGGAGGTTTGCTTCCCAGAGACAAGCTTTATTTACAACTTCTCCTCGCCGGAGCCCTCGGGCAAGGGGGTGAGGGGTGCAGGAGAGCGGCTTCCCCGAGAAGCCACCCTTCACCCACTCAGTCCACGTCGCCGTGGAATCGTCACCAGCCAGAGCCCCCTTCGCACCTCGGCCTCAGGCTCCATCCAGCACCTCTGTGGCGGGAAGGCCCACTGCCAGTGAGAAACCGCAGTTGCCATTGCACCACGGTAGAGTGAACAAGGCTTTGTATTTAGTTATACAGGAGGGGACTGGCCTGCCTCATGTCCAGCTGAAGCACAGTGGCAGACGGGGTCCTGAGCATGTGTCACTGGGCACCATGGACCACCTGAGAGCCACATCACGGTCAGGTGCTGCTGGCCAATGCCACTTCCTTGAAGTAGTTTCTGTGAAGTCCTAGGAGAGAAAGCCCGCCTACAAGGCCAGTATGCACAATCTAGGACAGGTAGTATTATCCACCCTGCCCACTCCCAGAGTGCTTCACTCTCACTCTTCCCTCAAGAGTCTTCCATGTTCCAAGGAACTAAATTCATACAGAAGATGAGGCTCATATCCTGGTCCCCTGACCCCGAACCCTAAGTAGACACACACTCATATGGCCATGGGGGAGGAGTCTAGGGCCAGCTGCAGGAACTCTTTTACAACTCAATACTGAAGCCAACTGTAGCATATCTTTAGCACTCATTCAAAGTTCAGGTCCGGCAAGCAGCAAAGTCCTATGTGAACTGAAGAAACTACCTGGGCTCCAGCTAATTAATGTCCCCCCAAAGAAACACAGGCTCAAGTTTGCAAACGTTTCTGCGTTCTTTATGATTTTAGCTTTGTTTTGAAACAGGATCTCTGAATGTAACCAAGATAGACTTGTTTGCTCGTTTTGTTGTTTTTAGATTTATGGTATTGTACATGTATTATTTATGATTGTTTTGCCCCCCACCTCTGTGTGTGTGTGCATCACATGTGTATCTCATGTTTGCATGGATCAGAAGGCATCAGATCCAGTTTAGATCTCCTGTAACTTAGTCATGAAGGTGGTAGGAACTTATTAACCCACGTTCTCTACAAGAATAACAAGTGCTCTTTTGTGGGGGAAGAGAGGGGCTGGGTGTTTGAGACAGGTTTTCTCTGTAGCCCTGGCTGTCCTGGAACACACAGATCTGCCTGCTTCTGCCTCTGCAGTGCTAAGAGATTAAAGGTGTGCACTGCCACCACCTGGCTGCAGCCGGTGTTCTTAACTGCTGAGCAGTCTCTCCAGCTCCCTGCAATTCTTTTTGGGAGAGGGTCTCTCTGTGTGGCCCTAGCCATCCTGGAACCAGCTATGTGGATCAGGCTGGCCTGGAACTCTGAGATCTGCCTGCCTTTGCCTCGTCCTGCGTCACTATGCCCAAGGGAAAATATGAATGCTTAAATA
The DNA here is from genome assembly GCF_900095145.1 of Mus pahari. NCBI lineage: Eukaryota > Metazoa > Chordata > Mammalia > Rodentia > Muridae > Mus > Mus pahari. The sequence goes on from NC_034603.1 coordinate 44,237,342, forward strand.
AAATCTCCTGACTTTAAAATGAAAGCAAGTAATTTATATATTTTTTAAAAGCACAACACATTCTGAACCACATCCTTGCTCAGTGCTAGACTTAAGGATGGCCACGCTGCCTGTGCTCAGAGTGAGGCTTAGGGATGGCCACAAACTGCCTTTATTCTTGCAGCTGGTTGTTAGCTGTGGTTATGTGGGAGGAGTTTCCCCTTAGTGTGTGCCCTGTGCTCACACTAAGGATTTGGCAGCTTGGAATAAAATTCAGCTTCATCTACCAGCCTACAACTTTATCTTTGTAAACTTGTATAACAGGTACCACCAACCAGGTGGAACAGTGTCTGAATATGTCCATCAAAACTTCATGTGCTCTTTATGACCAGATGTCTTAGAGTTTTACTGCTGTGAACAGACACCATGACCAATGCAAGTCTTATAAGAGACAACATTTAATTGGAGCTGGCTTACAGGTTCAGAGGTTCAGTCCATTATCATCAAGGTGAGAACATGGCAGCACCCAGGCAGGCATGGTGCAGGAGGAGCTGAGAGTTCTACATTTTCATCTGAAGGATGCTAACAGAATACTGATTTCCAAGCAGCTAGGATGAGGGTCTTATAGCCCACACCCACAGTGACACACCTACTCCAACAAGGCCACACCTTCTAATAGTGCCACACCCTGGGCCAAGCATACACAAACCATCACACGGGCCTTTCACAACATCACCTTCACTTGTCAGTGGCAACCATCTGGCCACAGGACAGAGTCAAACTGTTGAGGCCATTGCCAAAAGTAGGCAAACTATCCCTACTGGGGACATGCCGTGACAACTCCCCTCTACTGTGCACCTTAGCTCAGAAGAAGCACGTAGAAAGCCAGGGGCAGGGTGTGTGTGTTGGGGGGGGGGTACTAAAAGGAACTAGTGGAGTTTCATACCCTACTCCTTAAACCATGTTCTGGAACTCTCAAGTCTGGAGAAGCTCTTACTCCTCTGTCAATAACAGAAAACCTGCCCTCACCAGGTAGGTGCAGGCTCCATCCTGTCACCAAAACTGAAACAGGATGGAGAGAGGTGTGACAGGTTCTCTAAGGCCTGGGCTGGTCAAGGATCTGTCCCACCACCGGGACCCTGCAGCTATCTCCTACCCAGAATCCACTACTTTTTCTCAGTCCGGTTTCGCTCTGGCTCGGTTATAAATAGCCAAGACACGTCTGAAGGGCCCTCTCAAGCCACAATTCCTCATTTGGTTTGGGAGGATAAGGCTGTTCCAGGGTTTGGGAACAGCCAGGGTTGGCACTCCCTAGGGTACAAGGGTGCCAGCTCAGGGCTCTGTGCTTGCTGTAGGTTCTTCTGTCCTCCACCCTGCCAGCTCTGTGTGCACAGCCTGGGGATCCACATGGGTCAGACCAGCAGGCAGCTGAGGACTGTGACCAAGGGACTTTCTGTGAACCCCACAGAAGCTGCTCCCCAAACATCCAAGGTGTCAATGGCCCCACCCACCCCAATTGGTTGGAAATTCCAGTGAGTGGACACAGAAGCCACATCCACTCAGAGGCCCTCAGTCCTCCCTCTGGAGGGGAAGTGACTCACAAATCCCCAGGGTGCTCCCTCCCTTTCCCCCTCAAGACTTCAAGAAGGCCCTGGACCTAGGCTTCCTCCTTATTCTGGCTGGTTCCAGACTCTCCTGTCCAGAGAAATAGCCAGTATGCCATCGCTGTCCTCTGGCCTTTCTCAAATCCCTCAGGCGGCTGGGTACACAGTGGGCTCTGGCTGCTCCTTCCTCCTGCCTCACAGCTCAAGGCTCTGTCCCTCCCACAGCCCTATGCTCCCAGCCTTTGGAAAACTCATCCCATCTTACTGCTCTCCCAATGGCAACCCACTGCCACCTCTAGGTGTGAGACTTGCCCAGGCAGCTGGCTCTCCTCACAGGGAAGTCAGAGCAGCAACCACCCTCAGCTCCTCAAATCCAGACCAGCAAGTCCCTCCTCTTCCCCACCCTAGCTTCCCCTTCCACCAGTGGGTTGTTATCTTGTGGCTCTTTGTGCCCACGGCCCCACACATCCCTTTTACTAAATTATTTGTTTCTTCCATCTTTCTCTTTTTCAAACCACAAACCAAGCAGGCCTTGCAACGTCTCCCACCTATGCAACACCCTGTCTGTCCAACTAACCTGATCACGGGTGTACGCACAATCATTAAGGAGGCCTGGGACGTGTGACCAAACTCCTGCCACTGCTGAACTCTCAATCCACTGAGGTGAGGGATCAAGCAGAAACAGGGTGGGGTGGGCAAAGGCACTCATGCCACGGGAAAACTCCACTGGGGAGTGTCTGCTGATTAAGTCAGTAAGGGGTGAGAGGGTAAAAGAGAGAGAACGCCATGCATGCGTGGGGAGTTAATGACTGCAGGCCCTGAGGTGTGACGGGCGGGCTTCGAGGTAGTGCCTGGAAGCACGGAGGCCTTTCCAGGCAAGGGAGGGTGCCCAAAAGAAAGGTTTTATTTTTCTGGGTTTTGTTTGTTTGTTTGTTTTTGTTTGTCTTTGTTTTTTTGTGGTGGTGGTGCTGAAGCTGGAGAGCAGGGCCTTGCATAAGCTATGTTACATCCCAGCCCTAAAGACAGTTTCTTAAGGAGGCTCAGGAAGCAGGAAGGGGACAGAAGACAAAAGTAGCAGCAGATAAGTATGCAGAGGGCAGCTGAGGCAGGGCCATGACAGACAAGAACCATGAACGTCCTACAGCGTAGGGTACCAATCACAAGTTGTCACACTTACTAGGTCCCAATCTCAAAGCCTGTAGGGCTATCACACACATGCACAGACACACACCAGACACAGAGAGTATATAGCCTTTCCTTACACACACACACACACACACACACACACTCCCTTACCAACTCAATCAACAAGCACTTATCACTTGCCTGCTGTACGCCAGGCATTGTGCTCACATTCAAAATGCAGTCACAAACAGGGGACACTGTCCTTTGTGGAGCTGACAGTCTCAAGAGCAGAACGACCACGTGACTGACTCCCAAGGCCGTGCCAAAGGAAAGGCAGGACTGGGGAGGGGCACACTTTAGAATTATGTTGTTGAGGTATAACTCCAGAAAGAGTAACGTGGAAACAGCTATTGTGATTTTTAAATGTCCACACCCTCTGAGTCAGCAATTCCACCCTAGGGAATTGTCTAAAAAGGCACATCTAGAAGGGTACACAGATATATGTATAAAAATGTTCACTGACGTGAGAAAGCAGAACGGGCTGGAGTTCAAATGCCTGACAGTGAACTGGGATCCGGTGGTACACTGGATTCCAATGGTGGAATAGTACACTAGAAATTCCGGCACTCAGGCAAAGGCAGGAAGATTTTGAGTCCCAGGTCTGCCTGAGTTATAAAGTGGTCTAACTCTAACACACACACACACACACACACACACAGAGAGAGAAAGAGAGAGAGAGAGAGAGACATACACACACACATACACACACACACATACACACACACACACTAAAACAACACAAAGGTCTAACACACACACACACACACACAAACACACACACTAAAGCAACACAAAAGAATGCCTTAATTAGCACTGGAGTTGTAATTCAGTGGCAGAGTATTTACCGAGCATGTGCAAGGCCTGGGTTCAATCACAGCTTTACTCCCCCACCCCCAACCCAACCACCACCAAAAAAGCACTGACAGGGAGAAGGAGCTGGTTAAATGAATTCTGGTTTATCCATGGGATGAATACCACATAGCCACAAAAGGAGTACAGTAGATCTTAATCCCAGATCTACAAGATCTCTCTCAGTCTTTACCGGGTAAAATAACAAGCTAACCAATAGTATGGAATCATTTGAATATGTAGTCTTCATATGGAGAAAGCAGGGAGAAATAAACTCTCAGTAGTTTTCTGTAGGAAGCAAGCTTCCATGATCTACGTGATGTACTTCTCATAAGTGGGAATTTTGAATATGTAATCAGAGAAAATAAAGCTATAAGGAGACGCGTGGAGGCTGGGGTGTAGCTCAGTCACAGACCGAGTGCTTAGCATTCCGGAGGCTGCTTAACCGTGTCCCCTCCCACACAGACACACCGCGCTATGGCGGGAATTCAGAGTGGATCTGGGAGGGCACAAGCAGGTGCGTCTGATGTAACAAATGAGAAGTCACAGGAGGTTCCCTGGAGGACATGACATTAAAATCCAGCCATAGTTGAGCATGGTAATACATGCTGGAGACTCTAGCACTTGGAAGGTTAAGTCAAGAGGGTTATGGGTTCAAAACCAAACTGGGCTACATAGGAAGTCTGGCTCAAGACACCCAGAACTTGGTCTGGGCCTCAGTGGCAGAACACTTCCTCACTAGTCCTTACCTTCAAGTCACAGGAAACAGTGAAGTAAAATAAAAACGAGCTCATTAGTCACACTGGTGGAGGTGGGAGATAGGCAGAAAAGTCATGTGGAGCTAATATTCCAGGTGGAGGTCGGTGGGGAAGCTTTAGAACCTGACAAAGAATCCAGTGATGGAGCCTGGCAGAGTGGGTGCCTGGGGTTTCACCATTATAGCCAAAGCTTAGGTGTGGAAGGATTTCAGGCAAGTCAGAGGACCATTCCTGGGTGTATCCCTCATCTGAGATCATACCACTCATTCTAAAACACGGCTCCATCTGTGCTCAACAGCAAGCACTAAGTCAGACAAACAAGGGCAGCTGGCTTCTCACTGGTGACTCAAAACCAACACACTGGTGACAGTGACTCCTGAAAGGCCTAGGCACATTCTCACTTCAGGCCTCTGCCTGATGCAGTTTCCTCAGCCTGAAGATGTCCATCCAGCTCTCCTGGCAAAAGCCTAACTTTCAGCACCAGGTTCTGGGGAGCTGGGCTGGCTCCGGAGTGGTACCAAGGCAGGTGGGGTCACAGCAGTCACAGAAAGAACTGGACTCTCCCCTCACACACCCTCTCCCCCTCCCCCTTCCCTTTCCGTGGCATGGACTCTCCCCTCACACACGCTCTCCCCCCCCCATGGGCCTCCATGGGCTCCTGCATATATGCAGTATACATAAATTTATCAAAGTGTGAGCATGCATTCACATGCACGCAGACACACACACACACGCACACAGAAAGGGGTGGGGTAAGAGAATTCTCTATTGTACTCTGGATTTGAATTCTAGTTTTGCCTCTTATTTTATTTTTTTGAAATTTTTACTGTTTTATGGGTAGCATTTCTTTTTATTTTTTTAGATTTTATTTATTTATTTATTTATTTATTTATTTTTACATATGTGAGTACACTGTAGTTGTACAGATCATTGTAAGCCTTCATGTGATTCCTGGAAACTTAATTTTTAGGACCTCTGCTCGCTCCAGTCAAGCCTGCTCGCTTAGTCCCTGCTTGCTCCAGCCCAAAGATTTCTCATTATATATAAATACACTGTAGCTGGCTTCAGATGCACAGAAGAGGGCATCAGATCTCATTATGGGTGGTTGTGAGCCACCATGTGGTTTCTGGGATTTGAACTCAGTACCTTTAGAAGAACAGTCAGTGTTCTTACCTGCTGAGCCATCTCACCAGCCCCAGCTTTGCCTCTTAAAACTCTGTAACACTGGGCAAAGCATTTAAATATGCCTTGTTTTCCTCATCCATAAAATGGGAATAGCCTCCTTGTACAAAGGTGTTGAGTCTGACTCCATACAACAGGAAGCAGTGTTGTGCCATCTCTAGGGCTGCCAGAAGGTCTGGTGCACATAGGGCAGCAGGGCAGCACCTGAACTGAGCTGAGCCTTAGGAAACACCAGCTCTTCTCCCATCTTTCCTTGGCAGGTGTTGTGTAGGGGAGGCACACTGGCGGGGGTGGCCCTCAGAGACTCACCTCCAACCTAATAACCCAGCCACACCAGACCATTCTGTTTCTCAGGCCTCTAGGGACTTCTCCCACACCAGGTTATACAATCCCCTTCCTTCTACCTGCTCCGTGACCCCTTCTCCAAGATCTCACTTGAGGTCACATGGCTTTCTTTTGGGGTATATTTTCTTAAAGATGTCGGGTGGATGGCCTTCGTGAGGGACTCTGGGGCTTGGGGTGTGGCCTGGTGACAGAGTACCTGCTTAGCATATCCTGGGTCAGATAAAAAGGGGGCTCAGGTTAAGAGAATGGTTCCTATGGAGCTCAGCCAATGAAGTGGCACCCCTCGTGCAAACGGCAACCCCAAAGAAACTACCAAGGAAGGAATCTCTTCTCTGCCTCAGTCATCAGCCTCTACTGGGGTCCTCCCAAGGACAGGAGGCTCATTACCTGTTCAAATGCTAGACAGCTCTTTCTTATCCTCCCCCTCCCCACCTCCACTGCCAGGGAGACAGGGTCTTACTAGGAAACCCAGACCAGCCTGGATCTGGCAACCCCCGCACCCCACCCCCACCTCCTATATATGCTTAGGTTACAGACAGGCATTGCCATGACTGGCCTGCTGGACAGTTAGCCGCCGAACTCAAATCTTATCTCCCAGTAAATACTCTCTTTCTGTCACCCACGACACTGGCACATGCCTCTTACTGAGCAGGCAAATAAGAGCACCCTTTCCCCCTCCCTCCTCAGAAAGGAAGAAAAGCGGCTCTGGCCTTGCTAGCACCTACCAGTGGAGAAACTCAGTGACAACAACAGAAAACAAAACAGTGTCAAGATCCTGATGGTTCCTCGGGACCATTCTGTCACCTATGTCATCCTTTTTTTTTTTTTTTTTTTTATTTTTTTGAGACAGGGTTTCTCTGTGTAGTCCTGGCTGTCCTGGATCTCACTGTGTAGACCAGGCTGGCCTCGAACTCAGAAATCCGCCTGCCTCTGCCTCCCGAGTGCTGGGATTAAAGGCGTGCGCCACCACACCCGGCTTCCATTTTGCTTTGGAGACACTATCTTCCTATTTAGTCCAGGCTACCCTAGAACTCACTATGAATCCAGGCTGGCCTCAAACTCATCCTCCTGCTTCAGCTTCCTCAGGGCTGGATACAGCCTGAGGATACACTTGGTGACTGTCACCACGCTTGTTTCATGCTGGACACCTCTTTTCTTCCTCCTTACTTCCTTCCAAATTTCAGGATATCTAGGGCGGAGAACTGTTCTGGCTGGGCCCGCCCTCCTACCCACAGTGCCTGGGCACCTACAGACTAGCATGCCTTTGGATAAATATGACTTTGGGAGTAGCCCTATTTGGAGGTAAGAAACACATTTATGGACTATGCTCCCAGCAGGCTGGTGGGAGAAGAGAGACCAGAGAAGGTGTGAGAACCATAGGGTGGCCAGGCCAGTCAGGTGCGGTCCACTGGGGAAGACACCAAGGAAGCTATTATGGGGTGTGAACGGGGGGAATGGCCTGGAGAGGATAAGGAGAGCCCACTAGTAAGCGGCCAGTGTCACACTAAGGTGCTTTATCTTCTTCCTTCCCAGCCTGGCAAGGCCTGAAGCTCCCGAGGCCTTTGTTTTTCCATGTATTTCACAGAGCTCCAGCAGCAGCTGGTAGTGGCGGCCCAGCACGGTGCCCAGGAAGAGACAGTTACTGTCCCTCACCACAGCAAAGACAGAAAACCCAGCAGGGGGAAACAGAAGCAAGACTGCCGAGCCTCCACCAGGGCACCCAGGTCTTTCCATACAGCCCCAATCTGTGGGACCAAGGAAGGAATCTCTTCTCTGCCCCAATGAGAGGGCAAGGACAACAGACAGCGGCTCTGCCCAGCTTAGTCCCTGACTCTTCACTCCAGAACCACACAATTCAACCCCAAATACCAACCAGGAACCCAGAGGTGACTTGTGACTGGGAACTTACCACAGCAGCTGGGGATGTACATAAAGGGGTGGCCAAGAATGGTGTGCCCTATCTAGAAGGGTAGATGCAAGCCTCAAGAACTGTATATAACACCCCCCCCCAGCACTGGGGGGGGGCCAGCTGGGCTGTCACATCTTCACCCAAGAGGGTGTCTGAGAGGGTGGCAGAGCCACTCAGGCATAAGCTTCACAAGACCTGAAATGGAGCCCTGGTCCCACCGGATGCAACAGGCTCTGGCGAATTATGTTAACTCCCTGAGTTTCAGTTTCCCTGACTATAAAATGAAAGCAGGGCACATATCTTGCGGAGATATCACGAACTTTAAACGAAGTAACCTATGTGAGAGGCTCAGCCTTGTGCCTCCCAGTGGCTGACGGAAGGGAGGAATTCAAGAGAAGACCGTGGTAACGACGGCCACTTCATCCCTCCTCCGTATTCACCCCCGGATCCTCATGCCAGCTGGTCTGCGCTCATACAGATCTTACAAATTACATGCCGTTCTGGCCTGTAACAACATCTCATGGCAGACTCATGACAGCTGTGTCAGGTCACATCGGGAGGACATTCTCAGGATCTTCCATTTACCGATTAGTAAACTAATTCAGAGAGGGTGACATCCTTGGGTGACACACATTCAAAGTAGCAGACAGACAAAACCCAGATCTTCTCTCTGTCTTGGGATCTCTGCCTTGGGGGTCTCCAGAGGGGAGACAGGAACTGTGATCTCTAGCAATGAGGTTTTCTGTTCAGACTGTGGTTCTGGGACAGGAAGTTGCAGCTGACCGGGAGTGTCTGCACCTTCTTTCCCAAGGGAAACTACACACTCCCAGTTGAGTTCAGCCACCAGCAATAGGGTGACCCTGGCCCTGTGCCAGGGCACCCTGCTTGGCCCAGGCTTGGGAAAGACCTGCAAAGCAGGGTTTGTGGTTCACCTGTTACCTCTGGGGCACAAGCCAAGATGAAAAGTATCACAGTACGGTCTTGGCTGAGGCTTCCACACTTGGGACGACAGACCCAGAAAGGAGGTGGGCTGCAAACAGATCCATTTCCCAGCATGTATTTACCAGATTGGAGTCCTTGCAAGGTTCCTGGTCCCAGGACAGAAGTCTTGCGGGATTCTGTCTGTCTGTTTGTTTATTTTGAGACAGTTGCTTACTATGTAGTAGCCCAGTCTGGCCTAGAACCCACAATTCTGCCTTTGCCTTCGGAGTGCTGGGACTGAATGTATTCAATGCTAGCAGGCTCCCTGTGAGCAATCCCTGGCCATTCCTCACAGCCTCCCTTCAGAGGAGCTGGAGCTATTCAGACCTGAGGAAATGGTGCTCCACTGTATTTATGACCTCATTCAGGGTCCTACAGCCAGAATACAGAATTTCAACTTTCAAAGTTCATATTATTTCCAGTGTCTACGCCACTGATACAAGACACTCATATTTCATTTTGTGTGCTAACCTGACTGGGCCATAAGGTGCCTACATATGATCCTGGGTGTCTGTGGGATGGTTCTCAGTGAGATTCACATCTGAGTCTACAGATTGCGAGAAGCAGATGCCCTCCCCAAGGTGAGCTGGCCTTGCCTCATCCAGTCTATTAAAGACACGAAACCAAAAAAGCTAAGAAAGAGGGGCTCTTTCCAGTCAGGAACAGTGGTGCATGCATGACCCAGTACCAGGAGGCCCATATGAGTGTCAGGCCAGCCAGGATGATAAAGTAAATTTCAGGACAGGACAGCCTTAAAAACAGAATCCTCACTCAAACAAAGACAGAGGGGCTCCACCTGCATGCCTGCTAGTGCTGGGACTCTCGTCTTTCCCAGACTTTGGACTCTAAAACGTTAGGTGTTCTTGAGCTTTTAATTACACTTAGAATCTTTCACCTTTGACTCACCTGATTCTTAGGCCTCTGGACTTGGACTAGGACTACACATTGGCTCTCCACTCTATGACCCTGTCCAGTGTCCTATAGCCAGAAAACAGAGTTTCAAGCACACACACACACACACACCACTTGCTTTATGGTTTTCTAACACATAAACCAAATTTTGACCTCCTTCCTAGGTAAAACTTGGCTGCATGTTTGGGTGTGGAAAGTTTAGCTGCCAGGCTGTGCCAAAAGCTAGATATCTGAATATCTAGAACAATTGTCTGATTTGGTCCAAAAGTCCCCTCTGTTCCCAAGTTCCTTAACAGGAAGCCTGGCAGAGGAAAAGACTGCCTGGCCAAATGAGCACAGCCAAGTAGCAGGAACACACACACACACACACACACCCCAAGTCATATATACACAGTGACAGAAAGACAGACAGACAGACAGACAGACAGACANACACACACACACACACACACACACACACACACACACACACCTTTTATAAAAAACAAAACCAGATCATTATAAGAACTGGGAAAGAGGGTTTGCACAATCCAGGCATCCCATTACAAATAGCAATACTTGTAGAGTCCACTAGGTGGGGCCAGTAACCCAACAGAAAGAGGAAAAGAGGCGCTAGCTCCAACAAGGCAGGGGTTATAGCTTGGGGAGGCAGCTGGGGCAGGCAGCATCCTGCAGCTAGAATTGCCTCAATCATTCCCAACTGCCATCTACCTATCGATGGTGTGAAAATCAGTACTGAGAGCCCTATGCACTTCAGTTGACTGTTTTCTGTAAATATTTAACATTTCAAAATCTTCCCTTCAAGTTATCCGCTTCTGACCATCAAGAACAATGGTACAAAGTGAAGCCACTACCCAAAGCTGAGAACCCCAGGCAGGGATATAGCTCTGCAATACCTAGAACATGGACAGGACTTTTCACCAGGAAATCCAAATACCTATGGATAAATACTCCTGCAAGGTAGTCATGAGGAAGGAGGGAAAGGGAGACAAGAGGAGCTTGCATAGACAGCATGGAGAGTCCACGGGCATCATGCTGAACCTGTTTACAGAGGTGTGCAGGCTCAGTCCCCAGGGGAGATCTGAACCCTACTGACCTACAACCAGAAGGCAATGATGGGGAACCAGAATTCTTTCTTCCTTTTTGCTCCTGGTTGGCCTGAGTCCAGGTCCCAGAACAACTGCTCGCTCCTCCGCTGATTTAGACACCCTGCCTCTACATGGCCAGAATGGCTGTCTCGAATCCACCACCCCTCCCTTAGGGCAACAGCACCCAAGAATGCTGGCTGTGGGGGAGCCTGAAGCTGGCCAACACCTACATCCATCCCCTCCACCTCCTACCTGCCCCCCACCATCCCTCCTCAAACTTGCACCACCTGGCAGCACTGAGCTCTGCCTAGGCCTCTGTTGCTATGGCAACAATGTGGCTTCCCCCAAGTGGGATGCTGGTTGCCAAGGCCCTTGTTGCCAAAGGCTATAACAGCCACCCCAGTGTGTGAAGAGGGGGTGAGAGCCTGCAGAGGATGGGAAGGAGCAGGGGTTCTTCCAAATGGTAGAGTCCAGGCAGCCTCCAGGTGGGCCCTAGAGAAGGGGAATGTGGTGCATAGCATCTCTGATGTTCCCCCCGGGGGCTTCAGAGAGAGGAAAGAGAACCCCCATCCCCCAAAACACACCTAGACAAGCTGGACCAAAAAGACCTGTGAAACTGAGTTCCCTCCACCAACACGAATGGCTATGATTCTTCTCACCAACTCCAGAAAAGAGTCCCAAGGAATCTCTGCCTGGATCGCTCTTGTGTTTCAGATGCGTACACTCATGAGCTGGGCCCAGCGCTGATCCCTGTCACTGAGAACAGCACTAATTATAAGTACTCCAATCCTCCACACACTCCTATCTCCCTGCCCTAACAAAGCCTAGTTAATATTTCTCACAAAAGGCTTCTGAGAAGGCAGCTCCTGCCTCTCCTGGCAGCAAGGAACTTAAGCACCCAGGCTTGTTCCTTTCCTGTGGGACAGAATGGGGCTGGAGGCCCACATCCTGGGGAACACTACAGAAACATAATGTTTTATCCCACAGGCAGCTTGAGACCAGTACTGGCTTTGTGGGGACATTTGTCGTCCCACGGGCCATGTGTACCCGACCAAGTACAGCCAGAAAAGCCAGGTCCTTCCAGAGCCCCTCTCCCCATCCTATTGAGAGACTGAGATGATTGGAAGGGAATGAGAACGTCCAGGAAGCAGGGGAACAAACAGCTGGCAGAGCAGGGGACAGGTGAGCGGCAGCAGAGCGCAGCAGAGCACAGCAGGTAGAGAAAGAGGAACCAGATGACAGGTGTCAGAAGTCCAGACCCACCCTCCCCCAGCCTCACTGCTGACACTGTCCTACGCAGACCCCGGGGCCACTTCTTGCACATGTCGTTCTATCTCCCCTCCCCAGAAGAGAAAATGGAAGTACCTACCCCAGGTGCCAATCCCTCAGGTGGGGTGGGCGAGACGCTGTCCCCACCACCCTGGCTGCGGGCGCTGAGCTGGGGCGACATGGTGGGTGACTCGTCGATGTACGGCATGGTCTCCGAGCCCTCGGGGGGCCCCTTCTGCTCCTCATGCCCCTCTGCGTCGTAGTCCTCCGCACCGTAGCTGAAGTCTGAGACAAGGAACAAGAAAGGCCACTGAGAGTCTTCCACCAGGGCTGCCAGGGACTGGTAGCGCAGTGGGCGCCGGCGGCGGCCCCCGGCTGCCATGGCCCCTGCTGCACCATGCACCCTGGGCCAGAGCAGGGGCTGTACGGCCAGGCCTGGGGAAGGGGGTGGGAGCTCCAGCAGGCACAGGCTCTGCTGAGTCCGTCAGAGGCTGCTGGGAGTCGGGGAGGAGCGGTTCTGCTGTCTCCACCCGCCTAATAGCATGTCAGCTGCGTATGTGGAGCTGTGTTTCCTTTGCCTCCTGCCTAATTCCACGTCTAAAAATTAACAGTGGGAGCGGGAGGCAGGACAATTCTAACTCCTCTCTCTCTGAGTCACCATTTTGCTTTTTATAGGGAATAAGGAGGTGGGGGCGGGCCAAGCGATGTCACTTCCTTGGTCCCTCCTCCTTGGGTACCATTGTACACTGAGCTCAATCCATAGGGGGTGAACAGGGCAGGTTTAGGGTATCAAGGGCCCAGAAAGCGGGCCCTAGGAGGCCCTCGGTCCTCTGAATGAGGCCCTGCATGCAGGACAGAGCCCAAGGCAGGCAGGCGTGGGAGAGAGGGTTGTGCCCAGGCCTGGCAGGGACTTGGTGAGCAGCAGGCTCCTCAAAAGCCAGCATTTATGTCTACAATTCCAACACGGCTTCCTCCAGAGCAGGCAGAAGGGAAGGTACCAGTAAGTAAAGCTGTATTAACCCCTCAGTGTTCCTAGCACCACACAAGGGCCAGCGCCCACACAGACACCCTCCTGGGGACAGTAGGGAAGGCCACCGTGGAACAGGGTGGCACCTCTAGGCTTTGCCAAGAGTTATAGGACAGCCTTACTAAGACCCAGGCATCATTCTTAGCCAGCGACTGGCCAGAGAACTGGGTGTTGCTGTTCCCGACATGTCAGAGTACAAGTTGCAGCAAGCAAGGTGGAAGGTTCCTCTGTCTTGAACCCTGGTTCTGGGAGGGAGTCATCAGTGAGGAGAGGTCAGGGGTACAGCCTCTGGGAGACCAGAAGGAGCTGGTACCACAGAGGAATGACAAGAATGAACCCTGGAAACACGGGACTTGCTGAAAACAGTCATATGGCTCCTGAACCTTGGCAGGGGCCTAGTTTTGGGATTGTGGCCAGTATGTTATAGGAGCCTGGCTGAGTCTGTTTCATTATCTGCTCAGACATCACTTCCTCCAGGATGTTCCCCTCGAACCCAGTTCGTAGTACCAACAGCACATGGCCTCGTTGGTGTATAGCAGGCTCTTGGGAAGCTGGGGTGACACACTGAATAAATGGAGGGATGCACCGTCTACCTCAGGCCTGTGGTCTAAACCAGGCAGGTCCCAGTGAGTCAAGCTCTCTGTGGAGGCCCCGGCTCCTCCTTCTCTGTCACAACACACCGGCCCACAGGCAGCCAGAAACCTGAGAATGGTGTCACCAGGTCACTGGGGCACCAGGCCATGGCTACGCTCGGTCCAATCTGGCTGTTGGCAGTTGATAGCCTCCCCTGGGCTCTCGGCACCTGCTACTGCTGACTTCCTCTCCCAGGGCTCAGCTGATGCCCATTAAGCTGTCTGGGGACACAGGCTGTATTTCCTCAGGAAAGGCCTGTGCATAAAGATTCACAGAACTCTTTACTCTTCCAGGGGCTCTGGGTCTCCCTGGTCATGCTGAAGCTAAGGATGTGGAGTAATGAATTATGGTGGACCTTGGCTCAGCCAACTTCTAGACTGCCCTGTATCATGCATTACAGAAATGAACGTACTACCCAAAGGCATGGCTCACAGAAGACCAAAAGGGAAGATGGCTTGGCTCGTCTCTAATGCAATTTCCTTGCATCTCCCACAGGAAAGGAAGGTCTCTGCCAGCCTTTCCCCTGGTGTGCACTCCATCTAAGCACCTCTCCAAAGCAGTTCTCACAGATGAGGTCCCTGAGCCTCAGACATCTGCCCGAGACCGTGGGAAGGCTCTAACCCGGGTCTGTCTAAGTCTTTGAGGACTGTTCTGTCCCTTCTTAATCTCACTCCAAAGAAATCCCAGCACCCTGCCTTTGGCCCTCCTCACGGGACCTGTTAGCCAATGAGGGGAGCACAGGGTACAGACATGAGGGCTGGCAGAGCGCCCCCTGCAAGCATTCCTAGGTTAATTCCTTTCTTGTTCCTGCTTGGAGTCTGGAACAGCTCTCCTGGGAGAAGAGATACAGAAAAAGGCGAGAGCAACCCTCTAGGAAAGGCTGTAAAGGAACCCCACCGGGCAGACAGGCTTTGGTCCATGAAGGCCTCAGATGGGAACACTAAGTGGACGTGGCCAAGGAGGTGATGGCAGTGGGCACAGGGCAACTTCCGGGCCCATGGGATCATTCCTTATCTTAGCAGGGATCGGAGGTACACAGACGCATTCACCAGAATTTACCAACTCTTAGTACGCTTAAGCTTTATGCAGTTCATCAAAAGCTGAACATGCTCATGATATGCCAGCCTGAAGGAGAATCGCCTGCAATACTGAAATACATAAAATAGAAGAAGGAATGGGATGGGGAGATGCATAGATGTGGAAGGGAGCCGCCATGGGAAAATGGTCATTACAGACTCCAGATACTCTCAAATTTTCTCCATGTCTGGTAGTTCTCCTAATAAAAAGATGGGGGTGGGGATAGTGTTGTCTGGGCTCTGTGTCCTCTTTATTTATTTATCTACCCATCCATCCATCCATCCATCCATCCATCCATCCATCCATCCATCCATCCACAGAGAGGTCCGGGCAGCCTATCTGTCTCTGATTACTTCTTTCCTGGACACACACATCTTCCAGTCCCTATTTTTTTTTTTTTTTTGCCTGTGGTTGGTTGTGACGACAGAAGACTTCCAAGTCTCTCCAGACTCCTCCTTCCCACTCTCAATGACATCTCCTCAAATCCCCATCCTGCCAATTTTCTCCCCAGTGCAGCCAGGCTACAGCCCAATTTAAGACCCCACAGTTCCCCGCTAACTTCAATGGTACAGCCAGCCTAAACTTATCAGCTGAAGAATCTCTGCATGGGCTTGTCTCTCCCTGCCCAGGAGTGTCAGATCGTCTCCAGAATCCTTCAGTTCAAAAGATAGCCCAAGGGTCTAATCCTAAGCCCTGATTCCTGTAAACAGGAGCTTATTTGTAAAAAAAAAAAAAAAAATACTTAAAGATGCCATCATCTTGGATGAAAACCCATAGGTGCTGAATCCCCTGAAGTCCTTAGGAACCAGAAGGGAAGATAGAGGGAAGGTCCTGAGAACGTGAGCAGCACTGGGAGAAGCAAACAAGAGTCTGACCCCTGAAGTGCAAGTGCTTCCCAACTTTTATGATAATGTATATGGCAAGGAAGCCCCACCCCACCGCACTGCATCTGCTGCTCTGGTGCCTAAAACCCTCAACGCCAGCTAGCTGTACCCTCTCCTCACATGATACCCAGATAAAGCACTTTTACAAGCTGGTGAGAAAAAGATAATTATGTCATATTCTAATGAGCAAGGGAAAGAAGGAGAAAACTTAAAATAGAAGAGCAAACGGCCAGAGATGCTCTCCTTAAAGGTTAACCTCACTACAATCAAAGAAAAGGCAAACCGCTTTTCCTTTCCCCTTGGTGCAATTTTCCTATCAAATTAACAGGAACATAAAAAATAATGGTAGGCTTCTTGTCTAGGATGCGTGAGGCCCCGAGGGTGAAGGCCGGCACCACAAAATGATAGTATTAATTAATAAAGCCCAAAGCTGTAGAGGAACATTCTCAGAGCTCCTGGAAGGTGTATTTAACTACCACAACCTTGCTCAGTTTATCTGGTAAATGGTACAAGAAATTTTAGTAGTCACCACAGCTTGAACCCAGCATAATTCAAAACTGTGCCCTAAGATAATAATATGCAATTAGCTATAAATACTCATGGAAATATACTTGAATAGGGCTAGAGAGATGGCTCAGTGGTTAAGAGTGCTGACTGCTCTTCCACAGGGCCTGGGTTTGATTCCTGACAACCACATGGTGATTCACAACCATTCCAGTCCCAGGGATCTGACACCGTCTTCTGGCCTCTGTAGGCACCAGGCATGCACATGGTGCACAGACATACATGCAGACAAAACATCCATACAAGGCCAAGTATGGTGGCACATGCCTTTAAATCTCCACATTCAGGAGATAGAGGCAGGGGGATTTCTGTGAGTTCCAGGTTAGCCTGGTCTACATAGTAAATTCTAGAATAGCCAGAACAAATAGTGAGACCTTGTCTGAAAAAAACAAAATAAATAAATAATAAACAAACAAAAATCCCAAAACCAACCAAAAAACGCACTCATACAAGTAAAATTGGAAGATTATTTAAAATAGACTTTCAAGGATATTTATGGTTGCAAACATAAATTAAATAAACAATCTGAATGGGTCGGGCAGTGGTGGCGCACGCCTTTAATCCCAGCACTTGGGAGGCAGAGGCAGGTGGATTTCTGAGTTCCAGGCCAGCCTGGTCTACAGAGTGAGTTCCAGAACAGCCAGGGCTACACAGAGAAACCATGATTCAAAAACAAAACAAAACAAAACAAAAAACAATCATCTGAATGATTAAGCATAGGGAATTAGATGAGTAAGTTAGGATATATCTTCAAGATAGACTAATAGACAATCACCTAACAGTATGTGGGCGACAAACGCCATCATATAAGTGGAAGAGGATATTAGCATAGTAGTATGCCTGAAGGAAAAACCCACAAAGATCTGGACACACACAGAAGCTGGGGAGACTGCACACACCATGATTACAGAAACTGGATGTGATGGCTCACATCCATTATACTAGCACTTGGAAGGCAGGAGGATTGTGAGTTCAAGATCAGCCTGGGCTACAGAGTAAACCCTGTACCCCACCCACCTACCCCTAAAAGAACAAAGCAAAAGCAAACTAAAAGGGGGAGAGAAAAACATTGCAGCATCCATTGTTTGGAAACATGAAAGGAGCTAACTGTGGTGCCTCTACTCCCAGACAGTAGCAAACGCTGCTGGATTTCTATCTTGCATCACCTCCTCTTCCCTGCTGGTTTTCTATCTATCATCGCCTCTTCCCTGTGTGCATGCATCAGTTTGGTTTCATATGAAGCTGAAACATACCTTGTCCTCAGAAAGATGTCTACTTTCCCTGCCTCTCTTGTAAGAAGTGACTGCTAAATGCCACCCTGGCCAGTGACCTTTGTCTTGATTTGGTTACTTGCCGTGAACCTGGCTGTGATGACAGGAGCTACAACAGCCATTCTGCTGCTGGGAGGAAAAAGTGAAAAGTGAGCCAAGATATCTGTGTGAGCCCGTGAGCCACGGAGCCAACTGAAACCAGTGCGCCTCGCCCTAGCAGATCAGGTTTCTGCCACGTGTAATGTACACATTTCTAAGTGATACCCTTACATCCCAGTAAAGGAAGACAGTCTAGCACGGTGAGCAGAGAAGGGGGGTGAGGGGACCAAACATTCCAGGGAATGGAGAAGACAGACCCCATCCATCGTCTTTGAGTTTTCAGCCGTTGTGCCTAGCACCAGGTAGCCACTTCTGAGCAGATACTTGGCTGAGTGGACAGTGGACAGGGAGAGCAAGTGCCAGGCCTGCAAGGTCTCAACTGGATGATACATGTAAATCACTTAGCACATAGTAAGCACCCAATAAATCTTAGCTGCTATTGTTGATATTATTAATTAACTCTTGAACGATGTGTGGGTGCCTGCCAGGCGGGTGGGGGCTGGGAGCAGAGTTCTAGGCAAGGAGGAGGTTTGGCAATGGCGCAAGTATGAAACAGCAGGGCCCCTCACGGGTCTATAAATAGCCACCATGGCTGGAACACTGAGTGAGCAAGGAGGTGAGCGGAACAGCACGACAGAAGGGGGCACAGACTAGATCCTGAGTCAAGCTGGTGGAGGGTGGTCAGGACTTGGAGCTCTGCTGAGTCAGCCCAGAGACCCCAGCCATGGTGGCACAGAACACAGCTACCTCTCAGCAGTTCCTCCTGACACGCTCCTGAGTGTCATACGCAGGCATAATCCTGTGTCACCCAGAGAAGACATCACCCGTGAATGTGGGGTACCGTACTCCCAGTCTGTGATGAAGCCAGTATACTGAGAGCAGCCAGATGACAGGCCCTCGAACACAAATCCAAGCAATGAAGAGACGTGGCCGGCAAGAGGTGAGTTCAAACCAACGTGCCTCACTAGCCCTCATTCCTACTACCTTAGGGGCCCAAATGGCAGGGGATCAGTGTTTACAATCTTGTCTTGAAGCTGGCCTGAACCAATGACCAACAGGCATGGCTGGACAGACACAATGAGGGCCCCAAGCTCCAAGCAGATGCTGATAAAAGGTATGGGCTCCTCTCTTCCTCTTCTACAGATTCTGAAGACCTACAGGTACAGGATATAATTCCAGGTGGAGAGTGGTCCTGACATCCCAGCACGGGTGACATCAAGGCTAACTGTAAGTAGGTTATTTTCTACCTGGGAATCAAGGGGGGTGTGGTAGGGGCAGAGAAGCACGGAGGAGAGACCAGGCCTAACAATCAATCTAAAGAAAGCAACATCAAGTCTTCAGAGACCTGTCCTGCTGGCCCCAGGAGCTTCTGTGACCAACACTGTGGTTCACAACCGTGCCACACTGGACATGCCACTTCATTTCATCTGCAAAGGTTCTTGCAGATACTAGGCAGAACAAAAGCGGCCAGATATGAAAGCACACAGCCCAGGACACTGTCACACACAGTTTAAGAACAAGTGAAACCCAGGGCTGGAAACAGGCAGTGTGCTGACCGGGACAGGCTTGAGCGAACTTCCATGGGTGATGGGAACATTTCCCTATCTTGATCGGCTTATATAAAGAGACGGGGAAATGTTCACTCAGTTGAATACCCAAGTTTGGTATACTTTAAAAAGGTGTGATTTGGGGGCTGGAGAGATGGATGGCTCAGCGGTTAAGAGCACTGACTGCTCTTCCAAAGGTTCAATTCCCAGCAACCACATGATAGCTCAGAACCATCCCTAAG
The DNA here is from genome assembly GCF_900095145.1 of Mus pahari. Lineage (NCBI taxonomy): Eukaryota > Metazoa > Chordata > Mammalia > Rodentia > Muridae > Mus > Mus pahari. The sequence goes on from NC_034603.1 coordinate 44,256,747, forward strand.
GGATCCTCTGCCTTCTGGTGTGTCTGAAGATAACTACAGTGTGCTCATATACATAAAATAAATAAATAAATAAATTGTAAAAAAAAAAAAAGTGTGGTTTTCTTGTTTGGTTGCGTAGCTGGCTTGGCTTTTGTTTTGTTTGTTTAAGACAAGGTCTTGCTATGGGTTTCAGGCTAAACTTCAATTCATTCTGTAGCTCATGCTGGCTCTGAACTCATAGTGATCCTCCTGTCTCATACTTCTGAGTGCTAGGAGTATAGATGTACACCACCACACCCGACACAAAAAAGGTTTTAAGTAGACCTGGGCAATGTGATATGCAGTCTATAATGTCAGCATGCAGGAGACAGGGCATTACTGAGAGTTTAAAGCCGCTTGGGTTACATATGACCTGTCTCAAAGAGGGGAAAAGGTATGACTGGGTTGTAGTTGCATACACTTTTAATCCCAGTCCCGGGGAGGCAAAGGCAGGAAGATCTATTTTAAGTTCAAGGCCAGCCTGCTCTACAGAGTGAGCTCCAGGACAGCTAGGGCTACACAGAGAAACCCTGTCTCGAAAAACTAAAATAATAATAATTATATGTAACTATATATAGTACATAACACATATATAATTATATGTAATATAATATATATGATTTTATGTAAATATAATTAATTTTATGTAAATATATAATACAGTAATAATAATTATTAGTATTAAGGGCAAAAGTTTTAGGAACTTAAGAATTACATAAATTGTACCATTTGCATTTACAATTGAGGCAATAACAGCATAGAGAGTTTAAGGTTGTCCAAGGTAGAGAAGGTCTAGGTAGAAAGCCAGATTAAACATGGTAATTTAATGCCAGGACCAATGCTATTCCACCATGTGATCTGGACATATAATGGCACAAAAAATTGTGCAGGAGACTGCTGGAGGATGCCTACGCATGAAAGAAACAACCTGTGTTGAGAAGGAGCGGTGGAAGCATGGTCCCCATGCTGAGCGCTCTCAGTGCTGAAGGACAGCACTGGTAAGTGGACTGGCCTCAAGCTGTGGTCCAGGGGGATCGGCATATTGTACTCTCCAGTCAATTCCAGTCAGTAACAGGGGACCAACCACTAAAGCCAAAAGAGCAAAGTGGCTTCAGGAACACTAGTATGCCAGTCAAGTCACAGGGGCCCATGTGACATGGAGCTCAGTGCTCCATCACCTGGGGATGCCAGGGTGGAGCCAGTTAAAAAGGGAACAACAGACTGGATGTGGAAGGTATTATACAAAGTGCAGCCAGGAAGGGGATCCTCTGGCTTGGATGACTGAAGGTACCATTGACAGAAGTGGGGACAGGTCCTGGGGTTCAGGTGTAGCAGGAGTGGGCTGAAAGCAAGCAAGGTCCTACCCAGAGAGCTTTAATCTACAATTGTTCTCAAGATGCAGAGCCAGACCCTGGACCACAGAACCGATGAGAAGATGCTCAGCTGCTGTTCCATGCATACCCCAAGAGCCAGAATGACAGTAGCAGGATGGTACATCACACATGGACCTGACATAAGATCGAATCCTGGTCTCCCATTGCATTACATAGAACAGCTGCCAACAGCCAGGCGTTGTGTCAGAAACCGAGATGGAAACTAGGCTGAAACCACAATGTTCCATGGCCCAGGGTCAGTCCTCACCTCTGACCCATGCTCTGGGGAGGAACAAACTTAGAACCCAAGAAGCAATAGGCACCAACTCTCACCTACCATCCAGAGGAAAGGAACTTGGATCAAAGCACCGTCGAAGCTCACCCCTAACTCGTGGTAGCACTCAGGGTGGTGAACATTGCTCCTTCTATTTGGCTTCCAGGAACTGTTGTATGGGTGGTTACTCCTTACCCAATACTACCTCAGTACAGGGCACAATGCTCCTGCCTCCTCAGCCCACGACTTGGGTCTTAGACTTCTCCCAACTTGTCTCCTCCTCATCCAGTCTCCTACTCTGAAGTATCTTCTACATACTGATGACTCTCGGCCCACGTCTCCCTCCTTTGCGAAGACGGTGCCTGTCTGCTCAAGTTCAATGTCTAAGAAGCATCCCAATGTATAAATGTCTAACCAAAGTGCCACACCCACTCGCCTAGAAGTATCACTCTCCTGTCAATCATCCCGACTCTCTTACACCCACACCCACTCCAGAAATTCCTGTTGGCTCTACCTGTGGAACAGTCACCTCTCAGTATTACTCTAGTCTGGGTGACACATATTCCCTGGATGCTCCTGCACTTCCCCCTACAGAGTATCCCACCTCTCTCTCTCTCTCTCTCTCTCTCTCTCTCTCTCTCTCTCTCTCTCTTCAGTTCAGTGCTGAGGATTAAGCCCAGGGCCTTATGCACACTGGTTATCTATTTATCCTAGAGCTATATAGACAGACTAGCCTCACCTGGTTCCAGCAATTCATTCTTGTTGTTTTTTGTTTTGTGACAGGGTCTCACACTACATCCCAGGCTGGCCTAGAATCCCAGCAACCCTCCATCTCAGCCTCCTGAGTGCTAGAATTACAGGTGTGAGCCACTATGTCTTGTATGTCACCAATTTTCCAAAGTGAACTCCTGGTGACATCTAAGACCTTTCATTTGCTCCATGGCCAACTCCCCACCTTCAAATCTTTGGGGGCAGCTCCACCAGGCAAGCTGTTTAAAACAAGTAGTAACCACCCCATGTGGCCGACTCTAGCTTCTAACGTATTAGATCATTTACTCCGAGGTTCTGAACCAGTCCTTGTCTCCCCTTGATGAGGAGGTAAATTCCCAAAGGACACGCATTCTTATACATTTTATTCCCTGTTGCATCCCCAGTGTTTCTAATACTATCAAGGCACATGCTGAATCCATGAATGAATGAATGAACCAATGAATGAATGTCAGAAAAAGGGTGAGAATCCACATGTAATCCCAGCACGGTGAAAGATCTGACCTTCCCGACATTTCTAGTCTATTCAGATGTGGGAGACAATGTCAGTACCTGGGATGTCTTGAGAACAGGTGACAGCAGCCTACAGGTCAGGGAAAGAGGGTAGAAAGAGGACGGTAAAGCTGGACTCTACGCATCACTCTGAATGAAGAAGGAGGGCACGAGCAGAGAAAACAAGGCACCCAACTCCAAGAAGGGGCAGCTGAGGACTAAAACGAATGGTGAATGGCTGTCATGGAAGCCACATGAAGTTGAAATCTAGAGTGTAAGAGCTGTATAGGTCCAGAAGAGAATCAAGATGGAACTGTGCCATTTGGGAACAAGAGGGCAGGGCACCAGGGATTCTGGAAGAGCACATTTGAGAGGGGGACGCAAAGGCCAAATTCATCGGCAAGGAGAACAAGGAGACGGTGAAGGAGTGTGACTCCTCCACAAAAAAGCCAAGAGACATTCTGTACCAAGGGCAGGTGAACTAATGCAAAGACAAAGGCAACCCTGCTGCCCACGCCAAGGGAGCAGGGCACAGAGAACAGACTTGCTGAGGCAGGGGCTGCCAGAGGTGCTAGACCATTCCTCCTGCTGAGTGAGGCGGCCGTTTCCCAGTCCCGCAACTAGACAGCACAACAGAGGTCTAGGATGTCAGAGCCAGTGGTCACATCTGGGCTGGTCACCACTCTGAGACCAGGGTGCCTGAGGTGGCAGGGGATAAAGAGGGCTGTCGGGAAGGAGTTGCTCAGCAGTGCAATCACCTGCATCACATTGCTCCACGTGGACAATGGATGTCTGCACTGTCCTCCAAACGCAGGGCTTGCTTCTGAGTCCCAGCGAGGAGTAGACTTCTGTCCATAGCCCCCTCTGAGCAAGCACAGCCCCATTCCTACCATCTGCTCTGAGACTGACAGTCTTTATAGGACCCTCAAGTCATGAGCAAGCCTAAGTTCCAGAGCCTCCTGTCCCCTTCTGCTATTGGCTTGTTCCTGGCTCCCTCCACCCTTATGGAAAGCCAGTTCCCACGGCACACAGATAATCCAGTGTCTTCTTCCCCATGCCAAAGCTGGGCTGACACAACGCTGGGAGCCTGGCTTTAAACACCAGATGTAGATCACCAGCTGGTTGGCTTTTGGTTTGAGTCACAGCCTCTCTGGGTTTGAGTTTTTCTCTGTAAGATAAGGACAGTGCCCACACAACAGTGTCTGTCAGAACGACATTAAAGAACTTGGTGTGGCAAACAGGCAGAATAGAGGCGGAGGTGGTACCCAGGGAACACAGAAGAGAAGAGGGCAGATACTTCAGAGCCCAGAGGACCTATGCTGATTGACGTGACACCACTTGGAGCCCTTGGTCATAGCCTAACATCAAGATGAGGGGTTCTCTTGGCACAAGTCACCTCCTCTCATCACCTTTTGCCGACAAACAAACAAGAGAGGGGACTGGCTGGACAACATAGTGGTCAAGGGCACAGGCTATGGACCAGTTCTATCTGATACCAGTTCTAGCCTCAATATTCCTTCTTACTAGCCACAAGACCTCAGACAAGCTACTTAACCATGCAGAGCCTCAGTTTCCCCATCTGTAAAATAGGAGGTTAACAATATCTGTACTTCATGAGCTTCGGTTTTCTCATCCTTCTCCTCTCAAGACAGGGTTTCATGTGATCTCCTTCTATGTAGCTGAGAACAACTTCAAGGCCCTCTCCTCCTGCCTTCACTTTCTGAGTTCTGGAATTACAGGGATGCACCACCTCAATCTGCTTACAGGGTGGTGGGGGCTGAGTCCTGGGGATGCACTCTATCAAATGAGGAGTTATTTTATAACTCCTGTATGTGTATTCTGCCTACATGAATGTATGTGCACCTCGGATATGCCTGGTATCCGTGGAGGTCAGGAGAGGTTGTCAGATCACCCGAAAACTGGAGTTACAGATGTCTGTGAGCCGCCATGTGGGTGCTATTGAATACAGGTCCTCTGTGAGAGCAACAGTGCTCTTAACCACTGAGCCATCTCTCCACAACCCCGATGGTTTTTTAAAGGGCACTTTCACCAATTTGTGTGTGTGTGTGCGTGTGTGTGTGTGTATTTTTAATACACACCCAGCTCCTTTTTCTTTTGAGAAAGGGCCTCATGTAACTCAGGCTGGTCTCAAACAGCTACATAGCCAAGACTGGCTTTGAACTCCTGATCCTTCTGCCTCCATGATCGCAAGTGGTGGGGTTCTAGGTGTACACCACTAAACCCAGTGCCCATCAAGTTTTCATGGAGTTGTTATGGGAAAAATATATGCAGTGCCCAGGGCAAGCACTAAATAAACAATAGTGCTATTATCGGTGCAACCCCGACTGTATCCCTGGCACTGAATGCCCTCAAGCATCCCCTGGGTCTTATACTACAAAAACAGGTGAGAAAGGCTAGGCTGACTCCATGACAGGCTTCAAACTGGCAGACTAGGAGACTAGGCCTAAATCTCTTTCCAAGAACTGGGCAATTCCAGGCAAATCCAGCCCTCAGAAGCTGCTCTCCACCTGGCCAGAGGCACGGACACTGGGTCAGCCGCAGCTTCCAGACTTCCTCAGCTACTTCCTCAGTAACTGTCTCCAGACCTCCCCAGCAAGTTTCCAGCCCCCACACCCCGGAAATAGAATGCCCTTAGAGATGGGCCCAACAGATTAACATAGAGGTCACCTGCCCTGGAATCCCCTAATGTGCTTTAACTCAGGCCTGCATCTCACTTGGGTGCCTCTCTGTTCCGGTAATGGGAGACCCCAGCGTGCTGGACTTCTGCAGAATAAAACACTCTTTGCATTTGAGCCCAGGGTGTCATTCTTCCGTGAATCACAGACCCTTACACAGAGTTTTGGTGGCACTGAGGAGCATCTTCTCAGCCGCCACAGCACCCTCTGTCAGTTGCAATAGTCACACTCTATCAAGTAGCCTGAGCATGGAGGAAGGCATCAGAGACCTCTGCGGCTCACATGCTGAGGTTTTAAGACTTAAGTTCTCGACTTCACTTACGATGGAAGCTCCTGGTGATCAGCTCCCACCCCGGAGATTTGAACTGAGTTCATGTAGGTCGCATCAGGGCTATTAATACTACCCCAACCCTGTGCAATTCTACGTCTGAGAAATGCAGAAATCTACCAGTTTACGATAAGAACTCAGTTCAAAGCCTAAAGGAGCTCAGACTCTGAAGCAGCCCTACAACGCCGCCGTCCGCCGTCCGCGGCAAGCCATCACCTCCCTAAGCACTGGGAAGGCTGCTGGCAAGAAGCAGGGCTTGCAGGAACTCTTAAGGGATCCAGAGTTTGCCTGGGGATAGAGAAGGAGGCAGTGTGCAGGACGAGCTTTGTTTTCTTCTGATCTGATTGTACACAGTGAACAGGCATGGCGCACAGCCCATGGCTCTTTCACCCAGGTCCCTTGAGTCAGTGTACAGCAATTATCTGGAGCATAGGTCCTTTTACCTTCATCCAATCACTAAATCAGCACAGGGACAGCGGGTCACCTGGACAATGGCACTTGGCAGCTCACTGCTGGGTATGTGGCTAATGTCACAGGGAGTTCTCCATTCTAGCTCCACCCCCACTGCTGGGAACAGACTCAAGGCCCTCTGTGGGAGTGCAGCAGGACCTCTTTGGTTGCCATGGAGATGGGGAATCTGATCATCCACCTCCAGGATTCCTCTGAGAAGGGAGGCACAGGCCATGGCCGACTGGAGAAGGCCGGGGCTCCCAAGTCAGAGACAAAAGAAATCTCATTTCTTGACATAAGAAAGGAAGTGTGCCAACTGGCTCAGGGTAGGAAAGGGGACATCTTCACCAGTTTCCAGGCTCTGAGGATGGACAGAAATACTGAATGGGATCGGCATCACTTCCAGTATACACAGCAACCCTACAGCCGGGAGCTCATTTCATCCTTGAAAATTACGCAGGCTGTCAAGAGTACGACTATTCCTTGCATTATCTACCCCTTTGTACATAAAGGGGGCATGAACTGAGGCTCAAAGAAATTCCACCTGTCAACCAGGGCCATCCAGTAATAAAACAACTGAGCCCAACTTAAAGCCTGCTCTTTGAACCAAGTCAGATTTTTTTATTTATTTATTTTTATTTAATTTTTTTTTTCTTTTGAGATAGGGTTTCTCTCTATAGCCTTGGCTGTCCTGGATCTCACTTTGTAGACCAGGCTGGCCTCAAACTCAGAAATCCACCTGCCTCTGCCTCCCGAGTGCTGGGATTAAAGAAAGGCATGCGCCACTACTCCCGGCTCCAAGTCGGATTTCTTTTTATGCTCTGATATAATTTCTTCCTCAGGCAAACTAAAATTGCTAAATCCTCTGAACCATACCTGTGTCTCTGTATGCACACACAAGCAGGTACCCACACACGTGTACCTCTACCCTTCTCTACCTTATTCCCTTGAGACAGGGTCTCTCACTGAAGCTGGAGCTAACCATTTTTCTGCTAGACTGTCCACCAAGGCCCTGAGATTCTCCCGTCTCTAATCCCCACCCCCACCGCTGCCATGCTAGGGTTACAGAGGTGTGCAGGGACTCCTGGCTTTTCACAGGGGTGCTAGGGAATCGAACTCAGGCCCTCAGGCTTATGCATCAAGCACTCTTACTTCGCTGAGCCACCTCAGTTCCTATGTCCCTTTTGTAGAGGCAGGGTCTCATGATATAGCCCAAAGTGGCCTTGATTTTAGGATCATCCTGCACCTGCCTGCTGAGTGCTGAGATTATAGGCATGCAGCATCACACCCGACCAACACAAAGGAAAAAAAACTACCCCACTTGCTCTGTAGGAAAGGCAGTTACATGTGCACTGAACATGTAAGACACACACTACCAAACTGACATATGTCCTTCCATCCATCATGAAGGGGAAACTTATTGTATGTGTGAACAATCAGGCCAGTCGACAAACACCTAAGATATCACATGCCAGATGCAGGGGCAGGAGCTGACCCCAATTCCATTTCTGGAGCCTATCACTGGTTAATGAGACTGAGGCCAAGCCAGGGTTTATGGAAGGCAGGTTCTAGCTCTATGTTTTCTGCAAATTGTTCCCTCTCTTGGCACCTCCACTTCTTCATCTGTAACTGGGGTGTTTATTATATCCTGGAGAACAATGAGAGACACTCGATAAGGAGGACATTTCCCGGACATTTCCCAGACAGTGAATCCTTTGGTCAACAAGACCAAAGTAACAACAGTAAACTGTCTGTCTGTACAGAGTTGTTTGTCTGCTTCCGTTGGCACGTTCTGATTGATATGTTCTGGTTTGTCCACTAGGTGGCAGGAGACTAGAGGGCAAAGATGGCTTTGGTCTGCAAGTCTTTACTCAGGCACGGAGAACAGGATCCACACAGCACATGTACAGGAAAGCTGCTTGCTGGCTGACACCGGTCCCTAAAAAGCTAAGCTCTCCTCAGAACAACTGACTTGATTATTTAAGATGTAGTGGCCAGGAGGTTGCTCTGACCAATCTTCAGGAACTCACCCTGTCAGAGCTAACATCCCTCTGGACCATCCCGGGGTTGATAACAAGTAAGAAACTTGGACTGGGTTCATTTAAAGCTCCTTTCTGTCTTTCCTTGTCCCCAGTACGAAAATGTTCAGCCTCAAAGCCACAAAGGGGGGAGGAGCAGCCAGGAGGCCTGACAGGGATGACCATCATAATAATGATCTTCAAATCCAAAGGCTCTTATCACCTGCCTGCAATTGCCTCTTCAGAGCCCTCTCCCATAAATGCCTTTATAAGTCCTTAGGGTATTCATGAAACATTAAATGATTCTCAATCCAGTGCTGAGAAGCAGTAAGGGGCAGGCAGCTCAGAGAAAAGTATCGTGAGGCTTGGAGGAGTCAGTGAGAGATCAAGAGTGATGCTGTGGGTTGGCAGCCACCAGGACCAGAATCCCAAAGGGCATATGGCTCCCCACTTCCATACTACCCTACAGAAGTGGACAAAGGCACTCCCAACTTGTACATTCCTGCACACCTCACACAACCCAGGCACTCAACTCAATGTGGTTGAGAGACCTCACTCTATCCATCACAATTGCTGGCTCGCCATCCAGAGCCCCCCAGACCTTAAAAGAACTCTATCATTGAAGCTGAGGATGTGGCTCAGTGGCAGAACATATGTCTAGCATACATGAACACCTGGATTCAGTTACCAGCACTTCAGAAAGCTTTTTTCTACTAGCATAACTAAAAGAGGTCCCTATGCCCTCCTTCGGCTCGAGAATGGCAGGAACTCGTTCAAATTTACAGCAGCATTACTTTCTGGGGCCAGAGAGGCAAAGGCAGGCGAGGTCTGAGCCCAGGAACAGCCACGCCCATCTCCTTTCGCACAGGTGGACACATATCCACTACTCTGGTCAGCTCCAGCACAAGTGAGCACTTGCCAGCAAGCACAGCCATCACCTTGGGGCAGGTGGCTGTGGTTGAGGCTGTAGCCTGGAGCTGTGGCTTCCTCAAGAGTGTGTTGGAATGATACTATCATTGTGAATATTCCATGAGACAATGTCAGTAAGAAAGCTCAGCCCAGTGGCAGACACTCACATGTCAGGACCACCCTGGCCACAAATGCAAGCTTGAGGGCTTTCTTCCTTCACACAGGTGTCATGTCCCTGTTATTTCCAACATGACCAGTACTCAACAATATCCCGTTCTCCTCTCCTTCTGGATCCACCAAGGACCACCCTATCTGGCTGTTCTGCAGTTGGACGAGGCCTCGTGAACAGTTCTGGCCACCAAAGTTTAAGTGGACATTAGAGAGAGGCAGAGGAAAACCATGTACTAGCACTCTTCCTCATCCACTGAGGCTCCATCCATCAAGGTCCCCAACTAACCTGCTAACCTGCAATGGACCTGTAGCAAGAGGCAGCCTTGCCTGTGTTAAGTCAGGGCTTCAAGGGTTAGCCTGGTCCTATAACATAACCAACGACACTAACAGAGGAATCCTGCTCTTCTTTGTGATCATCAGGCCAACCCCAGGCTCACAGATGCCACGCCCACACTTTTCTTCTTCCTATGCCAGCTTGTGGTTAACTACAGACACCCCCCTGCTGGGAAAACAAGGAACTCAACACTTTGTTTTGGGAATCTGGACCAGTCCTTCCTTCAGAAGGTGCTGGTTCCAGGAGCCCTCAAGTCTTGAGTTTGCTGTTTGTTTTGTTGCGATGGGATTTACATAGATTAGGCTATCCAGAAGCTATGTAGCCCTGGCTGGCCTTGAACTCTCTGATCCTCATGCCTCAGCCTGCCTGGGATGGGACTTAAGCACGCACTACCACAGGCCAGGCCCTCCACATGGCTATGACTCTTCTGCTCTCTACCATTACCCCCAAGGCCAGGTCCACAGACCAAGCCCCCAGTTAAGAACCAAGGATAGCCCATATGAAGGGAGCCCAAAAGTAGGCTCACAAGAACATTATTCACAAGACCCAAAAGGTGGGAGCAACACAAGGTCCCCAGGAGTGAAAGGATAAACAAACTCGGCTCCTATAAGCAATAGAGTATCTTCCACATCAAGATGCAAAGAAATTCAGGCCCATGGTATAGTCCTAATGAACCCTGGGGATATTGTGCTATATGAAATAAGCCGGTCACAAAAATAAGAAATAAAAAAATAAAGAAGTGTGACACCCCATCATGGAAGCGTAAAGTATAAACAGGAGCTGCTGGGGCTGGGAGACGGAGGGGGTGTGGCTGACAAGTGGGGCAATGTCACTGCAGAATGAGAAGAGCCTGGGACGGTCATACACTGTGGTCATACAATCGTGACTGGATTTAAGCCCACTGAACGGTGCACTTAAAATGACGGCAAATTTAAAAGGCATATACATGTATATCATACTACCCAAAAAGTAAAATACTTTTTTATTTCAAAGACATAGTCTCACAATATAACTCTGGCTAGCTTGGAACTTACAGAGTTCCTCTTGCCTCTCAAGTGATGGGACTGAAGGTGTGTACTAGCATGCCTGAATAAAACATATTTATTTTACAAAAGAAGACAGAGAGGGATCAGTACCAGGGATAAGAACCCTTGCAAGGGCACAGGGCTGGCTTTGTGGTTAGTAACATTTGCTGCTCTTGCAAAGGACCCAAGTTTGATTCCAGTACCCACATCAGGGCTCATAACCATCTATAACTCCAGTTGCAGGGGCTATGCGATGCCTTCGTTTGGCCTTTACAGGTACTGCATGCACACATTGCACTTAACATACAGACAAAATAACATATGATAAAAAAATATTTGAAATTTTAAATCTTAAAAAAAAAAAAAAAAAAAAAAACTATGATACAAAAAAAAAAAAAAAAAAAAAAAAAAAAGGTAAAAGGGCAAGGTGGCTGATACAGAGTCTGGTGCCCCTCTCTAGTTGCAAAGGCTGGTTTCATTAGATGATTGCATCCTGCTTTGTGATCAACATCCTGGCACAAGACATCTGGCTCTGCTCTAAGCAGGGCTGCTAGGCATTTGTGGGCTCTAATTCCAGTGTTCCCTCTCCCATCAGGCAGCACCTAGGCTCTCACTCCAGAGCCCAGTCCATGTCCACATCTGGTTGATGCAGTGGGCAGTGTTTCTGGGAGGATGCTGAACGGTCCAGGGGTCATGGCAAGGAAGAGGACTTCCCCATGATATCACTTGCCCTGGCGATGAGCCTCATATCTATCTATCTCTCTCTCTCTCTCTCTCCTTTTTTCTTTATATGACTACACTGTTGCTGTCTTTATACACCCCAGAAGAGGGCATTGGATCCCATTACAGATGGTTGTGAGCCACCATGTGGTTGCTGGGAACTGAACTCAGGACCTCTGGAAGAGCAGTCAGTGCTCTTAACCACTGAGCCATCCCTCCAGCCCCAAGCCTCACCTCTATTATAAGCACCTAAGTCCCTACTCAGTCTGGAGAGCCTTATCCTTCCACCTGGCAGTAAGATATCCCAGCTCATCACCAGAGGACAGCAGCCTCCATCAGAAACCAACCCCAAGGACAGACATGAGGAGGAGTCAGATGTCTCTGCTTGGCTGCCACAGCGAGGATAGCTGAAGAGAACAGACACAAGAGGCCAAGAGACAACGGACACCAGGCCCCCAGGCTAGTGGGCCTGCCTTGCTCTCGGGAGACCAGCTGAGTTATAGGGTCAGCCAGCTCTGTTCCAAATAGAGCTAGAACTGTCCCCTCCATGCCTGGATGTGAAGACAATGGCAGGTGCTGTTTGCATACCAACTTCGGCCTGGCTAATAATGAAAACTGCACTTCACTCTCGGGGCAGATGGGCAGGTAAATGACACATCCCAGACTCTCAGGGAAAAAAAAATGGAGGCGGAATTCTGAATGGAAGGTCAGAGGAGGCCTACAGTGCCCAGACTCCCAGGCTTCCTGAATTCATCATTAGCTGTGTGTGTGACTTGGGCAAACTGCTTAACCTCTGTGTTTATAAAATGAGGGAAGAGCAGCACGCAGGCTCTCATAGAGCTTTTGTGGCCGCTGAGTGAGTTGAGTTTAGGTAAAGCCTGGCATGTAAATAAGTGATGGTGCTGGCTGTTATTATCAGCACTGACGTTATTATTTTTGTTCTGATTTCTTACTGTCTTGGCCTTGGGAAAGAGCCCAAGAAGGCCAGCTGCATGCTGTGTGGGTAGCGCACACACTGCCAACTCTAACAGAGGCACAACAGGACAGACCTCACACATGGTAGCTGTGCTCCCCACTCTGACAGCCCGCACCCTCTGTGGCTGCCACTCATCCTCAGCCCCAGACCTGGACTCCTTCCTGAGAGCCCAGGGCCCCTCCACGGAATTGAGAAAGCTGTCTAGGCATGTCATCCATGCAGGCCCACCCCCTTGTGGCCCTTCAAGGAATCAGTCACTCAAGGAGGGAGAAGAGGAGGGGTGAGAAGTGCGCAGACAGTAGCTTCCCTAACCCCACACTCCTGCAAAAGCACAAAGTACAGCCACCAACAGGCACAGCTCACAGCACTGTCCCCAGCTGTCCCTCCAGCACGTGTTAATGTGCACTTGTGTGCTCGCTTCTTCCTCTGCCTCTCCTGGGTTGGGGGAGGTCACATGAGCTGACTCACAGTCACCCTTCTGGAAGGTAAGAGTCAGCAGAACATTTTGGTAAGAAGAACTCAAGCTCTGGAACTAGCCTTCCTGGCTCGAATCCCAGCCTCCACCTCCTATCAGCTGTGTGACCTTGGCAAGTCACCGTCACCTCTCTGTGCCTCAATTTTGCCTTCAAAATGGGATAATAATAGCAGCCAAATGCAAAGGATTTTGGTGAGGAGGGATGAATCAGTACCTTCTGAGTGAATTTCAGCTACGACTGAAAGCTTGGTTAGGTAGACCCGATTTCTGAGCTGTCAACAGGCCCAGGCCCTTCAGATTCAGACATTTTATTCACCCCTAATCACTTCTGAGAATTTATCGGACAACTGCTCCTTATCTGCACAGGGACCTGAGGGTCTGCAGATATCCCAAGCATATGTTTGTTAATGTTCCACCCTGACAGGGTCTCCTCTGCCTCCGGGCTGCACCATGGCAGGCCACAGCATCGTCACTCCTGTCCAGAGATGAGAGCAGCTGCAGTGTGCCACACCCCACAGACCTGGGGATATTTCCTGCAGCGACTGCTGAGACTTTCTACTTAAGGATGACTGACTGTGTGCTACACAGAGAAACCCTGTCTCGAAAAACCAAAAAAAAAAAAAAAAAAAAGATGACTGTGTGTCTCTTCCCGGGACACTTTAAGGGTTTGTGACTCGGAGAGGTCTCTGGGATCCAGAAAAGCACGAGGCAGAGTGCCAGAGCTGGGATGCAGCCCTCTGGGCACGGTATTAAGCTCTTCCAAAGCTCTTCACCGCTTTGCTAGGCAGGGGCAGCATTTCCTTACCAGAGCAGAGCATAGGCTACGCTCTTCTGTGATGCCGACACCTGACAGGTGCTCAGTGTGTTAGAACAGAATTTTGTCTCCTTTCCCACGGATGACAAAGATGAGAGACAGATCTGACTGCTTGCCCAGGTCTGTTATCTTCAGCCAGACGATGTGTTCAGTTCGGGGGGTGGGGGAAGGAGAAACCTGCAGAAGGCAGCCCAAGCAGGTTTATCATCTCAGATTTGGAGCTCTGGGAGACAGGAGGATGCCCTGACCTTTCTCTGTCTCCAAATTCTAGCTCCCTTGGTCAAATTCCAGTCTCACCCCAACCCCAAAACTAGGCAGAGGAGCCACGCAGGGGTCACTTGTGTCCTTTAGTTAAACACACCTGATGCCCGCCAGCTCTTGGCCCAGTTCCATCCTGCCTGCTGAAGCAGATGACACCTCCACGGAGTGGTGGGAATGTAGGCCCACCAGAACTGGGTGCCTATCACACTGCAACACCACTAGGTGAAGAAAAACACACCCTCCACTACCTCATCCTTCTCTCTGGTTTGTAGCCTGGTAGTCACCATAGCAACAGGCTCCCGCTCCAGCCTGCCAGGCCAAGCTGATGCAATTCTCAGCCAGTGAGCAGCTCAGACTCACTCACAGGGCTCTGTTCTTACTCAGGGGCGGGTGGGGGGTGGGGTAGGGTGGGTGGAGAACAAATGAGGAAGGAGGAGAGAGGGGTGCAGCCTACAGACACTCTGCTCCCCTTCCCTTCGAGAGCTGAATCCAAGGGCCCAAGACCACGAAGTGAGCAAAGGCTTCTCTTCCCACATCCCTAACGAACATAGTGTCACTGCAATGGATGCCACCTGTGGAAGATCAGGGAAGTCACACTGTGCCAAAGTACACTCTACTCTCCTGAGACTCCTTTCTCACCCGCTGACCCCGCACCCTGCAGCCCACCCTTTCTCTGAACCCACGGGCAGCCCAACTCTTCAGAAGTCAACAGGTGCAGGGTTGGGGGTGTGGCTTGAGAGTAGAGCATTTGTTAAGCATGTACCTAAATCCTGTGTTCTCTCTCCAAGACAGCAAAACAAACTAACAAAAACAAACAAACAAATCAGAAATGGACATATATAGCTCCATACACTCTGTGTCAGCTGCACGGTACCCATAATCTCAGCCCTCTCTTGCAAGCTAACACATCCCCATGATGCCTCCAAACTTTCAGCCCCATTCTGAGGGACTCCCGGCTTCCCTGGGAGTTCTACTCACTCTACATTTAGGATATACCTGCCAAGACCCACCCAACCCATTAGCTCACCAATGCCACCAACTTCAGGAAAGAAGAACTTGGAAACCTAACGGGTCAATTCACCCAGTCCTTACCACCCCCCAAAGGCCACAGGCAAAGAGCCCACGTTTTCAGGAGAGTCGGCAAGGCTAGAGTCCCCCAGCCTCCGAGTGCCTACCCATGGATGCAGAATTCGCCCTCCCGCGCAGGCCACCGTCAGTACAAATGCCTGTAGTGCCAGGAATGCCTCCCTCCAGCCGGCTGGCTCTCTTTCCCACCTGGTCCTTGGAGCTCTCCTACCCAGGGCATTCAGGGCACCCACCCAATCAGTAGCTGGGATTCACACAAACAGGCCCTGCTCTGGGACCTGCACCCTGGCAGAGGCCTGCACTGGGGCGCCTCACTGCAACCTCCCTGGCCACCCTGACAGATGCGGGAAATGATTAGCTGGGAGAGCCTCTTGGGAGAAGCGTTCACTATGGGATGCCCAGTAACTCGTCCTGTGTCCTGCGGGAGCTTCCAAGACTACAGAGAGGTGGAAAACTGCTGGCAGTGGCTTCCAATAAACATCTTCAGGGCAGATCTGAAGAGTCCGGAAATAATCCTATATAGCTATGATTAAGGACTTTTTTTTTTTTTTTTTTTTTTTTTTTTTTTTTTTTTTTTTTTTTTTTTTTTTTTTTTGCTTTTGCTTTTCAGTCTCTTTCTGTAGCCTAACTGGCTTCAGATCTAACCTGCTCTGCCTTAGTCTCCCAAAGGGGCACTACAGGTAGCCAACTGATTTTTGTTTTGTTTTGTTTTGTTTTCTGATACAGGGATTAAACCCAGGACATTGTACATTTGAGGAAATCACTGCCTCCCAGCAACTGAATCTTGACAAGGGTACCAATACTACTCTATAGGGAAAGAACAGGCTTTTCAACAAATGATACCAGCACAACTAGATTACCAAATGTCAAACAGTGAAATGGGACTCACTTAGGAACTTAACTCAGGGGCCATCAATCAAGGTGGCTCAGGCAGTAAAGGAACTTGCCATACAAGCCTGGTAACACACGTTCAACCCCTGGGACTCATGTAAAATTGGAAGGAGAGAACCCTAAAGTTGTCCTCTGAACTCCACACAAAGCATAGCATACGTGTGCCCATGCGCGTGCGCATACCCACCCACCCACCCACACATTAATAATAATAATAATTTTTAAAATTTAATTCGAGGCTGGAGAGGTGGCTCATTGGTAAAGCATACCAAAAGCTCCTGCCTGCCTGTGCATGGTGGTACATGCCATTAACCCTAGCTCTCAGGAGAAGTTGAGGCAAATAGCTATCTGTGAATGTAAGGCCAGCCCAATCTACAGCGAGTTCCAGACCAGCCAGGGATACACAGTAAGACCCTGGGAAAACAAAACAACACTATTAACTGAGTTAGGTATAGTGCCTCAAATCTGTGATCCTACCACTGAGTAGGCTCAGGCAGGGATTTGAGGCTAGCCTACACCACATAGTCAGAATCCCTCTCTACAAATCAAAACAAAAACACTTAATATTAAAGATGAATTAACTCAGGAGGCAGAGGCAGGGGGATTTCTGTGAGTTTGAGGCCAGTATGGTCTCCAGAGCAAGTTCCAGGGCAACCAAGTCTATACACAAAAAAAACCTGTTTTGAAAAACTGGGGGTGGGGGGGGGAAGAGGCTGAATTGAAGGGGGCTGGGAGGCTCAGCAGTTAAGACACCACTTACTCTTCCAGAGAACTTCAGTGTGATTCCCAGCACCCACAGAGTGACTCACAACCATCAGCAACTCCAGTTCCGGGGACCTGATGCCCTCTTCTGGCCTCCAGGCATGTGTGTGGTACACAGACATACGTGCAACAAACAAACAAGCAAACACAAACAAAAACAGTCATACACATAAGTGCATGAATTAAAGACCTACAGGTAAAAGCTGCAGCTACGAAATACTTAGATGAAAATACAGCAGTGGCTCTTCACGACCTTAGATTGGACAAAGGATTCTTAGATATCAATATCAAAAGTGTGGTAGTTAGATGAGAATGGTCCCCATAGGCTAATTTGAATGTTTAGTTCCTAATTGGTGGACTATTTAGGAAGGATTAGAAGGTGTGGCCTTGCTAGAAGACATATGTTACTGGGGATGGACTCTGAAGTTTTAAAAGCCTAATCAGTTTCCAGTTCTTGATTGCTCACTTTCTCACAGTTGAGTCTTAATATGAGAGCTCTCAGCTATGGCTCCAGTGCCTGCTTCCTGCCTGCTGCCCACCTGTCTGCACTCCTGTCTGCCCGCCTGTCTGCCTGCCTGCTGCCCACCTGCATGGCTCCAGTGCTCTGACCCTGTAAGCAAGCTTCCAGCTGAATGCTTTATTTTATACGTTGCCTTGGTCAATGACGTTTCTTCACAGCAATAGAAAAGTAACTAAGACAAAAATCAGTAAAAGAAAATATAGAACTGTACATCATCAAAATTGAAATTTTTTTTCTACTTCCAAGGACACCATCAAGAAAGCGAAAAGATCATCCACGGAATGAAACCAACCTCAGGCAGGAAACTTGAATCTGGAACATCTAGAGAGATTTCACAGCTCAACAACGAAAGACACCTAACCCAAGTGGAAAATGGGCAAAGTATCTAAGAATCATTTCTCCAAAAAGAGGAAGGGCCCTTCGTTCCACCGGCACACGTCCAGTGTGCACTGTGTGCCAGGGTTGTGCTAGGTGACAGGGACAACACTGGGAGAGGAAGTCTCAATCCCTGTTCTCGTGATGGGCAGATACCAAATGCATTTATTTATCTGTTGCTCCAAACGGGCAGAACTGAAGGAGAATTGAGGATAGAGGCCATAGAGGAAAGCTGCTCACTGGCTTGCTTCCAGACTCTCAAGGTCAGCTTCTTCTCTTATACCTTCCAGGACCACCAACCCAGGGGCTGCACTGCCCACATTGGGCTGGACTGTCCCACACCTATCAACAATCAAGAAGATGCCAGACATGCTTACAAGCCATTAAAATGGAGGAACTTCTTTAATTAAGGTCCCTTCCTTCCAGGTGCCTCTAGTTTGTGTCAAGTTGGCAAAAACTAACCAGCAAGCAATGTCATTAATGAGGCAAGAAGGCACAGAGAACGTTGGTAACTAGTCCAAGACCACAGAGCTATGAAGTTGCTCGGCCAAGACAGTCTGCTCCAAGCTCTGTGTTCTAAACTGTCACATGACCTTGAGCATGGCTATGGCCGTTCTTGGCTGTCAACTTGACTACAGCTGGAAGTAGCTAAAACCCAAAGGGCTGGGCACACCTGTGAGTGGTTTTTCTTTTATCTTAACAAAATCATTTGAAGTAGAAAAATCCACCTCTAATCCAGATCCTTGAGGTGAGAAGATGCACCTTTAATCCAGGTCACCCCGTCTGCTGGCAGCTTATATAAAGGGCACGAGAGAAAAGAAAGGAGAACGCTCTCTCTTTGCCTTTCTGCTTTTTCTTTTGCTAGCAAGTCCATTCCTCCAGTGCCATTACAACCTACCTTTTCAGGATTCCAGCGTGTACTGAGACATCCAGGTTGAACAAACACTGGATTCTTGGACCATCAGTTGGTAGACAGTCATTGTTGGATTAGGTAGACCACAGCCTGTAAGCCATTCTAAGGAATCACTCTTATACACACACACACACACACACACTCAGAGAGAGACAGAGAGACAGAGACAGAGAGCCTGAGAGAGGACAGAGATAAAGAGTGAGTCTGTAAGTTCTGTTCTTCTAGACAACCTCAACTAATACAGGCATTCCATAATGATTCACCACCATGCTAGGGATTGGGGAGCTGCTGGAAGAGGTGGTGGTAGTTAAGTGGGTTTGAAGGTCTTTAGGCAATCAGAATGGGAAGGTGATGTGCTGAGTTTCAGGGACCCTGAGGTATCAACGTAAGGGTGGGGTGAGTGACTAGGCATGAGAGAACAGCAGGCCACACCCATGAAGCTCAGAGGACTGTGCAGAATAGCTGGATCCCTCCCACAGAGCAACAGAGAGCCATGGGAGGATTTGCTTTTATTTTTTTCTGTGTTTTGAGACAGAGTCTCAGGCAGCTCAGGCTAGCCTCAAACTAGTTTTGTAGCCAAGAAAGTTTATGAACTTCTGGTCTCAATTATTTCCACCTCCTGAAGGCTGAAATTACAGGCAGGTTACTACTAAGCCTGACTTTCTCATAAGAGAGGTGGGTCTTAAATGTTCTAAGCAAGAAGGAAAACCAAGTAGACTCTTGATTTAGGGAAGCATAAGAACTAGGGGAATTGCAAAGAACGGGGATGAGCAGCTGTGGCTAACCATGGAAGCTGAGGGCAGAGGATGACCAATCAGCACAAATAGAGTGTCTTCCTACTCCAGCTACGGTGTACCCAGGAAAGAAAGGGCAGGGTAGTCAGAACATTAGCCAGGGAGAGTAGAAAAGTGCCCACTGTGGGACACAGAATGTCTGCTGAGCGGATGACCTTTGGTTCAACTCCAATTACAGGGTCCTCAATGAACCCTGTGGAAATCTAAATGAAGACAGCTGTCACTTGCCTGCACAGAAAGAAGGTTGTGTCTGAAGAGTCCAGTGGCAAAGAGCCCGGGCCTCTGCTCAAGAGGATAGCTCTGGGAACTGAACCTTTACTAAGGGAACCAAATTTGGCCAGGTGGCTGCTCCCTGCACAAGGGTCACAGTGTCCCATGAAAAAAGGAAAGCTTTTCTGTTCTTTGTTTTAAAGCCACCTCCCTTGCCGGTGACTGGGTACATCGTGGAAGCAGAACCAGACACTATACTTAAGTTTTGTGTGCATTATTGAGCCCAATCCTTTTAAGGGTTAATATCCCAGCTTCGCCAACATCCCACTTTGCAGAAGCCTTAGCTTAGGAACAAAAAGTCTAGGCAACTTGCTAGAAGAAGCAAAATGGCCAGGTAACTTAGAGCCAGGGGCCCACTGCAGCAGCCTGCATCCAGAAGCTGCTCTTCTACCTATCCCCACCAGGTGGTCTGACATTCTGACCTTTGTCCAAGGAAGCCATTGTGTCCTGAGAGACCTAACAAAGAAGGCAGGAATAGGCACTATTATTGTCCCCATCTTATGAAGATGAAGAAACTGGGGCATGGAGTGACCGAGTATCTCCTTTAAGTCACACAGTTGCTAAGTGGCCAAGTTAGGACCTCAGGCAGCCTCAGGTGTGATCCTCCCTCTTATAACCTAAGCCAGTAATGTCATAGTGCACATGCAGCTAAAATGTCCGGGGAGTAGAGTGTGCATGTGCGTGTGCGTGTATGTAGTGATCTTTTGGACTACAGCAACTACAGGGCCAAGGCTACAGCTAGAACATACTCAGTAGGAACAGTGAGAAGCCAATGGTGACAGATGGAGGATGAAAACCTGCAGACATGTGGTCTCGCCTCAGTGGGTGTGCAGACAGACAGCTGGTGAGACCAGCAGGACCATGGACAGGGCTTACCTGCCAGGCAGGGACCCACAGAGCCATCAAGGCAGACACATGATATACACAATGGGTACATCAACCTTCAATTCTTTCAAACAGCAGGTTGGCTCATTAGTGGACTGCATAATTGATCTGGTAGGTTGCTTTTTGGAATGGATTGCAAAGGAATTTCTTTTGCTATGAAGCTGGGATAAGACAATTGGCAACCGTTTTTACACTGAACTTACATATACCAGCAACCATTGCGAAACAGTATCTTAACTGCTATGTATAGGTACTGTTTTGTAAACCTTGCTCCATTCACATTCACATTAAATATGCATACAATGTGGGAATATATACATAAGTGAGTGATAATGGATTTTTGTCCCAAAATGTGGGAGTACCATTATTAGCACTAAACAAGCTGTAGTTCACTCCTACTACAGAATTCCAGGCAGTTTTGACAATGAATAATTTAGAGCTATAGGACCTAAAAAAAAGTCTTAAATGGCAAAAAAGAGAAGTTACAGAAAGATACAATAATATTATTTATATAAATTACAAACAAAACTACATGTATTATTTAGGAATGTATAGCAGGGCATGGTGGTGAATGCCTTCCCTCCCAGCACTCGGGAGGTGGGGACAGGTAGCTCTATGAGTTCAAGGCCAGCCTGGTCTGCAGTGCAAGTTCCAGGCTGGCCAGGGCTAAAAAGTGAGACCTTGCTTTATGTATGCATGTATGTATGTATGTATGATATGACATTATATATAACATATTATATATAACACAAATTATATATGATAACCTATATACCTATAACTATGTAATAAAATAGAGGTGAGAATGACAAACACAAAATTCAAGACATCAGGTCCCTCAACTGCAGTGTGTGCTGGGGCAACACTGTGAGTAAAAAAATGCTGGAGTCCTGGCCCTGGCACCTGGACCTCAGAATGTGACCTGACTTGCAAACAGGCTATCTATATTGGTAATGAGGTTGACATGAGGTCCTGGGGGGCAGGTCTTAATCCAATGTGACTTGTATATCCTACCAAAGAGGAATCCTAACACAGACAGGGAAAGCTGGAGGAAGTCAGAGACACTGAATCCTGGTGGTTTCTACACAGGTGCTCAGCAACTGCCATAGGAAGGCAGCAGAGTCTCGACTCTCAGAAGGAACCAACCCTGCTGACACCTTATCTTGAGCTTCTGGTATGCAGATCTGAGAAAGGGCATATTCCTGCTGTGTGAGCACCCAGTCTGGGATGCTTTCTATTAGCAAACAAAAACATCAAGACACACTGTATTTTCTCAGGATTGTAATGATAAAACGTAACACATACACATCTTGCTAGTCCCTATTAATCCAAACCAGATCTTTCACATGTACTTTTACATATATGATGCTTGTCACATATGGAATAGAAATGAAAAGAACATGTAGGGGGTAGTTTAACTCTTGGCTTTTATAGGACCCCCTGAGGTCACACAGTCAGCAAGTAGCTGAGGTGGAATAAGAAGAATCCAGGTTTTATCTAGGTGTGGTGGCTCACGCTTTAAATTAATCCCAGGACTCAGGAAGCAGAAGCAGGTGGATCTCTCCTGCTTAAGTTCAAGGCCAGCTAGTAATACATGTAAGACCCTTACTCAAAAAAAGAATAAAAAAAAAACAAAACAAACAGCAGCCATGTTTCGTGCCTCCCATATCACTGAGAGCCACTGTTATAGCCACAGGCCCAGAGCTCTGCAAAGTCTAGGGAACCTGGGACTCAGATAATGAGCCAGGACTCTGGGCCTTAGACCAGGGGCCAGGTGTCGAGAGGTGCGGACTCTTCTCTGGGGTGTGTGTGTGTGGGGGGGTAAGTGTATAAAGTATATAATAAGTATACAAAGGAAACTAGTTCTACTAAAACGCCAGTCTAATCATGGGTAAGCTGGGAAGACTTAAGTAGGTAAGACTTGTAGATCATAATCTAACAATAAAGCCAATGACAACTTTTGCCGTTAATATTAGGAGTACGTCAAGGCATGGCTATGAATGCTCATAACGTTAGCACTGGGATGGCTGAGGCAGAAGGATCTTGAGTTCAAGGCCAGCCTAGATACATAGTGAAACCCTACCTTAAATTTAAAAGGGGGAAAATACCCTTCTGGATCCTTGGTCCAAGGTCAGACCTCGGACTCACTCAAGGATGGGGTGATGTGCACGAAGGTGCCATGAATGAAGGAAGGCACTCCTGGGAAAGGGGTGTGGTCCTGGGGGCGTAGTCTCTTGGGGCTACAAGGACAGAGACCCACAACAAGCCCTGACTGAAGACAAAGGGGAAGACCCAGGGGAGAATACAAGCATGGCCAAGAACAGAGCCCTTTGTACTGCTTGTCACATGTAAAAGGCAGAAAATAACTTAGCAGGTGCCTCTCGTGGGCCTGGCACTTACAAACACTATAACTCAGTCAACCTGTAGCTCTATAGCCCAAATGTACAGATGAGAACATGGCTCTGTCAAATCAATATTCATACCCACATCTCTCTGGCTCTAAGGAAAATAATGAATCTGGAACCACCCACCTTCTCTCCCTCCCTCTCCCTCCCTCTAGAAGTAATTCTTGTGTCTCACGCACTATCCTAAGAAGTACAGGCGTAACAGAACCAAATGGACAAAATGTCCAGCCTTTTGCACCAAGTCTACACAACTAGCACACAGGGAGTGAACACCAACCAGACTTTTGTGTGTGTGTGTGTGTGTGTGTGTGTGTGTGTGTGTGTGAAGATGACTGGGACAACAGCTGCCCTGTGGAGCCCATAGCCCCACTAATAATTTATGGAGAAAGTGAAGGCCATAGAGAACCCACTTCAAATGACTAAAATGTAACAAGGACTTCAAGAAGGAACTCAGGTCCACAGCAATCTCCTCTGGATATGGTGTGGTGGGGAACAGTAGAGATTCTGTTAAAGACAGTGTTGTTTACTTTCCAGCCTCCAGGGGGTGCTGCTGCCGAAAGAACAGGGCGGGAGGTGGCTGTGCCCTACTAGCCTTCTACAGACCCAGACGCACTGTCCCTTCTCAAGGACACAGAACTGAGGCCCACAAAGCTCATCTGTCTAGCACCTCACCTGCGCTTTTCAGAAAGCCGCAACAATCCAAACATTAAGGCTTTTAAAGAACTAAGCTAAGGCCTCACTGTGTTCTCCAACCAGCCTCTGTCACCAAATAGTACTGTACCATTCCCCTCAACCTCCAAATGAGCCTTGTGAGGTATACTTCATCAACGAGAGGAGGGCATTAAAAGACTTGCCTGGGCTGGCACACACCTTTAATCTCAGCACTCAGGACAGCAGAGGCAATCCAACCTCTGTGAGACAGACGGGCAGATGGATGGTTGGATGGAAGGAGGGAATGAGGAAGAGAGAGAGAAAGGGAGAGGGGGGAATGAGGAAGGAGAGAGGGAGAGGGAAGGAGAGGAGAGGGAGGGAGAAAAGGCACCAGCTTAACCTGCTTTATGCTGCTACTTGGACATTAAGTGGGAGTGCAGGGATTTAAATCTAGGCTTTGCAGCTGTGGGATTTCTCTTTCCCTACAATCCTTCGGAGGTTATAGGCACCCGGGCAGAAGTGAGATGCTTAAGATTCACTGGAGCTGAGTACCCAGCCAACACCCATCACTAATACCAATAATCCCTTGCTCTGGAATAAAGCTGTGCAGGGCAGTCTTCATCATGGCTGGTTTTCACACAGATCCGGGCACGTGTGGGTGGGTATGTGTGTCCTATACTGACACGGTGAAGGGGAGAAGCTCAGTGTGTATTTACTCCAGACACAGGCTGGCTTCCTGGACCTACACACATCTTGTTCTCTTCCCAGTTCCACCCTGTGGCCTCTCAGGCTGTGGATCCACTCTATGTCACAGCTCCTCCCTAGCAGCCCTGAGCTCACTGCCTCTATCTCCAGCTCTGGACGTCAGGCCCTGCCCTTATCCTAACCACATAGTGGTCACAGTTCTTGTCAGAAGTCCCCATACTCCCCACCTAACGGTGCCCAGTGTACGCTGCTCACTCTCACGGATGAGATGGTGAGTTATCAGGTAAGGGCCTGGTCTCCTGATGAGTGGACCAGCATCCCCACCCCACCCCGCACACCAATCTCCTAACAAGCACTGAGGACTTCCTTGGGGACCAGGGCCAGGGCAGAGAGAAAATGAGGATGGTAAGGGACTGGAGGAGAGGCGAGCTAAGAGGCAGGGCTCGGGAGGGCAGAGGTGCAGCCATACCTGAGGACTCTGGATTTCCCTGTCTTCAGTTACTCTACACACTCACTTGATCTTCTTTGAGAATACTTTATCACCTCCATCCTTGCCTACACAACTCATATATTATTATTTTTCATTTGTTTCCCTTTATTTGTTTTGTTTTGTTTGAGGCAGGATTTCTCTGTATAGCCCTGCCTGTCCTGGAACTCATTTTATAGACCAGGCTGGCCTTGAACCCCCAGAGATCCACCTGCCTCTGCCTCTGCCTCCAGTGCTGTGATTAAAGGCGTGCGCCATCATGCCCGGCTATAACTCATTTTCCTTTAAAGATTTTATATATATATATATATATATATATATATATATATATATATATACTGTAGCTGTCTTCAGACACACCAGAAAAGAGCATCAGATGCCATGACAGATGGTTGTGAGCCACAATGTGGTTGCTGGGAATTGAACTCAAGACCTCTGGGAGAACAGCCAGTGCTCTTAACCGCTGAGCCATCTCTCTCTCCAGCCCTACAACTCATTTCTTAAAGGGAAAAATTTTTGTCTTGGAGAATTACTGTGAGTCTCTCGAAGGAAGACATCACATAGTGGCACAAGTCTTTGTGAATTGGTAAGCCTGAAATGGAGCAAGCATCAGGACTTGCCAGCACAGATTTCAGACAGGTTTGGAGGTCAGCCTGTTGGGGATTCTCACTTCAGTGAAACTCTGTAAACACTCAGCAACGTGCACCTGGGATAGGTTAACACTAGGCAGGTGTCTCCATGACAGTCAGGGTGTTAGGCAAGAAAATATAACCTCCCATGTCAGCTCCTTAGGCCAGGCTGTTCCTCTCCATATAATGATCACAGGGCACACAGGCAGTGAGTCACATCTCCTCTGGGAGCATGCCGTGCACGCACTGCTTTGTGAAGCCCATCCATCCCTGTAAGTTTCCATGTCCTTGACCTTGGA
Source organism: Mus pahari (assembly GCF_900095145.1). NCBI lineage: Eukaryota > Metazoa > Chordata > Mammalia > Rodentia > Muridae > Mus > Mus pahari. Next base: position 44,282,521 of record NC_034603.1, read on the forward strand.
AAACAATGTAAGTCTTTGCACTCCTGAAGTTGGGTAAACAAGACAGAGCGATACAGCATCCTGGTCAGGAGCAAGAACACAGAACTGGGGATCTAGCTCAGTGGCAGCACCCCAGAAGCCTTGATCCTAGGTTCTATCCCCAGTACCACCCATCAAAACCAAACCAAAACAAACTGAAGAGCAGGATTGCTTACCCACTGTGTCTCCTTCATGGTCTGTTGGGTAAAGGCCTTCATACACATGAAGTCCTGGGAAACACGTGGGACTCACAGCAAGTGCTAAATTGCTCAGCAGATTTCACTGGCATCTTTCCATAAATCCCATCATTATTTCTGTGTCAATTCTCCAAAAAACAATCTCAATATTTCTATGACAACTCCCAGAATTTTATCAGCTTGGTCTCCAGGCATAAGGAGCGAATATCACATAGAGGAGGGATTCTCAAAAGTGTTATATCATCACATTTAATCCAGTGGTAGGGACACCAGGTTAAATGCAGTATATGAGGGCACAGTAGTGTACACCTTTAAACTCAGCATTCAGGAGGCAGAGGCAGGCTGAACGTTAAGTTTGATGCCAACCAGATCTACACAGTAAGTTCCAGGTTAGCCAGGGCTACATAGTGAGACCGTGACCTAAAATAAAATAAAATAAAATAAAAGTGAGACACCCAGTTAAATGTGAATTTTGGATAAATAAAAAATAGATTTTTAGTATATACATATGTCCCAAATTTTGCACTGTACAATATTCTTCACCTCGTTCATTATTGTCTTAACTTGCTTTCTATTGCTATGCTAAAACATTCTGACCAAGAGCAACTTGGGAAAGAAAGAGCTTATTTGGCTTACACGTCAATGTCCACCACTGAGGAAAGTCAGGCAGAAACTCAAGGCAGGAAGCTGGAGGCAGGACACGGAGACAGACAAAAGACAGACCATGAAGAAATGCACTTACTGGCTTGCTCTCCATCACTTACTCAGTCTGCCTTTTAAACAACCCAGGACCACATGCCCAGCGGTGGCACTGCCATCAGGGAGCTGGGTCCTTCCACATGAGATTGCCTAAGCCAATCTGATGCAAGTATTTCTCAATCCAGTCTGCTTCCTCCTGGATGATTCCCAGTTGAATCAGGTATCAGACCAATGCATTCCTGATCTCAAACTCTAATTTAACTGAGCACCCTAGGTAGGATTTTGTATGTTGCTTTTGGCTTGTTCTCTGGTTTGGGAGTTTTGTGTGGTTGCTGCTATTGCTACTGTTGTTTGAGTGAGAGGAATCTCCTTATGTTGCCCAGGCTCAAGAGATCATCCTGCTTCAGCCTGCAGAATAGCTAGGAGTCCCGGCCCACCAGATGGTAGCATCCTGCAATGCTGAGGGTCTGACCCAGTACTTCACATATGCAAAGAAAGTGTTCTACCAATGAGCTCCATAGCTAGCCTTTCTTTTCTCCTCTCTTCTTCCTCTCCCCCAAACCCCAATATATCAATAAATTGCCCACACTGGTTAAAGACAAAGAGATGGTCTAGGCAGATCTCAAACTTGAAAGCATCTTATATTTTTATTTGCTAAAAAACGTCAGCATCCCTTTCCTGGACTTGATAACATGCCAATTATATATATTTTTTTTCTTACCTCACTGTTTCATAGATAAAGAATGCTCAAAAGAATGAAGAGTAGAGGAATAGTCCCAGCAGATCCCCAAGGCCTCTGTGTGTGTGTGTGTGTGTGTGTGTGTGTGTGTGTGTGTGTGTGTGTGTGTGTACGTGCGCGCATCAACAGCACCTGCCCTTTCCAGAGGAGGGGACAGGCTGAAGCTAAGAACTGTGTCCCCAGCCAGCTCCTAAACGCCTGCACAAAGAGCAGGAACTACTGAACCCCCAAAACAGACTATCAGAAAGTCTTCAGCAGTGGAATAGCCAGGGTGGTACTCATAGCTCTCCTGAAGCCATTCCTGCCTGAGGCCAGGCCCTGAACACAGAAAGTCCAAGAGAAAACTCAGAAAGCCCCAGAGGAATTCCTACAAGTCCTGAAACCATTCCCCGGGGGAGACAGAAAGTGCCAGCAAGAGCAGCTCTGCTCTAGAGCCTGGAGGGTCAGGCCAACCCAAGGCCCAGGTCCACCCACTGCCTGGCTCCAGCTCAAAAGGCCCCTTCTGGCTCAGGACTCAGGTGCTGAGGGCCAGGCACACACCTTCCCCAGGAGGCCCCACCTCTCCACCTCTGATCTCCAGGACTCCAAGGCAGCATTTCACTTCAGTCATTCTCGGCTCTATTTTTACTCAAAGGTGTCAAGAAACAACAAATGTTCAAAGAAAGACAACCGAGTCACCTGATTTCACCTCTCCCTACAAGCCCAGGGTCCACGGCTGACTCCTCTGGGAAGAGGGACAGGGAAGGACTCCAGAAACTTTTGGAGTGCTTCTCTCTAGGCCCAGAAATCTAGGTCTAGACCCCACTCCCCAGTAAGCTGCTACCAAGGTGACCTTCAGCCTCAACGTGGCCTGGCCCAGAAAGGAACAAACGCATGCTACAGGCAAAGAGCAGAATTTGCAAAAATGCACGGTGGATCTGGATCGTAAGGTGAGAGGCTCCTAATGTGGATGGGGCACTTGGAAAGGCTGTGCTAGAGATGGGCAGGCATCAGCCGTTGTTCTTCATCTCAGCTGAGAGGCCAAGAAGCTAGCAATCGGAGCTAGCTTCCTGTGTCACTCTAAGGAGCCGAGATCTTATCCTACAGGAACTGGGGAGCTGGGAGGTAAAGGGCAGTCACTGGCTAAATGAGCGCTGGGTCGGGTTTTGGAATCTAGGTCTTTCTGGGGTGGGCATCAAGGCATCCCCGGAGGTTCTCTGAAAATGTACAACAGGAGGCTAAACCCTCGGGCGCAGCGTGAGAATGCGCTCTGCACAGGACACTCAGCTGATTAACAGCGGTCAACGGTTGAGGCTGACCCTGAGTCAGGACAAAGAGGATCATGGGCCTGAGCTCTGCAATGTTTTCCCAACTGCCCTCTCCTCTCCTGGCATCCAGCTCTCCCTCCTCCTGGCATCCTTCTTGCTCACCATTCTCTTGGATGCTCGTGTGCTAGAAAAACAGGTTTCGAAGGGAAAAACAGATCGCTGTCTCCAGCACACTTCTTTGCTTTACTCCACTCCCAACCAATCACAAAGCACCCCACCCGCTCAGCTCGGGGCACCCCTCCCAAGAACATGCCACCCCAAATTGTATTTTATTTTTTTAAGAAAAACATTTTTAATCACACTTATTTTATTTGTTATGTGTGTGTGGACATATGCAGAGGACGATGCACCCTGTGTCAATCAGTGTGTGAAGGTCACAGGATGACCTGCTGGTCTCTGTTCTCTCCTTCTACATGGTGGGTCCTGGGGAATAATCTCAGATTGGCTCCTTTGGCACGTTTTAAGCTAGTTATTCTAAGACAACTCAGATGAGGAAATAGCTCTGAAAAAAAAAAATGTCATTTTAAAATAAATTTGCATTTACAAAGGAAATCTATGTTAGTAAAGTATCTGTGACAGGAAGAGGGCTGGTCCAGACGGTTTTTATTACCTCAGATGTTCTAACACATAACAAAATAACCTGGATTCACTAAACAAAGCCTCCCTGCCCCTGCTCCCACCCCCCAGCCTTGCTGTCACCATCCCCAGAAGCCCCCAGTCTTTTTTTTTTTTTTTTTTGGTTTTTCGAGACAGGGTTTCTCTGTATAGCCCTGGTTGTCCTGGAACTCACTTTGTAGATCAGGCTGGCCTCGAACTCAGAAATCCGCCTGCCTCTGGCCTCCCATGCCAGGCCATCCCCAGTCTTTATTCCTTTGTGTTGCTCAGGAATCTGTACTAATATAGGAGCAGGGATGCGGAGTGACTTGATCTCAAGATCCCTAAGGGATCTCAAAACCCCTGGATGCTGAAATCCTTTGTATAAAACAGCATAAGGGGTTGTAGTTTGATCATACAGTGCTTGTCTAGTCTTCCCAAGACCCCGAGTTTCACACCAAGGACTACAAAAAGCAAATTAGGCACAGGGAGGGGCTCGAGCCATAGCTCGGCAGTCAGGCACATGTCCTAGCCTCTGTCCTCTAAACCATCACCACACGACATATAGTGAAGACACCGCCCATTCTGCTGAATATTTTTCATCTGTAGTTGTTTGAATCCATGGATGTAGAAGCCACAGATAGAGAGGGCCATATGCACACACACTTCAGCCATCTGAGCAGTCCCTCCCATCTTCTGTGGGGCTCACTGCATAGGCACTGAATTCAAGTCATTTTGCGCCTGTTCATCTGCCTCGTGTCAAGCATTTGCAGCTCAGCCACGGCGCCTAGCAAGGGTAGAGGAATGGAAAAGGAGTTAAATGGCTAAGCAGCCCATCTCTCACCAAATCTGACTGGGCAAGTAGAGCTTTTCGAATACTGAATAAGGTTCTCCAGAAGGGCCCACCTAGGGGAATCTACAGAATGAACACCCCAGCTATCTGGACAGTGACCTAAGGAAGGCATGGGAGGGGAGGAGCAGATGACCTCCTCCATTTAAGAAGAACAGAAACAATTGGTACTTTGGCGGGTAGGTGAAGTGCTGAGAACAGTGTCTAGCCTCCTATGAACACAACCTCCAAGGACAGAATCTGGCAAAGAAGAACTGGTAACTGGCATTAAACACAACTTCACTGTAAGGAAGGGCTAAAGGATGTGGCTCAGTTAGCACCTTGTTAAGATGAGTACTACAGTCAAGCCAGGGAGGCCTCTTGGAGGTGGTAATGACTGAGGTGAGGCAGGATGCTGAGACGTTCTCTAGAAGGGCAGGTTTGTTGTGGGACAATGAGGAGTCTCATTGGTCACAACCTGGAGAGTGTGCTGAGGTGCTGGGGAATCAGAATGTATAACGAGGGGGGTGTCTCTAGGCATGGAGAATTCTTAAAGATAGTTTGGACCAGATACAGTGGGAACAGAATGGTCCCGCTGAATATTCTGAAAGGAACAGAGGCAGATGGATTGAGCTTTGTTCATTATTCCTTTCTTTGGTTTAGGGAATCGTGACAANAAAAAAAAAAAAAAAAAAAACCTCATGTGCTCAAGATATGCATTTTCCTCTGAATATTTACAATCTGCAGTTGGCTGAATCTACAAATGCACACCCAACTGCAAAGGGCGGAGGATGCTTGCAGGCACCTGCTGCAAGGCCCAGGCTGTGGGAGCAGCTCACCAGCCACAACCAGCCACCAAGAGTCCTCAGGCCACGAATCGCTCTGACGCAAGCTTGTGCTCCACCCTCCCTTTCCTGGGAGCTAGAGAAAGAGGTCGCCTTTTGCTTTCACTCACTGAAGGCTTTGTACCAGGGACAGAACACTGCCCCTACTACCTACCAAGGTGGGCGCCCCTCAATCCTCCACGTCAGGGAACATTAACTCAGGAGATGCCTCGGGGTCTGCAAAATGCTTGTCAGTCTCAATCAAGGGAGAAAGGCCGCTCCGAGCAACTGGGTAGAAGACCAGATGGTCTCTCATTAACCCTCTCAATGATGCACTACAAAATTAACAACCATTTCTGCTCCATTAACACCACACTTGGCCCATCATGGGGAGAAATGGAGGTGGGAGAACACGGGTTTATGTCTAGACAGAGACACTCATAAAGACCAGATGCCTATGCGGCTGCCCCCAACAGAGGGTGCCCCAAGGCAGAAGTTACCAGCAGTGACTAATCACAATGACGGGTCCCCTTTCACCCTCAAAACAGGGCAACAACCTTCCATAGAATGAAGTCTCTCTCAGACTCATGTACTGAATGAAGGTTTGCTTGGTTGTTGGTTGACAGGCTTCTGGGAGGTGAATGGACCATGAGGGCTTTAAATTCAAGACCAGAGTATTCCACTGGTGGACTCATAACTTGATGGCTTTTGGGAGATGGTAAAAAGCAGGAGGTAGGCCACCAGGGGTGTATCTCATTTCAGCTTCTCCCTGCCATATTCTCTTACCATGTGCTCTGCCTCACCATGAAGGGGGTGGTTCTGATGCTAAGGTCCTGTTCCCCAATTGGTCCTTGATATGTCAGTAAAGAAAGCCAGGGGCGGGACCTCCAGGTACCAGGAGGTAAAGGAAACACAAGGAAAGAGAGGAGTTTCTGCGTGCTTTGGAGGGAGAAGAACACAGCAACCATGAGGTCTCAAGGGGAGCTGGGGCCTGTGGGTGGCCAGGGATGTTTGACAGGGGCGAGTTGGGACTAGAGCCCAGCAACTGTGCCAAGAAAGCAAGTTGTAAAGGAACAAACTGTGTGTGTCTTTTATCCGAGGATTCAGGGGAAGCTGGTTGGGAGCTGGTAGCACGGCCAGTCCCAGAGCTAAGGTGGTAGCATAAAACTACAGGCAACGTCACTACCATCCAGAAACGTGAAGTCGATGGACTGAAGCTCTGCAACCTCGAGCCAAAGTCAGTCTTTATGTAAGGACTGGAGAGACATAAGATCAGAGGATAAAGCGGCTGCTGCATAAGGACAAGAACTTGCATTCGGATCTCCAGCATTCACTGGGAAAGCAAACCGTGGAGTCATGCACGTGTCATCCTAGCAACGGGGAGCAGAAATAGGAGGATCCCTGGAGATTGGGGCAAACCCATCCAGCCAATCAGTGACCTGCAGGTTCATTAAGAGACCCTGCTTCACCACACATGTGTGTACTTTTAATCCCAGCAGTCAGGAAGCGGAGGCAGGCAGATCTCTGTGAGTTCAAGACCAGCCTGGTCATGAATTAAAATTTACACTTTATATAAAATGGCTTTGCAGTCCGTGGACTTAACACGTCACTTATCCAGTACCTGTCTGAAAAACTAAGGGCACGTGCCATAGAGGAAGACACCCAATATCAGCCATCAGTGTGGGGTGTGTGGCCGACCATGCACCCCACACCCCCAATCCCACACACACACAGAGGGAGAGCATCTGTAAAGTATTTTGTCACAGAGAAGACAGGCTGACTGACACACTGAGGATTAAAGGAGATCATGAGTGTGAGAATGCTAACTCAAGTCTTTTTTTTTTTTTTTTTTTTTTTTGAAGGGAGGATGGGGAGGATTCTTAAGACAGGGTCTCACTATTCAACCCTGTCTGGTACTCACTATGAAATCCAAACTAGTCTTAAACTCTATGCAACCCCCCTACCTACACTAGGATTACAAGTGTACGCCACCATGCCAATCCAAGGGTTATTTTTACTTGCCTAGAATCTAAAGTGGCTGTTCTTAATTTGTGGGTCTCTTAGGGGGTAAAATATCAGATATCCTGCATATCAAATATTTATGTTACGACGCATAACAGTAGCAAAATTATAGTTATGAAGTAGCAATGGAATAATTTTATGGTTGGAAGATCACTGCAACATGAGAAACTGAATGAAAGGGTCATAGCATTAGAAAGGTTGAGAACCACTGCTCCAGAGGAACGGAAAGGGTCTGACTTGGCTCAGAATTCAGTCAGCCCTCTCTGACTGGGCATAAAGGATTCTGGGTACTCTTACCCAAACTATGTTCCTTGAACCAGCAGTAGCACAGCAGTGGCACCTGTCAGAATACACAGCCTCTGGTCTCATCCAAGACCTACTGGAGAGCTCCAATGATCCTTGGGAGGTTCTAATGCACGATGGGAGTGTGGGAAGCTAAGCCAGGCATTTGGTCCTTGGCAAACCATCTCTTTTCCTCCCTGCCTGGCTACAGGAAACACTGGGGGTTAGAAGGAAGTAGGAGTCAATGCAGAGTCAATCACACATTAAGAAAACCAATCTTCCATAATTGTAAGGAGAAAAGACCCCAATTGGAGCCAACATGTCTTTAAGGTCTCTATCCTCTGTCTCCCTCTCAACAATGAAGTGAAAAGGCCCAAAATTAGAACCTCCCAAGAGAAATCAGCATGCGACCAGCACTAATAACTCCACTAAGTTTCCAGTATGTTTATTTGTAAGGTAACCTTTTACTTATAACAAATGCCACATTTCTCATTTGTTTCCTAAGTAAGTCATATTTCAAAACAAGAAATCAAAAGGAAGAAAAACATTAAGTCTGTAATACCAGAGTAAATGTGGCAAAACCCACAGCTGCAGGACATTAATGACAGCAGTCAGCTGAGTTACTGCTCCCCAGCTACTAAGAGTCCCTTAATATCAGCGCCACTATTTCATTTTAAACACTGTAGATCACGACCAACACTTTTGTTCTTTATTTAAACGGGGTGAAATGGAAAAGGCTAGGAGGGTATAAAAATATGAATTCACTGTGATTTTGCTAGAGGAAGGACAGTGACGGAATATGAACAGTTCTGTGAATGTTTTTTTTCAGTTTGTGTAATGCACTGGCTCACACAGAGAACAGATACTTTATGTAATGACTTTAGAGCCCACAGAGTTGGCAAGTCACTAAAAAGAATGGTAAGAGGGTCAGGAAGACAGCTCAGCGGGGGGAAAAAAATACTTGCCCAGCAAACCTGGCGATATGGGTTCGGACCTCTGGAACCCATCTAAAAGTCAGACACAGTGGCTGACTTGTAATTCCAGCACCCCTACCGTGAGGAGTGGGGCAGGGGGAGACACAGAAGGATCCCTCGGAAGCCCTGGGGCCTGCTAGCCTGCAGGACAGAGCAAAGCACAGAGACAACCAGGAAGGATCCTGCTTCAAACAGGGTGGAGGATGAAGACAGGTGCCAAGGTTGTCCTGACCTTAGTGATCTGACTGACATCTCCCCCATCCCACCCCCACACTATGGTATACATGCACCCTCACATACAATACACACACACACACACACACACACACACACACACACATTTTTAAACCACTCATCCCTTAAATACTTTAAAAAAAAAAAAAAAAAAAAACCTCANAAGGGTACAGAGCTGACTTTTTCTGGTCAGGCCGCCCATGAACAAATTCCTTTTAATGCTACATCCTAGACCTCCCATAACTCCCTGGCTCTTCTCTCCTGATACATAATGAACACATAATGCCACAGGATACTAAATCTCGGGTATTCCCCAACCCGGCTTTGCTCCCTCGAGTCACCGTTTCCACCTTCATAGAGTGACCCGGTAGAGACTCGCCAGAGGGAGGATGTATTTTGGAGGAACAGAACTCCATCACTGGGAAGAATATGAAGAGGGTGGTGGGAAAGGGCAGGGGGAGCAAAAGAAAGCTCTGGGCAGTTGAGGGGCAGACAGCACTGTAGCAAGGTTGAGCCTCTGTGTTGGCTACATTCTGGAATCAAGGGTCGGGGGAGGGCTAGGAGGCAGGAACAGAACAGGACCCCAGGAGGGAGGCTGCTGCACAGTGATGGAAGAAGAGGAGTCAGGAGGGAATAAGAAGGTCCCAAGAGCAACTGGAATTCTGTACATGTCCCCATAGAAAAACATGGGCCCGATATGCAGGCATTCCTCTATTGCTATACCCCAGCAAGCAGAGGTTCCTAAAAACAAAACACTGCTGAGTCAATACAGGATGTGAGCTGTCCTTGAAATTTTGAGCTCCAAGGGGAAGAAAGAGACTGGAACTGGTAAGCTCTCCCCCAACCCATGTGCATGGGGGTGGGGGAAGGGCAGTGCGCTTCTGCCTTCCTCCTTTGATCCCAGCTCGGCCTTTTTTCTCTCTGCTCACCACACAGGAACCCTTTGTGAAGTAAGGCCTTCAGTCTTATTTGGGCCTTTTTGGCCCTAGCCAAAGGTGGCTCTACCAAGGTCTGTCACCAGGCTCAGTCTTTCCCTGAGGTCCACCATCTCAGTAAGGGGCTCCCTGGGCCTGGGGACCTCCATGGACGTAGAAAGTGGTTCTGGAGGATACTACACCTGAGTCACGTCAGCCCTAATTAACACGCTGCTGCACCGGGCAAATTTAGACATCAGCCAGATCTCTACCCAACAGACCCTGGGCCTGGGCAAAGAACCTTGGTACTCAGTGGCCTGATTTATGGCTGAGGGCTCTTTATTCTCCTTCTGGGACTGTGGAGGTGAATTTTAAAAGGTCCAAGAGCAGGGCCAGCACACAGTGGATCTGCCAAGTCCTCTCTTCCAGTTCCCACTTCTTTACCCCTATCCCCAAGTGCTCTGAAAACAAGGCATGAAGTACACCCCAGCCCCACCTCCAAAGCCTAGATCCATGGCCTGTCCGCCTCTCCCTCCCTACCTCCCCTGCTTTCCCCTCTCATTGCCAAGTATCATTTCTTGCCAATAACCCCCAAAATGGGGTCATGCAAGGATATGGGTTCCATTATCCCTAGGAAAAGGCAGCCAGTTGGTGAGATACATGAGGATCCCTAGAAGATGAGCCACTCACACCATGAAAAAAAACAAGACTTAGTCTTGCTAGTGCTTGCCTATAATCCCAGCTATCTGGAAAGCGGAGGCAGGAAGATTAAAGATTTAAAGTCAGTCTTGTCAAAGAGACTGGCTCAAAATAAAGAGTAAATAAAGGGCTGGAGCCCAGGGGTGGGTGCACACCTTGAATCCCAGCCCTCGGGAGGCAGAGGTAGGGGGTTTAAGGTCAGCCTCCTCTACAGAGCAAGTTCCAGCTCATCCAGGACAACCAGGGCTACACAGAGAAACCTTGTCTTGAAACAACAACAACAAAGGAGGGAACTGGTAAGACAGCTCAGTGGTACAGCACTTGCCTAGCATACGTAAGGCCTGAAGTTGACCGCTACAGACACCCCCCAAAAAACTTCACAGTTGTCACACTGGTCAGAGATAACCAGATCTATATAGTTCAGCTACTGGGCCCTCACTGACCACTGTGAAAGGGACGAGTGTGGAAAGTTGAACATCTTTTTAGGCTCACCTGATGTTCCACACCCAGTGCCTCCTCAGGCTAATCCCTAACCTCCAATTCTCTCCTTATCACACAGAGGATCTCCACCTGCACACGAGTGGAAGCTTAGAAGAGCAGCGGTGACATGTGACACTCCTTGGCCAGGGCTGGCACACAGCAGGAACTGGACAGCATTGTGGTATTGATAGTCTGTAGGAAGCTAAGTGGTCACTGGAGTCAGAGCATTGAGATCTAGTCAAATGCAAGCTGAATCTCTCGGATCCTCCTCGTCCTCACCTCCATCAGGAAATGATAAGCAAGTATGTGTCTAGGGGGTTTTTAGATCATACACAGAAAACGTCTAGAATATCTGGCACATGATAGGGCTAATTAAATTGTACATTTTCATTACTTTTTTCTTTGGATTTCACTCACCAATCCAGGCTATCCTGGAGCTCACTATGTAGCCCAGGCTGGCCTCAAAACCATGCCTCAGTCTTCAGCTGCTGGGTTTACAGGCATCCATCTCTGAAGTAAGGTTTCATGTAGCCCAAGCGCCCTACACAGCTAACCTTGAACTTTCAGTCCTCCAGGGTGTCACCACACCCAAGTTTTGTGGGGTACTTTGGCTTTATCCTGGGCCTTTGTAAATCGTAGGCAAGCATTTTACCCACTCAGCCACATCACCAGCCCCCACTTCCAATTTTGCTAGAGAAAACAGAAGGCTAACAAGATGGTTCATTAGGTAAAAGCCCTTGCTCAACAAGCTAGCCAGCCAGAGTCGAACCCCCTGAATTCCCACTCGAAATGTGGGAAGAGAGAACTGGCTCCATATGTAAGCACGGCACACGAACCCATATACACTCACAATGCACACATACATTCAGTAACAAACGAATTTTTTTTTTAAAAAATTGAAAGACCTAATTTCTCTGAGTCCAGTAAGACTCACAGATTGGGCTGGTGAGATGACTCAGAGGTTTAGAGCACCGACTACTCTTCCAAAGGTCCTAAGTTCAAATCCCAGCAACCACATGGTGGCTCACAACCAACTGTAACAAAATCTGATGCCCTCTTCTGGAATGTCTAAAGACAGCTATAGTGTACTCACATATAATAAATAAATCTATTTTTTTTTAAAGACTCACAGATTATTTTTATTGACAGATATAATTTGGGGACCTAAGGATGAGATTTCTCTTCAGAACTCCTTTCTTTTCTAAAGAGGCCTCCACTAGGTGCCATCACAGAACACACTGCCACCCTAACATCAAAACTTCATAAAGGAGCCTTATTTCTTAAAATTATGCCCCAAGGGAGAGAGACCAACGAGACAGAGACAGAGAGACAGACAAGAAAAATGCTCAGGATAGCCAACACGATCCAAGGTAACCACAAAGGAAGAAATCAATTGGTGCTGTGTGCTGATGTCCCCCAGCCTGGGAGGCAACTGAGCTTAATTACACAGCATCTTTATGCTGTGTAATCTTGATCCATTAAACTCTTACTGCTGCCTGGGAGGCAATGCCCAGGAGGAAGAGGTTAGCCCAGCACACTAACAGGATCAGCCTTTCAATCCCATGAAGATAATTACAGCCACATCCTTCCCCAGAAGCCCCAAGCAAACCCACAGGTCCCTCATCATCCCTAGGCTCCCCTAGGTACCCAGCCCCTTCTGCAGACCTTGCTCACTTTAGGCAAAACAACTAGTCATGTGGTCTAAAGGGACATAAGGCATGTGAGTGAGGGCAGAGACAAGGAAGAGGGGATTGAACTTGACCAACCTGGTCACGACAGAGCTCACCAGAGCTAGCCTCGTCTCCAAAGGCCAGGTAACTCTGACGTTTTCTAAACAGCCCATAAAGCCAGATTCATCTCTTGTTCTGGTGTGTGGTGGAGGAATAAGAAGAGAAGACAGCAATTAAGCACAGAGGTAGGAAACTAAGCAAGACTAAAGCAGATCTGAATCTAAGGACCAGACAACTGGTTGCCCCATCCACAAAAAGTCATAGGACCACTAGAGGTACCATCTCAAAGGGCTTTCTCCAAATGCCTTGGAGATCACAGGAACAGGATCTAGCATCTATTCAGTTTCTAAATGGTATTATATAGTCAGCCCATTACCCTGGTTTCTTTTTTTCCTCCCTCCTTACAGGATCTAAAAAAGGTTTTGCCCAAGATTCAGAAACAACATAAGACTCCTGCTACCAATCATGTGTTCTCAAGGCTCCAACTGGTTCAATCTTAACCTAAGAAATACAAGATTGAGTCAGGCTAAGTCACACAGCAAAACAACCTAGAAGGGCTTAAGATACTGCACACGAATCCATATACACTCATAATGCACACATATATTCAGTAACCAACTTTTTAACAATTGAAAGACAGATTTTTCTCAAATGGAAAAACCTAATTATTTAGCAGAGTCCCCCTGTACAGTATGCATGAAACCCAAGTTTAGATCTCCAGCACTGTATAAAGCCTGTAATCCCAACTGTTGGGGGAGGAGGGTTAGGAGTTCAAGGCCAGCCTCAGACAGGTGAGACTTTGTATTCCTTTCGACAGCCCCGGAGACAGACAGGCTTGCATGTCTCTCTCACAGATCCAGGCATCCCTCAGAGAAAAGTGCTAAGTCCCTGAAAGAACATAGTGAGTCACATCCCCATATACCATCTTAGCCCCGCCACAGCCAAAACCTCACCTGAGGTGAAGGAAATCTGTTATTCTGGAGCCATTTGAAGCCTAGCTCCAGATTTCTCCCCAAAAGACTCAAGCTGAGTCAAACAGCTGCGACACAAACATAGCAGAGAAGACTTCCAATCACAGGCCCAGGCAAAGCGGAGGACTCCCCTGGGGGGGGGTCTCAAAATTCACTACCCGCTACTACAATTACCAAACACACATGTCAGGAAACTCATGAATGGGCCAGATAATGGGCTTCTGGGATTTCTGGTGGAGTCAGGAGTTAGAGGAGCCAAAAAACCCAGGGGAAAAACGTTCTCTCCTCCTCAGACTCACATCACCAAAAACGACGGAGGGGTTATGCATGAGCTACTGCTAGGTGCTCACTGAAAAGCTGTGGGTATAGCTGTCAGAACGTCTGCACAGTACTCTGTTGCTACCGGCGAGCTTCCCAGATGTAAGGCTCTCACCTGTTCAATAACAAGACTGTGATGAGCCGGATAGCCAGGCAGTTCAATGGCATACCTCATCCTCAAAGATGTTAATAGACATTAACTAACTGATCCACATGACACCCCTGAGAGATACTCATTTACAGTAGAGTGGGCACAAGGAAGGTACAGAATCATGTCAAGATATATACCATACCTCAGAGAACAGTCTAAGCATCCCTCCCTGCCCCCAGAACAAAGGCCAGAGTGGGTTTTCTCAACATCTCTCCCACTAGCTCATCAACCCCAAGATTGTATCTCCTAGCCAATTCTCCTCAAGTGTTCCTATCATTCCTTCCCTTTTCCAAATAACACCAGCAATGGTCATAACAACAACAACAACAACAACAACAACAAAAGTTGTACTGAACAGACGACCTAATTATTCTGTCAGTCCTACCTCTGAGACACCAAGTGCCATGACAACTATGGACTGGTGCTGAGGAGAAAGAATGAATGAGTATGCAGCAGAAGAGAACACCCACCTGCAGGTGTTGGCTGGGACATACGGCTCAGTCTGATGGAGCCTGGCTGAGGGAGCTACGGGCATTACGCTCAGTGCTAGTGGTTTGGTCCTAGGATACACAGCGGACACGGGAGTAGGATGAGACACTGAGACAGGCTCAGGATGATCTGGAAATGGGTTCCTAGCCTCACAGACCTTGGCATACAGGCTGAGTCTCTAAGGGGCATCGGACTACCACAACAGACAGTCTTTGGATGCTACTGGAGTAACAGATACTGATTCCACAAGGTAGGGGTCTTGTAACCACAGATGGTCATGCTCTGCCTTCTATAGAACCCAGGAAAGCATAGGGCTTTGCAAGGCTCAGTAGGGTAGGCGTGTTTGAGATCTGCAATGTATTGCTTGGGATAAAGGAGGTCAAAACGGCACTGTGCCTCCATTTTAAAATCAACCTAGAACACATACTTAAAGATTTTAAGCTCCCATCTTAAGAGGAGCTAAATGATGAGACTACCTGGTGCACAGATGTGTCTCAGCCCAGACCTGCTCAGAGGGCTGTCTCTACTTAGGAGGGAGAGGCAGAGTTTCAGAGTGTCCTTGTGTTTCTGTTACTTCACAGAACTTAATTTAGTCCAGACTCCCTCCATGGTACAGTAGAGAGGGCAGAAGTGTTTAGCAGAAAGGATTGATGAAAAGACATGGAGGAATTATGAGAAAGAAAACAAGCCCACGGAGAGACTCATACTGGCCATCAGAGAAGAGTAAGACAAAGTGCTGAGGAAGAACCTTTACATCCATTATTATATCCACATGGAAAATGAGAGGCTGCACCCTCAGCTGCCACTTCAGGCCATCAGGGCCAAGAACCCCGCTCCACCTCAGTTCCACATCATGAGGGAAACTGGGATCAACCACTTCTCCTTGTGCCTGATGAATCTCCATGACCCAGCCATTCAGGATTCCACTACAGGCAGAGGATATTTACAGCTACCACCTTTTCAAAGGAGTGTGTGATAACCATCAATACATTCGCTATCAGCCCACACCTTCTGGCACAGATGCAGACACCAGAAAAAAGAAACCAAGGACTCCGATGACAAGAAGTCAAGAGGAAGGGGTTGGTGGTTAGTCTGATGGGAGTGGAGAGCAACTAGGCTTAGAGATGAGCCTCGGCCAATCTGGCATGGGCTACAAAATGAGGCCCAAGGTCCTATAGAGACAAACGATATGGGCGTCAACATTTTCAAAACCACTTACCCTGCTGGATCATTTCAGGGCAACGACTGAGGAGAGTTCTGAATAGACAGGTACTGGCCACTGCATGACAGGACAGGGCCTTGAGTAAGCTCAGACATACTGGGAGACACTCAAGCCCTCCTCATTGGCCAGAGTATGATCTGAATCCTCCCCCCCTCCCCCCCACTCTCCGCACCGCTCTTTATCAGCTATGTGTTTTTAACTAAATTATTGAAGTTTACTCAACCTCCCTTTCCTGATCTGTCAGAGTTGTGAGGTTTGGAGGTAAGAGGTAGAGAGTACCTGACACAGTACCTGGTACACTACCTAGCATAGTACCTCACACAGTACCTGGCACAGTACCTAGCATAGCACCTCACACAGTACCTGGCATACTCTCAACAACCTGGAAAGGCTATGAGTACTCTTGCAGAAATGTCACTCACACTGAGCCTCTATAACTGAATCACTTCACATCTCTAAGGAGTCACATTGGCTGCCCTGCGTACCTCATTTACAGTTCCTGAATCTAGCACTTGTAGGGACCTGTGAGCTTGGTAAGCAAAAGGCTCCCACAGAGGCAGAGGAACTGCCCCTGGGAACCACAGAACCACGCTGCCAGGCAAATGACAGCCTGGGTATTTGTTTAACTTAGGTTCTTGTCAAAAAGAAAACTTGATGGCTAACAGCCCAAATATGACTGCATAAAACCTCCCCAGGAAGCCTTCTGCTACAGACTTCCAAATAAGCTATTTCAGAAGCAAGGCAGGGACTCTGTACACTGTGCAAAGCTGGTGCCCCTGCCCACCACCTCACTGGCCAGCTGCCCCGGGGCCTTACGATAGGTTAGACAGCTCAGATGCCAAGCTGTCAAAGTGAGGACTGGTTTATAGAGCACCCCCCCAAAGAGGCCCATGGCCCAATTCCCTTCTCTGACTTTCCTCTAGTCAGGAATTATCAAGGCTGTTTTGCTTCTCAACTCCAGGCTGGGGCAGGAGGTTCAGATGATCAAGTTAGAGAATTATCTTTAGCAACAGAGAACGCCACAAATTGCTTTCCATAGGATTCTATGCTATGGGAAATAAGGAAAGCAGGGATGGGTTTTGCTGAGAGCCAGAAATATCCAAGAGCACAAACTGCAGATGAATATGAGGCATTGTTATGGCTGATTTGCAAGAGCACAGCTAAGCAGAGGTCACTAATCCATCCTTTGAGTCAGGAGCTGATCTGCAACAGGCCTCTTAACAGATGTGTGTCCCCATTTGCACAGACACACGTGTACACACACACATACACACCACAGCTGTGAGTCCTGACCTTCACCCAACGACGCTGGCCTCTACTGGAAAAGAGCAGATGGACTGGCTGGGTTTGGCCAGGATGGACACCCAGGGGAACCAGATTTGCCTCTTTGATGTTGAAACCCCAAAGCAGAATGAACCAGCACAAGGAGAGCTCCTGAGAGGAGGAAGGGAAGGAAACTGGGGGAAGGGGCTGGGTAGACGATATGAGAAGTGCAGGCCCGAAGGGAGCAGAGGGCAGAGGCAGGACCCAAAAAGATAGAGGGCAGAGGCTGGGTGTTGGGTAACGCAGAGACTGCAATCTCCTCTCATCCCTGGAATGTGACTGTTAAGAAGAAACTCAAGCCAGGCTGACCCTTCAAAATGTCCTTGTTTCATGCATCTAATATTCAGAGTCACCACCGAGATGCGCCTGCCTCAGGGTTAGGGTGTGCTAAAAGAAGAGTGGGAGGGTTCCCAGCATTTCCATAGGTAAGAGCACATCCACTGTCTTTCTAGAGGCCACCAGGACCATCTCCCTACACCACAGAATGCCAATGAGTTAAAGAGGGGGAGGGGAGGGCGACATGGGCAGTGCCACCTAAGGCATGGGGGTTGGGGTGGGAATGGTTCCCATCTGAGTAAGTCCCAGTGATCAACTACACATCCCCCAGGCAGTACAAGAGCAATCACATGATCATGGCTGATTTGGGAGCGAGGGGGTGGAGTACCGGAGGTTTTTTTTTCCCCCTCTTCATTTGCTTTTCTTGGGGGTGGTGGTAGTGATGAGAATGGGGGTGGTGACGAGACTGGCAAGAAAGACTGCTGAGCTAGGAGGTTGGCTCTTTCATCCAAATGGCCCCCACAGAGATCCGTACCTACAGTTCTCCTCCAACCTGATCCCATCATCAACCCGAATCACACACCGGAATGCCCCTGAGGTAGTAAACTAGAGAGAGCCAAAGACTTTTCCCAAAATGGCCTTCCCGCTTCAATGTGAGGAGAAAAGCTGCCAATTCTGAAGGCCAAGGTAGAGCTCTAAAAAGGACGCTTCCCACTCGCGGAGCGCTAGAGTGCTGGGTTACACAACAGGTGGGAGGGGTGACACAATCCCCCCCAGCCCCGGTCTATCCAACCCCCTCCCCCCTTAAATCTGCTCTGAGGACTCCATACCGCTCCTCCTCCTACTGGCTGGCTGCACACCTGGCGGACCATGGCCGCTAACACTTGCTGGTGCCTGGATGCACCTGGGACCCTGAGGGCAACAGGGCTCCTCGGAGGGTGCTGGTCCCTCTTACACCCCCTGTCCCCCGCCCAGGGACCCATGGGCACACGTACTGCTGTAGAGGGTGTCGATCCAAGAGAGGCGCGGCAGGCCCCGGTGGCTAAGCGGCTCCATGCCCGCTGCTCCGCGCGGCAGAGGCTCCTTGGTCAGATGGGAAACCCGACCCTCATCGCACAACAAAGGAGGGAGGGCGCCGGCAGGCGAGGTGCCGGGAGGGGCGGCCAGACTCGGAGGTCGAAGTTGCGGAGCTCCGGATGGAGGCGGGAGAGCCAGGGAAACAGGTAGTAGGGAGGAGCAAGCCGCAGCTGCCAAGGTGAGGACAGGGGAGCGCCCCCGAGAGCTTAGTGCAGGGCTGTGGCAGCCTCGGCGAACCCGCTGCGGATCTGGGAGCCGCGGCCCCGCAGCCCGCGCGCCAACTAGCAACTTCCCCGGGGCTGCGCGGCGCCCGGGGCGGGGGGCGGAGGCGACAGCCAATCCGCGCAAGGCTCAGCGCGCCCACCCCCAGCCGCAGAGGGCCGGTGGGGTGTGAGAGCAGCCCGCAGCCCCCACCGATGGCCTCCAGCCGGCGCACAGAGCTCCCGCGGGGTCTCCGGGAGGCGGTGCAGGGCCAGAGGCTCCCCTCCTCCCCTGGTTGGACTGAGCATAAATTCTGGCAACCCGCAGACTAAGGAAACCTATGGACCCGCAGGGGTGACATCACCTGCCACCCCAGGATCTCTAAGCACGATTTCGGGACTGGTGCAGTTGCCAGGCCCCACCCCTAGACAAGCTTGGGCAGCACAGCGTGGACTGGGTTAACATCCTGCGCCCCGCTGGAAGGCTGGGCCACCCAGGAATTGTTTTCCTACCAAACCTTAAATCACCCCATCTATCCTTGATCTTACAGTGCATCAATTCCCGACACACACCAAGGGAGGGCAGCTGAAGTAAGGTGAGACCACTGGGGTCAGGGTCATCCCTTGGCATCAGAGGAAGGACCTATTTCTCACATGCCCCTTTAAGGCAAAGAGACAAACTAGGGTACAGAAGCCCTAACTGGACTCTCCCAATTCCTTCAGGAGCCATCTGACAATCCCTAGCCTCTGTGCACACGTAGGAGTTGAAGGTAGATGGGGGTCGGATGCCTCAGAGAACAGTCTTAAGAAACAAAATTCTAGCCGGGCAATGGTGGCACATGCCTTTAATCCCAGCACTTGGGAGGCAGAGGCAGGTAGGTTTCTGAGTTCAAGGCCAGCCTGGTCTACAAAGTGAGTTCCAGGACAGCCAGGGCTATACAGAGAAACCCTGTCTCGGAAAAAAGGAAAAAAAAAAAAAAAAAAAAAAAGAAAAGAAAATTCTAAACAGTGACCTCAACAGCACTGAAGGTTTGGGGGTGGGGAGTGACATGGGGCCCATGGCAACTTTCCCAACCTCCTTGGGCCAAGTGACTTGGAGACAGAACTGGAGTCAGGCTAGGGTGGTCCAGGACAGCAGAGGCTGCAGCCTGTTTCCTGAATTTCAGGGAAGGAGGCAATGAAGCGCACCAAGGAAGACCTGAGTTAGACCTCTCATATACCAGTATAGTGGCATTTCTAATGATGGAACACTTCCCATCCCATCCCATCTTCAGACAGCTTTAGCTCCAGCCATACAGAGGTTTACAAAGAGTTAAGCTCCCCATTACATGTAAGGGGGGCAGTGTTGTTAGTACCCACAGGGGCTCCTTCTTATCCCAAACAAGCACAGACAGTTTTGAGGGGTAGAAGCAAACCCTCACCTATAAGGAAATTTGTACCCAGCCTTGTAAACTGCCCAGCTGTCTGGACACTGACCTCTATAGATGATCAAGAAAAGCTAGAGACCACTGATACACAGGACGGAGCCTCTGGGAGGTTCAAGGGTAGATGCTCTTGTGTGTGGGAGCCCCCACAGGTGGGCAGCAGATACAGGACCCCTTTAGTTCTAACTCAAGCTTCTGGTTCTGTGGCTTGCTGGCCCTTCCTGCTCAGCGGTTACCCTCCCCACTGCCCCTGACTGGTATATAAAATTGGGAGGGCCAAGCCAACACCTGGAGCCTGGCAAGGGAGGGGGCTGTGCATCTCCAGCGAGACTATCCAGAAATAGAGTTCTGGGTGGGAGAGGGAGCAAGCAAGCTCTCTGAGGAAGCAGACAGAGAAAGGACAAGGGCGTGCCTTACTCTTGCATAGCACTTTCTGAAGACATAGAGCCCAAGAGAAAGGGAAAACATGCCTGGTGCAGCTATCAGCTACAAACCCTAGAAGGCTACAGCACTGACCCCTCCCACAATACACCACATGATGTGCCACCGGGATTTTCCTGCCGGCCACAGCCCCACATCTCCATATCCGGTGCTGACTCTGAGGAGGCCATGGATATATGTTTCTATGTGAGTCACATACATTTGCATACATTTCACATTTTTATCTACAAAGGCTTGAGCAAGCTATTTTCAGCCTGTTTTTTTTTTTTTTTTTTTTCTAGCTGAAATGTTGCAGTTGCTTGCTCTCCCTGTAGTTGTTATAGTTTGCCTTATTCTACATTGTGTCCAATCTTGCCTGGGACTGTTCTTTCCACAACACAGTGTAGCATATAGATACAATCTTGCAGGCCACAGTGCTAATACTAGGTGTGTGTGCCTTCGATCTTAAGAGTTTTTTTTTTTTTTTTTTTTTTTTTAAATTTCACGAGGATAATCTTTGGATGAGCACCGTTACTTCTGGTTCCTTCCTTTCTTATCCTCCATTTCCCCTACTTATGCAGTGCTAGGGATTGAACCCAGGACCGCACTCGTGACTCCACCACAAAGCTCTATCCCCAGCTCTCTTTTTACCTTTTGAGACAATGTGGTGGTTTGAACAAGTATGGCCCCCACAGGCTCATATAGTCCAATACTTGGTCCTTGAAATTGTTTGGGAAGGATTAGAGAGTATAGTCTTATTAGAGGAGGTGTGTCATGGAGGGCTAATCTTGAGATTTCAAAAGTTAAAACTAAAGGCCTGTGTTACCAAGGCCTTTAGTCTTAACTTTTCTCAGTTTTGTGAATTTTCCAGATGAAAAAAAACTAAGGCACAGCTCACTGACCCAACCACATAGTGTGGGCTGGGATCCTATGCATGCCACCTTGCTGTCAGCTGACTGATAATCCAAGTCACTGAAGGTCCCTGGAAATCTTTTCTGATCCAAAAATGTAAGACCATCTGCTAGGAAGCCCTTGCAGTTTTCTTCCATAACCATCTGCCCACCTCTTGTGTAACAGTTTCCCCCAAGACTGAAACATTCCATCCTGCTGGGAAGCTCCTTAAGCAGGAGGGAAAACAACTTTACAACCGGTTCAGGAAGTTCCAGAAATCTACAAGACTTACTAGGCCCCTCCTTGCCAGAATAAGCAACAAGAGCTGAGTGTTCCCTTCAGACAGAAGGAAGACTCAGACCAGTCCAGCTGGAAGAAGCAGAAGCCAACTGAGCTGCAAGAAGAAATTTAGACCAGAGTCATTTGGAAAGGACCCTCCCATCTTTTGAGCTCCCTGCAGGCTGTGCATACTCCAGGTTTCCCAGCTCTGTGAGTTGTCACCCCTGCTGAGGTGGGCCTTGATGATGCAACTGTCTTTGAGCCATTGGTGCTCCTATAAATAACCCCCAATAAAACCTATTGGATCACCAAGCTGGATTTTGATGGTATCTATACTTTAGTTCCCTGTCTCAGGTGAGTAATGTATGTTATGTCTCACAGGAAAAGTTTTATCACACAATAACACTTCTGACCCGATGTCTTGGGAAAGGGTAATTACTTCAAGAATCACATCACACAGATTGATTCTAAGCCTGTTTACAGAGATAAGTGGGTGGGTCTTGGAGCACTTGGGTGAATTGAAACTAAGAAAAGCCCCCAGTTAGATTAAGGGACACTGAGGGCAGAGAAAGGCTGAGAAAGATCCTAACTCACACACTCTGGGAACTAAGGCGTTAAAGAGGCATCCTTCACTGTAGTTTGCCCAAGGCCTGCTATCCTGAAGTGCTCTCTACTCCAGCTATCAGCCCCAATCTGTCAGAGCAGCAGGGAGGTATTCTTGTGACAGAACCCCCCCAACACACACACACACACACACACACACACCGATTCAGCTAAGCGCCTGGATGTACAGATGGGTGGAGCACTCCAAGACACTGATCAGCATTCTATGCACCACTTCTGACAAGCCCCTAGTAACCATTCTCTGTCCAGTCCTAAGGGCCAACACTCTCCATATCCCTAACCTGTGAACTCAGCTTATCCTGCCCCCCTCATCCCCATCTCCATGGTTACCTGCCTGCTCCTCCCCCATCACAGGATTTAAGGTTAGTTATACAGCCTTGAGTTGAGAGGCTCAGTAGAGGAGAGATAAACCCCATTTTGAAGACCAGCAGCTCTCCCCTTTATTCTCAGGGTTGTACTACTCATTGCCTCTCTAACAACCAGCTCTCAAGTCTACCAACTACTTAGCCAGGATGCAAAATCAGTGATGTTACCTATACATCTCCACTCTCCTTCCTTTCTCATATTAGCAACACAGCTTTGCTGTGCACCACAGGAAGGACCCAAAAGTCTCGGATCACCCAGTGGTCACTGCTAGCAAAACAAATGAAAGTATCTCTATTGCTGGGGCGAAGCAGGAAGCATCAGTGTACGCATAAACTTCCAAAAGTGCTACTACAGCAGTGTGACCTCACCTATAACCAGGTATTTGCCAAAAGCTCAGCTGACGGTCATTCAAGAAATGCATGTTAAGCCAGGTGTAGCTGTGTATGCACACCTGTGATTCCAGTCACTCAGAAGGCTGAGGCAGGAGTTCAAATACTGCCCCCCCCCAAAAAAAAAAATCTGAGGAGAGGAAACTGTAGTTGGGATGTAATATGAGAATAAACTAATAAAATACAGATGATGGGTTGGAGAGACAGTGATTTTCCAGAAGAATCCAAGTTTCATTTCTAGCATCCACATGGCAACTCAAACCATTTGCAACTTCAGTTTGCAGGGACTCTGACACCCTCTTCTGGCCTCTGCAGTTGCTAGACACACACTGCACAGATATACAAGCAGGCAAAACACTCATAAGATAAAAACATTTTAAAATTCATAGTTATAAAAATTAAAAACAGTTAACCCTGATTGGTGCCTAACTGCCAGGTGCTGCTCAATACACTTTACAAGGTTCATCTGGCCTAATCCTCACGGTAAGCAAGCAAGATAGGTGCTATGTTAGCTCCATTTCACAGGTAAAGAAATGGGGGCACAGAAAGGCTAAGCCACTGGCCAGCCAGCAGATGGTGACACTTGAAAATGAATCAAGTGTGGACTTAAGAATCCACGTGTGTAGTGCTATACCGGCCTAGGAAGGAACAAATAAATAAAAGAAGCGTTAAACCCAGGAAAGGAGAAATTGGAGCTACACAAAAAGGCAAGATAGTGCCATTCCAGAACTCCCAAGGGCCACCAGTAAGTAAGCAAAAAGAGAACTGTTTGCTACATAAAACCACATCTACTACAACAGGTCAGATGACCCCCTCAGACAAGCTGGAAAGCAATCCGATGACAGTGTTAGGCCAGGTCCCTAACCCTCTGTTACCTGCCTAAGGCCAGATTCAGGCTTTTCCAACTTTTCCACAGGTGCAGAAGGTAGATCAGGTAGATGACCTCCAGACATCTTATTAGCCCTGAAAGGCTGTAAACTTGGCTTTCTCAGAGATCCTGGGGTAGCCTGGTTTTTCTGTTTCCTGGTGTGTACTTGTATGTGTGTGGTTGGGTTTTTGTGTTTGTTTTTTTGATATAGAGTCATTCTCACTATGTAGGCCTGGCTGGTCTTGAACTCACTATGTAGGCCTGGCTGGTCTTGAACTCACTATGTAGGCCTGGCTGAACTCACAGAGAACTGCTGGGATTAGAGGCATGTGTGTCACCATGCCTGGCAAGTAGCCTGCTTTCAAACCCTATTTCATTCCCTTTTCCTTGGTAGAGTAAAGTAGCATTTACTGTTCTCAAAATTCACCTTCAGTTCTGAGGTCTAGAAAGAAGAAAATTCCTTGAGCCATGGACGGGCTCAGCAGGTACAGTTCTCACTACCAAACCCGAGAGCATCATGAGTTTTATCCTTGGGACTCGTATGGTATGCAGCAGACACCAGTTGTCCTCTGATCTCTCCTGACCTCCACATATGTGCTGTGGCATTCATGCTCCCCTCCCGACATAATAAATGAATAAATGTAAATGTAAAACAATTTAAGTAGAAAATTCCCCAGGCCAGGCATCCCATGAGTTGCCTGTCAGAGAGATGGCTTGGTCCAAGATTCTGTCCATTATTCTCTTTCTTTCCACCCACTTAGCTTTTCCAGCAGACAGTGAGATCTACAGACACCAGAAACTACCTTCACACACACACACACCCATCCCTATCTCATTTCCCTGTGGATGTTTTGTCAGCTCGAGTCATGGCAAAGGTCTGTACCCCTGACAAAATGTAGACAGAGAACTACATTCACACTCTTGATGCATACCAGGACAATACCCAAGGACAGACAGCAGCAGGGACACACCACACACACATTTCCCAGGCCCTATCCACACAGCCAGGCACCAAGAAGAGTTAGCATCATGGCAGAGCAGCTGGCTTAGATGAGGCTAATCAAAAGCAATTTGAGGAGGAGACCTTCTAAAGTGATCATCAACTAACCATTTTCAGCCCTCACTACCCAAGGGTCAACAGGAGACTTTTCCTACAGTCAATAAGAAGACTCCACCCTGGAGTCTAGAGCCCCCTCCCTCAATCTACTTACCTCTGAGTCCCCATCAGTATTTGGAAAGATGTCACCTGAAGAAAACACAAGAATTCTCAAATCCCAATAACCCAGACATCAAATTCAAAGGCTCCAATCTCCTTAGCTCCAAGGCAACAGAATCAAGTCCAGCAGAAGCCAGCGCTCACAGGCCGGCCCTCTGTGCTTCTGTGGTCCTCGCTGCCCTGAAGCTGGCTGTGCTTCCCACTCTCTCAGCCAGAGTTCTGCAGATGCATCCCAGCTCTAACCCTGCTCTTCCAGGAGCTCTGACGCCACCCTCCTCCCAGCTGGCCCAGGTCCCTCAGGCTCAGGAACAGTTGCAGCGACTTAGAGCCATCGATGAGATAGAATCAAAACCGGGGAAGGCAAAGACAAAGAAGCCACTGACCCTGGACAGTGGTGCTGGCCATGGTAGAGTCTTGTTCTACAGATTCAAGGGTCCAGCCCGAGGCTATGTGGCGGTGTCTCTTTAAGCATCAGGACTCTTTTAAGGCAACTTCTCTCTGCAGTCAATTCCTGTTACTACTGGTCCTGCGGCAGAGAACAGGAACTCTCAGGCGCCATCTGGTGGCCAGAGTGGCACCTCAGCCGCACGAGGTGTTCTAGATAGGCAGCCTCCAAGGACTTGGACTCAAATCTCAGCTTTTCCACCAGGCTTTATCTAGGGCTGCAGGTAACCATTGTGAGCAGAGTCTGATAAAGCCAGGAGAAACAAGAATAGAGTGGGCAGAATACTCTCCTGTCGGACAAACCTTCCAGGAACATTTTTTTAAGAGTAGTTTTTATTTTTACTTATGTATATGCTTAAGTATCTATGTGAAAAGGTGTGTGTGTGTGTGTGTGTGTGTGTGTGTGCGTGCATGTGTGTGCTGGGAACTGAACCCAGGTCCTCTGAAAGAACAGCAAGTGCCCTTAACTGATAAGTCATCTTCCAGCCCCTCCAGTTTTTGTTTTTGTTTGTTTGGGTTTTTGTTTGTTTTTGTTTTTTTGAGCTAGGATTTCTTTGAGTATCTTTGGCTGTCCTGGCACTCACTCTATAGACCAGGCTAGCCTTGAACTCACAGACATCTGCCTGCCTCTGCCTCCCAAGTGCCCAGTCTCCTCCAGTAACATCTTCAATTAAGAAATTTCCATACCTCCCTGCTTGCCAGCTACAGGGGCCTGAGACACCACTGAACATAACTTTGTCCTCTCAATACAAGATAGTGGTTCTTAACTGGGAAAGGAGTAGCTGCCATTGAAAGGTGTAGCTGTCATTGCCGTACCAAAAAGGGTTTTGTTGTTATTGTTCTTGTTTTCTTTGGTTTTTGAGACAGGGTTTCTCTGTGTAACAGCCCTGGTTGTCCTAGAACTCACTTTGTAAACCAACCTGGCCTCTAACTCTGAGAGATCTTGCCTCTGCTTGTGGCTCTGATCCTAACGGAGGGGAAGCGAGGAAGAACGAGACAGGTAGCAAATCCGTGAAAGTTGTCAAGGATCTGTTGGTTTGAGCAGACCCAGGCTCATTAGGCTGATGTCATAGACCTGATGCTCTCACAAAAGTCTCCCTGCATCTCAAAGCCACAGACAGCATGCTGTAAGAGAATTCTCACATGCCATTTCCCCTTTTCTTTTTTTCTTTTTTCTTTTTTTTTTTTTAAGATTTATTTATTTATTATATGTAAGTACACTGTAGCTGTCTTCAGACACTCCAGAAGAGGGTGTCAGGTCTTGTTACGGGTGGTTGTGAGCCACCATGTGGTTGCTGGGATTTGAACTCTGGACCTTCGGAAGAGCAGTCAGGTGCTCTTACCCACTGAGCCATCTCACCAGCCCCATTTCCCCTTTTCTAAGGCTCATTTACAGCAGTATCTGGAGAAAGGCACATTATTCTCCTCCTCCTCCTCCACCACCACCACCACCACCACCCCATCTCTCTTTTCAGCAATATTAGGGACCAAACCCTGGGTCTTGGGCATGCTAAGCAGGTATTCTTCCACTGAGCTATACAACCCTAACGCCCATGATTATTTTCATAGCCTGTCAGGCCCTGTGACCTGTCCTGCATCCCCCTTTGGATCACTTCACACGCACCCCCCCCCCAACTTCCTGCTCCTTCCTGCAGTTGCCTGTACTTCTTGCACAGGTTGATATAGCTGATGTGTTAGGGTTTTACTGCTGTCAACATACACCATGACCACGGCAACACTTATAAGAACAACATTTAATTGGGGCTGGCTTACAGGTTCAGAGATTCAGTCCATTATCATCAAGACAGGAGCATGGCAGCATCCAGGCAGGCATGGTGCAGGCGGAGCTGAGAGTTCTACATCTTCATCTGAAGGCTACTATCATAATACTCGCTTCCAGGCAGCTAGGATGAGGGTCTGATAGCCCACACCCACAGTGACACACCTACTCCAAATGGCCACACCTTCTAATCCTGCCACTCCCTGAGCCACACATACACAAACCATCACAGCTGGTTAAAATGTTCTGTCCGCAGCGCAGTAGAGTTGGCTTAATGCTTAAGAACACTTGTTGCTCTTGCAGAGGGCCTGGCTTCGGTTCCTAGCACACACATGGAGGTTTACAAATATCTGATCCATGGGATCCTCTTCTGACCTCTGTGGCACCAAGCACACAGGCGGTACGCAGACATACATACAGGCAAAACACCCATACACATAAAATAAAATACATCTTTAAATAAAGTTAAAGAAAATGTCCTGTCCCTATCCTGGCATGGTGGCACATATCCACTATTGCTTGATGTGAGAGGCTGAAACCAGAAGACCATAGTAAGCGCAGTGCCGGCCTGACTGACATAAGACCCTGTCTCAGGAAAACAAACCCCAACCCTGCTCCTCCACTCTGCCTGAGCATCTCCTACTTTTACATTATGGTGTTAAACTGAAATGCCACTGTTTGTAAGGGGCTTTTCCTAACAACTGAGCCAGGGAGACCTGCTTCTCTCTCTCCAATTCTTTAGTGCTCTTAAAACCCACTCAGGGCCTGGAGAGATGGTTCGGATGTTAAGAGCACTGGTTGCTCTTCCAGAGGACCCAGATTTGACATCCAGCACCCACATGGTGGCTAACCATCATCTGTAACTCCAGTCCCAAAGGACAGCATCCTCTTCTGGCCTCCAGAGGCGACAGGCACATGTGGTATCAAGACATACCCACAGGCATAACTCCCATATGCATAAAATAAAGGCTTTTTCTTCTTTTTTTTTTTTTTAAATTAAGACCATTCAGGGCCATCTCTTGCTAGACAGTGAGTTCTCTTTTCGGCTATTGTGCAAATGGTGGACCAAACGAATGAATGATTCCTGGCTACTAAGAACCTGGAATTAAGCAGTATAGATATTTAGCTTTCTGGGTTCCACCAACTGGAAATAAATTGTCTGGGCTGGATGGTTGACATGTGGCCACATCCTCTGAAACGACTCCAGGGGAACCTAAAATCAGATTTGGGGCAGGACAATTGCTGCTCTAATTATTCTCTCACTGCTCACACGAAGCCCCATCTAAGAACTCCCCAATGCACAGCCGATCCCCCCCCCCCCAAGCAGCCAACATCCTTTGCTGCACTCTTTTTCACCCAATCAGGTTCCAACGTAGAAATAAAATAGAAACCTAGAAAAGATTCAGCCCACTAAGGGAATTTCCGTCTCTGACGCCGTAGCCGGAGTCCTTCTCCTAGACCCGTCCCAAATTTGCAAGGCAATTTTGGTTTCAGAGTAAGGAAGTGAACTGTTGCTTTCATGGAAGAACACAGCCTCTGGAGACAGCCCGCTTGGCCTGAAACCTCTACTCTCTGTAGGGTGGAAGCCCTGGGAATCTGTGAAAGAAGATTCAGGTTGCTGGGGTGATGTTGAACCGCTTTGCCTTAGCCAGAACCCGAGGCCTCCCAGAGTTGGCTTGACAATGTACTCACATCGCTCGAAGCCCTCTAACCAGGCGGACTGGAGACCTGCTTTTCATTTCTGTAATGGGAGAAGTTGTGGAAGCTGATTCTGGCCTCCTGCCCACTCAAGGACCTAGTTTAAGAGGGTCTAAAGGCAGTCTGATTAACAGTGGGAGGACTGGGTTAAGGAAACCTTCTGGAATGTTGTGTGCCTGGATCCCCAGGGACTGTTGAGTGAACTATAAAGTCCCAGAGAATGCAGGACTCACCTGGTCTGTTGGGCTCTGCAAGGTTTCATTTATTGAGCCTTTACCATTACCACAGAAAATCACCTGAGGCTATCAGGATCCATATTCCAGGTGTGTGTGTGTCTGTCTGTCTGTCTGATAGTCTGACTATCTGGGTGTTACAAAGGTTGGTACCAGGATTTCATGCATGCTAGGGAGGTAAGCACTCTACTGCCGAGCTACATCCCCACTCCCCATAGGGGCTTAATCCCAGGTTCTTGCCAGTTTCTCCCCTGCGGCCTAGAAAGGCTGCTCTGGTGTGTTTAACTCCCTTTAGGTTTGATCTTTCCTCTCCAGTGCTTGGTTTGAATATGACCTGTGCCCTCTGTACTCATGCAAAAGTCTAACTTGTAAAGTTCTATGTTAATAGTATTAGGAGGGCAGAGATTTGGGTCCTCTGCAAGAGCAATACACACTCTTAACAACTGAGCCATCTCTTCAGCCCAGAGCTTTGTTCCCAGCACCTGCCATGTGAAAGCCAAATAGGCCTGTAACTCCAGCTCCAGGGAACTTGGCACCCTCTTCTGGCCATCATAGACACCACACACACACACAGACAGACAGACAGACAGACAGACAGACAGTAACTCCAGCTCCAGGGAACTTGGCACCCTCTTCTGGCCATCATAGACACC
>NC_034603.1:44312619-44314348 GCF_900095145.1 Mus pahari
GAGAGAGAGAGACAGAGAGACAGAGAGACAGAGAGACAGAGATACATATATAAATTCTCTTTTAAAGGAGGGTAGAAACTTAATCTGCATATGGCCTTTTGAACTGGGGACTTTGCTTTGTCTTATTGTTCGTTTGCAGTGTTGGAACATGAACCCGGGACCTCCTCACACTGTAGACAATCCTTCTGCCAAGAAGTCCAAAAGAGAGAACCTTGGCAAATAACTAGGCCATTAAAGGAGAGCTTCACGATTGAATCCCAGTGGCTTTATAAAGAGGGAGAGAGAGAAAGAGAAGGGGGGGAGAGATGCGCACGTGCCCTGCCATGATGTCATCAGAACCTGGCCCATGCTGTTTGGACTCCCGACCTCCAAAGCTGAGAGGCAAATAAAACTCTTCTTTATAAAGTAGTCTGCCTCCAGAACTTTATTATAGTAATGGAAGTCCAATGAGAAGAGTGGAACAATAATGTGACAATTACAAATACGTATGTTTATTGTGCCAGTGATGTGGTAAACAGTTTATGTGTGTGAAGACATTCGGCTACCATAGTAGCCCAAGGACTCTCCAGAATCCATGTCCCTGTCCTTCACTTCTTTCTCACATGCCTGCACATGTCTCTCTTTAGCAGGAGGGAAAAAACATTCAACTGAGCATATCCTGGAACTGAAGGCTGGAGAAGTTACTCATTATCTGTTCAGCTATCCTAAAACCCCTACATAAGACAGGGTTTCTAGATGCTGAAGAGATGGCTCAGGAGTTAAGGGCACTGCCTGCTCCAAACACAAACATGACATTACACAACTTCACTTCAGTTTCAGGAGATCTGATGCCTTCTTCTAGCTTTGGAGGCACTGCACACACATGGAGCACAGACATACATGCAGACAAAACACTCATACACATAAAAAAATAATACTTTTTTAAATACAGTGGTTATTTGCCCAATATTTTTGTGATTATAGGTTTGAAACATGCCTGAGATCCTAAAGAGGATCCAGAGCGTAGCCTGGACAGTATGTTTTGGGGTAGGAGGTCACCATTTCCAACTGAACTAATAACCAAATACTTCCTGTCTTAGGGTTTCTATGGCTGCAATGAAACACCACGGCCGAAGCAAGCTGGGGAGGAAAGGACTGATACTTTCACATCATAGTTCATCATCCAAGGGAGCCAGAACAGGAATCCAAACAGGGCAAGTACCTGCAGGCGAAAGCTGATGTAGAGGCCATACTCAACATACGTGGCTTGCATAGCCTGCTTTCTTACAGAATCCAGGGCCATCAGCCCATGGATGGCAGCGCCCATGAAGGCTGCGCCCTCCCCTGTCAATCACTAATTAAGAAAATGCCTTACAGCCAGATCTAATGGAAGCATTTTCTCAATTGAGGTTCCTTCCTTTCAGACAATTCTAGTTTGTGTTAAGTTGGCACAAACTATCCAACACACCTTCTTAGAGGAAGTAGCATTTGCATTAAGACCTGGAATGACAACTAATGTTTACCTGGCACAAATAAAGGAGTGGAGAGGCAAGGCATTCTGAGAGAGAAGAACAAGTGCTGAGGCAAAAATGAAGGAGGAGAGCAGACATGGAGGGTGCATGCCTATAGTCCCAGACACCTGAGAGACTGAGGCAGGAATCACTGTGGTCAGAGTTAAACCAGTTTGGGCAACACAGTGAGACACTGCCTTTAAAAAAAAAAGTGCCGGGCAGTGGTGGCGCATGCCTTT
>NC_034603.1:44314478-44327459 GCF_900095145.1 Mus pahari
AAAAAAAAAAAAAAAAAAAAAAAAGACGGAGCTGGGAAGTGGTGGTGAATGCCTTTAATCCCAGCACTTGGGAGGCAGAGGCAGCTGGATTTCTAAGTTCGAGGCCAGCCTAGTCTACAGACTGAGTTCCAGGACAGCCACAGAGAAACCCTGTCTCGAAAAACAAACAAACAAACAAACAAACAGATGGGAGGAAGGCTGTGGGTGTAGCTCACTTGGTGAAGTACAAGCTACACATACAGAAAACCCTGGGTTTGAGCCCTCGCACCATAGAAAACCAAGTGTGGTGGTACACACCTGTAATCCCATCACTTGATGGGTAAAGGCAGGACGATTAGAAGGCCAAGTTAATCCTGTTATGTAGAAAGTTGGAGGTGAGCCTGAGATGTAGACAGACAAGGGGGAAGAAGAGGAAGAAAAAGGATGGGGGAACTACAATGAGGGCCTGAAGAAGGCATGCTACTCTAGGGTGTTGCCTTAGCACGAACTCAGAGACCTATGGTGGTTTGAATGAGAACTCCCACAGGCTCCTGTTTGAATACTTGGTGCCACTGGAACTGTTTGGGAAGGATTGGGGGTGTGGCCTTGTTGGAGGAGGTGTGTCACTGGAGGTGGGCTTTAAGGTTCCAAAATCCCACTGCCTCATGGTCCTTGCCTCAAAGTGCAAGCTCTTAGCTGTTGCTCCAGCCCCATGCTCCCTGCTGCGATCTTCATGGCCAAATCCTCTGAGACAAACTGTCTCTTCTGTACGTTGCCTCAGTCATGGTGTTTTGTCACAGTAATAGAGAAGTGACTACGGCAAAACCAACAGAATTCACAGCTCTTCTTAAGAGAGGCCTGACCTCTCCCCTCCAATGCATGCCTGATCTTAGGAGCAATTTCCCCTATTCAGTTACTGAAAAGCCCTTTAGTTAATGTGTCTCCAGTGTCACCAAGATTTATGTCCTAGACACCATGTCTAGGATTACAGGATGTGCCTCCATGCCCAGCACCAGTAGAGTTCTTAAGCTGCTCGTCAAGGAACTGGCAGAGCCAGAAAGGAACAAAGACAGATTTCCATGTTCTCTCCTCAAAATGAGGTCTAACCCTCTGAAGCCTGTGCCTGGAAGGTCCCTGGTGGTAAGGGCACGTAGTGACCTTAGGGCTGTTCTCTCACATAGCCTGACATAGGCTCAACTAAGAAAGAATTATAAAGTAAAAGAAAAAAAAGAAGAAGAAAAAAATTCTATTTTTAGAATCCAGGGTCACTAAGTACATGTTCTACCAATGAGCCACACCGCCAGCCCACGGAAGGAACATTTTAATTTTTTTTATAGTGTGCCTGTGTATGTGTGGGTGTGATGAGTGGCTGGGTAGACAGGTGCTACCATACATTCCAGGGATCAGAGGACAACTTTTGGGTGTCAGTTCCCTCCTTCCACTGTAGGCTCTGAAGGCTGGACTCAGTCCTCAGACTTGCACAGCAACACGTGTACTGGCTGAGCCATCTCACCAATCCCACAACGAGCATTTTGAGGAAAAGTGTCTTGGGGGACCCCAGGAGGAAACTGAGCTAATAGCTCCATAGCTTGCCTCAGCTAGCACCTCCTCCCCAAATTCCATGTCTCTGTGGCCCAAAGCTTGAACTTTCTGGAACATTCTCTGTTCAGTGTTCTCAGTGGGGCTGCATGACGACCTGGGAGAGGATCACACCATGTGACTCACTTTCCCAGGGAGGTACAGCTGCACTTCTGAGACCCTGCCACACAGGAACTGGAAACACAAAGACTGAGGAGGCACCTCAGTTCCCTTGCAGAGCCATCTGGGCAGGAGCCCTGTGCAGGGCTCGGGAGTCACCAGCTTTAGGGGGTGCCAGGGAGCATATTATGGTGGATAAGTCAGAGCAATCAGGACCCAGGCCCTGCCCGATCTGCTCTGAGGTAATGAAACAATAGCCTGGTGGCTCTCAAATCTGGCCCTGCCTGTCTCTGCCAGAGCAGGCCAACCGACGCTTAATTTTTATCTGACAGGCAGAGGACAGTATAGCACTGGCCTCTTGACCACTCAAGAGTTCAACCTCTCAGGGCCTCCTCAGAGACAGACATGACTCAGAGGAAGCCTGGCTCCCTTCTCAAAACCCAGAGTCTTCTAGACAACTCATTGCCCAACCCTTCATGTGCCACACTTGAGTATCTCCAAGTTTCCTATTCCTGTGATTGTGCAAGCTTCTCTCCTAGGAAGCCACATGTCTATCACATGATGGTAGCTACAGGCCACCAGCAGAGGGAGGGAGGATACTGGGAAGTCTCCTTTCCTGGACCCTGTTCTAGTTCAAAGCTATGGGTAGTGCCTTCCCATAGACAGCATCCTTCTTCGCTGTGGCTCCCCTGGGGGGTCAGCACAGGCAAGGTCAGAGTTCAGAAGGCAGCTCCTGGGCTCCTATATCTACTCCATTGGACCTGGGCCCCAAGCTTTCTCTTCCCCTCAGCTTCTAATTGTTGGGACAAATGTGCCCTAAGACCATGAGATCTGAGCATTCTGCAGGCTGAGGAGACAGGGACATGTGCTGCTGTTGCGTCTGGCTGGCTAGAGCCTCAGTGCTTGGGTTAGTTCTTCGGGGGGCCCTTTAGGAGAGTGAAGCTGTATTTCACTGGGGTTTCGGGGTTGTTTTAGTAAGAGGTCCTCTTTGTCTCCCACCACAGTTAAGCCAAGAAGAGGAAGCTGCCACAGAGATGTTCACTCTCTCGAAGCCACACACACAGCCACACACGTACACAGGCCACACTTCCTCCCAGGCCTGACAGGAACCCTGACTTCTGCAAAGACTGCTAACCCCAACTCCAGTACCCATGGGCACATCTGGCCACAGCTGAGCTGCTGAGGATTTCCAGTGTGACTTCAGGGCCAAAAAAGGAAGAGATTCTTCTCTTGCCAAAGAGTATTATGGCCCCAAGACACACACAAGGTGGCTTTCCATATGACTCACCTGATTCTACAAGCCAAGGTGTCTGTGTCCAAGCACAAGACACCCTCACTCCCTACCCAGACCCTCATTCTTCTAAGCAAGGCAGTGAAGGTGCAAAAACGACTTAGAAGTTATCAGGGTTACAAATGCCTTGTTCTGGGAAACAAAACCTGTCTCCAACTCTGCAGGTGTCAGGGACAGTGAAAGGAAGACTGACAGATACAATGTGCCAAGGTCCTGCCACAAAGAACATCCAAGCGGCTGGCTCAGAAGCCACACCACAATTAACATCCTGTCATTTGCTCATTTTATACACATTACATGTATCACCGGGAGACCACAGAGAGTATGAAAGATGTAGGCTATTTTTTTTTTGTATCGTTTTTCATTTTTGTGGTGCTGTGGGCTTGTGCTTTTGGACAAATGCTCTACCACTGGGCTATACATCCAACCCCCTTATTTAATACACATTTTATTTTATTTTATTGTACGTGTGTAGATGTGCACACGGAGGTCAGAGCACAACCCTTAGGAGTTGGTTCTCTCCTGCCACCTTGTGGGATCCAAGGACTAAACTCATGTCATCAGGCCATCAGGCAAGAGCCTTTACCCACGGAGCCATCTCAGCACACCCCGTCTGTAATTTTCTTAACTGCTTGTTTATACAGTAATTTAATTTTCTCTGTTGTAAAAGTCATTGAGTCACAATAGAAATTCCTCTTGATGGGGGCTGGGAATGCAGCTCCGAAATAGAGCTTGCCTAATACACACAAAGCCCTGCCACTGAGGGGAAATCTTTTAGATACTAAAAGCAAACTATGACTCAACACCCCACCCCACTCGGTACACAACAGGGTCACTGCACATGTGAAGTCAGAGTGGTTCTGCAGACGGCCCTGGAGTTTCTCAGCCTGACCACTGGTAGATCCATCTTCCTTCATTTTCTTCTACTGTCCTATTCTACCGAGCAAGGTATTTCTACCGAAATGAGAAATGTCCTCGCTTTGTTCAGGGCCTGTTTGACCACCAACATAAAAATGAGACCATGTGTGGGAACTCTAGTTTGCTCATGGTGTAAGATGTGTCTGGTCTCTTTGGGGTGAGAAGCATTGCTGGATTTTCAGTGCTGTCTGGGGTCATAAGGGAAAAGGTCTGAGTTGTAGTGTTCCCTGATAAAAAGTCAAGAACTATTCCTGATGGAGCCCTAGCTATTCCTTCCTTTGGGCTAGAAGTTCAAAGTTTTAGCATTTAATTGGGGGAAAGCCTTCTGTTGTCCACTTGCCAAGACTATCAACTTGCCCCAGCAAGGGCTGTATCAGTGGCAATAGCTTTCCAGCGGTGGAAACAGAGAGAGAGGTACAGGAAGCATTGCTAGGAAAAAGGCTTGGTCCACCACACAAACCTCAGTCCTCACCCGAGGGAGAACAGAAGGTAGAGATGCCTTCCAGATTGACACTCTGGCACCCACAGGAAGTGACATCACATGCACAACCCCCTCAGGTTGACTAAGCTCTTAGTGGTCAGAGAGGAGATGAGGCTAGGGGAACTTTAGGCCTGCACATTTCCAACATAGCCATGGGCACAGTCATTGGGAAACTCTGGGAAAGAGAGCCTTGGGCTTCTAGTCAGTCATTCCAAGTGGCTGCAAACTTCATACGCATTTCCCATTTCATCTTATTTTACTTTTTAAAGACAGGGTCTCACATAGCTCAGGCTGGCCTCAAACTCATGATCCACCTGCTTCAGCCTCCCTAGTTCTAGGACTGTAGACATGTACTTTATATATTATATTATATTATTTTTAAAGACAGGGTCTCACTATGCTGCCCTGCTTGGCCCAGAACTCACTATGTAGATCAGGCTGGCCTCAAACTCACAGATCTTCCTGCCTTTGCCTACCAAATGCTGGTTTTAAAAGTGTGTGTCACTACACTCCAACAGGTATATACTACCTCAATTAGCTCAGCATTTC
Organism: Mus pahari; assembly: GCF_900095145.1. Taxonomy (NCBI): domain Eukaryota; kingdom Metazoa; phylum Chordata; class Mammalia; order Rodentia; family Muridae; genus Mus; species Mus pahari. The sequence continues at coordinate 44,319,395 of NC_034603.1, forward strand.
TGATTTCAGAAGCCTCCACACAATCAGGATAAATTCAACAGTAGCCAATACAGCTCCCCAAGTTCTATAGCCTGAAAAAGGCAGTGTCCAAGCCAATTCACCTATGACAAGGAGGCATAGGACACACTTGCCAGGAGGACACAATATTGTTTAGTGTGGCTACTGATAAAGCTTCAGTAATAGGCTGGGAATGCCACAGCCCAGCTTGTGCCAGACATCAGGCAATCTTGTTAAAATGTTCCTTTCCCCATCCTCACTCCCAAGTCAGGAATTTACAATCCTTGTACCAAGGTAAAAACTGTGAGTTTCTTTAATCTTAAAAGCAGGTGCAGCAGGTGCAGGGCATCTCTTACAGCTGTTTATAATAGCTTCACTGAGCTAGGGTCTGGTCTGCTGTTGTTGCTGCTGCAGAGTTTAACAGTGTAACTCAAATGTGGATCCTAGAAACAGTGTATCAAGACTCAAGACCTGCTGTCTCTAGGTAAAACAACTGAATTTTGATTTCATTTGCTGTCAAATGAGGATAACAGGACTGGAGAGATGGCTCAGCAGGCAAAAGTGCTTGCCACTAAGGCCTGATGACCAGAGTTTAATCCCCTGGCCCCACATAAAGGTGGAAGGACAAAACTCCATAAAGGCCAGGCAGCAGTGGCACAAGCCTTTAATCCCTGCACTTGAGGCAGAGGCAGAGGCAGAGGCAGAGGCAGAGGCAGAGGCAGAGGCAGAGGCAGAGGCAGAGGCAGAGGCAGAGGAAGAGGCAGAGGCAGAGACAGAGGCAGAGGCAGAGGCAGAGGCAGAGGCAGAGGCAGAGGCAGAGGCAGAGGCAGAGGCAGAGGCAGAGGCAGAGGCAGAGNGGCAGAGGCAGAGGCAGAGGCAGAGGCAGAGGCAGAGGCAGAGGCAGAGGCAGAGGCAGAGGCAGAGGCAGAGGCAGGTGGATTTCGGAGGTTGAGTCCATGACTATCCTGGTGGGGAGCATGGTAGCAGGCAGGCAGGCATGGCAGTAGAGCAGTCGCTGAGAGCTTATATAGTGATCCACAAATACATGGCAGAAGAAGGGTTAATTGGAACATCCATCCCCAACTACACACCTCCTCCAACATGGCCACACCTTTCCAAACAGTTTCACTAACTGGGGACTAAGCATTCAAATATGTGAGCCTATGAGGGCCATTCTCATTCAAACCATCACAGAACCCAACTTCCCAGAACCTGTTTTGGGTAGCTCACAGACACCTGAAACTCCAGCATCTGCACTCACAAGCAAGCACACACACACACACACACACACAGAGCAATGCTAGCTGGCTCACTGAGATGGTTAAGAGGACAGACGGGATAACTGATAAAAGACACCAGCCTCCAGCATAGGGGCTGAAAGAGACAAAGAGTGCATACCGCTATTACAGAGGACCTGAGTTCAGTTCACAGCATCCACAGAGGGCAGCTCATAATTGCCTGTGACTCTAGCCCCAGGGGTGTCCAATGCCTCTGACCTCTGTAGGGAGGCACTGCCTGTGTCACACACATCCAATTACAGGTATCTATGACCATGTCAACAATTCCTTGTTTTTTTGTGTGGTTTTGTTAAGGCTAGTTTTGAACTTGTGAGCCTCTTGCCTGCTGGCCCTTATTAAGTGTATTCTCTTAATTGTTTTGGTATTCAAGAAGACCTAGAACAGTGGCTCTCAACCTGTGGGTCACAATCCATTCGGGAGTCAAATGTCCTTTTCACAGGAGTCACCTAGGACCACCAGAAAGCAAGGATTTGGACTGAGATTCGTAAAAGTTGTAAATTACTGTTACGTAGTAGTAACTAAAATAACTTTGTGGTTGGGAGTCACTACAGCATGGACTGCTAAAGGGCGGCAGCATTAGGAGGTTGGGAGTCACTACAGCATGGACTGCTAAAGGGCGGCAGCATTAGGAGGTTGAGAACCACTAACCTAGAATAAGGAAAAGATCCATCTAGAAAGAATATAATCCCTTCACCTTAAATTCAGAGCTGTCATGTTTGAGAGAGGCAAGGGCTTCTTGAGACTGACGAAGGTCTCTGAAAGATTCCAAAGACAATAAAAGATAAAAATGTGAGCTCAGTATAAACTTTCTCAACAAGTGACTTTCTCCAGGGTGCTAAAGGGGAGACCCCTTCCTAAGCAAACCAGAAACTGAGGTCCAAAGACTTCAAGTGTCTAAATATGAGAACAGAAATGAGAGTCATTTCCTATGAAAATGTAAATAAACTTTGGGGCTGGGGAGGTAAAGGGCTTGTTAAAGCGTTTGCTGAGCATGCAAGATTCCCTGGGTATAACCCCTAGAACCACAGAAATTAGGCACAATGGTATGTGCCTGCAATCCTACACTCCAGAAGCTGAGCCGGGAGGACCAAAAGTTCAATGCTAGGAGCCCATACAGATGTCTCAGGGGTTGAAACACTTGCTGTTCTTCCAAACAATCAAGGTTCAGTGTCCAGCTCACACACGGACTCAGACAAGGTACACATACACCTATGTAGGAAAAACATTCAAACATATAAAATAAAATAATTTTAAAAAATTCTTTAACTGAGTGGTGGTGGTGCACAACTTTAACCCCAGCACTGAGAAGGCAGAGGCAGGTGTATCTCTGTGAATTCAAAGCCAGCCTCTACAGACAGAGTTCCAGGATAGCCAGGGCTACAAATTGAGACCCTGTCTCAAAAACAAAAACCCAAAAACTAAGAAACAAAAACAAGGTATTATCTTCAAACCAAAACCAAAAAGGAGTGCTAGAGGGATGGCTCAGTGTTAAAAAGCACTTGTTTCCCTTGCAGAGACACAGGTTCAATTCCCAGTACTCACAAGGTGGCTCACAACCATCAGGAAATCTATTCTCAGGGAATCTGACAGCCTTTTCTGACCTCCTCGAGCAACAGACACATACTTGTTGCACAGACATATGTGCAGGCAAAATATCCACACACACAAAATAAAATATATATGTAAAAATGTTGTCTTAACCTTAAAGTTAGAATTAGAAGCTAGGCTTGGAAACTCAGGAGTAGAGTTTGTTCAACAGTATATCACATGTTTATAATGCATCATGTCCTGGATTTGGTCCCTACCCCCCCCACACACACACGTAATTAACTTGGGATAGGCTTGAACATTGTAGTAAGGACATATTTCAAACAGAAGAATGTCTTTTTTCTTTTGGGTTTGGTTTGGTTTGGTTTGGTTTGGTTTGGAGACAGGGTTTCCCTAGCTGTCCTGGAACTCACTCTATAAATCAGGCTGGTTTTGAACTCAGAGATCCACCTGCCTCTGCCTCTGGAGTGGGATTAATAGTGTGCACCAAGCACCTCACTCCCAGAAAAATGTCTCTGATGGCAGATTCAGCTATTGTAGGGTCCCACAGTTTACATTCAACAGCCATCTCTGGTATAGTGGCACATATCTGTAACCCTGGCTGCTTGGAGGATGGAGGAATAGAGGACCTACGGTTGCAGGCCAGCCTGGGCAGCTATATGGCAAATTCAAGGCCAGCTTAGACAATTTACCCAAACTCTGCTTAACAATTAAAGCATGTCATGGAGGAGGCCCAGGGGTGGGGCTGGTAGGGGTGTTGCCTAGTGGTAAGGTGCTTGCCTAGCATGTACAAGCCCTGGGTTCAATCTCCACTACTACACACACAAAAGAAAATCTCTATTCCTAGTACCCACATTAGACTTCAATGTGACCACTTATTCTTGGTTGCAAACTGAATGACTATCCAGCTTTTCTCTCAGCGAACAGACTTTAAATACAAACGCACCTTGCCTCTGCCTCACTTCTGTGAACAGGTCTGATTCTCAAGGGACTCCAGTTCTTGTGTGCTCTCCAGTGTACAAAATACCCTTTTCATGTTTCCACGTATTGTCTCTTAGTAAATGTTCCATGAAATTTGATGATCCTGTTAGGGAAAGATTCCTAACCTGCTAGATTATAGAGTTTGGAAACTACAAATTGCTGGTGTGGAGCTAAACTTACCAAGCCATGGCTAGTTTCTCCACTTGTCCTGGTCAATGTCAGGTCACCAGGTTAAGAGGGACTCCTTGGCTATCACTTCCAACCCCAGCAGGGCCGCTGAATAGTTCCTTAGCAAAGTAGGGAGGCAAGAAGGTCCTGGTCACGTGAAGGCCCTGAGGCCTTTAAACATAAAATCCTGCACCCACAGCGGGTGATTGAGGGCAAGCAGAATTGCCTTCCTTTGCACGCAAGATTAGTCTAGCATCAAATGAGAAGCCCCATTGCTGCACACTGATGGGGGAAGTAGCCCTGGTTTCTGGGGTTTAGATAGTGGTTGAGATGCAAATAGGTCCTTCCTAAGAGGCAGCTGCAGCAACCTTAGGGAAGCACAGGCTGCAGAGAAAGGAGATATGACACTGAGGTGCACCCTGCCACCTCCCGTGGTGATGGCCAGCAGGCCAGCAGCAAGGAGCATTCCAGGAGGTGCTGACTGACGTGGGAGATGACACCAGCCTTAGCCCTTTGTTTTGGCTTTAAAATAGAGTTTCATTATCTAGCCTCCAGTGCAAGATCTGCTAAATTCCTGAGCAGAGGCAAGAAAAGAGAAGGCACAACCCTAGTCTAACTGCCCAGGGCAGGGCCAGCCCACATCCTCTCCTACAGCTCACTCCCCTGTTATCTGAATCTGCCATTTCCCCTAGAGGCATGTTGGAATAAACCATCTTGTATAATCTTCCCTGGAAGAAGTTAGGGGGAAAAAAAGTCTTTGCATGGAGCTTAAAATGGTCCAGCAAAAGAGAAAAGCTAAAAATCCAAGCAAGGTTGGCTGGAAATTCAAATCAGGCAAGGCTGCGTCCAGCTCAGGTCTCTGAAAAGATAGAGTGGAGCAGGGTTGAAAGACTCAGTTCCGCCTGGTGTCTCTCTGCCTCAGATCAGTCTTTAAGCCCAATACTCCTGGGGTGGGGGAGATAGCAGGGTTGTTAGCGCTTCCCTTGTAAGAGTAAGGACCTGTGCCCCATCCTCGTAGTCCATGCTAACACCAAACAAACATAAAGCCCTTGGGCATGGTGGTGAGTCTGTAATCCCAGATCTGGCAGAGGCCTGGCCGGCCTAGTCTACTCCGGCAGCTCTGAGTTATTGGGAAGTGACTAAGACACAGGCAGCCACACACAAAATATTCTTCTGAGCCCCTTCATACGTTTGCAAGAGCTGTACGCTGAAAGGAACCAGCCCTTTAAGATGAGAAGATGAACTATTCGTATGTTACCTCAGGGCTCAGTTTTCTCTTTGATAAAGCAGGTTTCTAACATGAACCTTTCACCAGGGTTGTACTGCATACCTGTTAACCCCAGCACTCTGGAAGCAGAGGCAGAAGGATTGGAAGTCTTAGGCCTGGCCCATGCTACATAGGGAGTTCAGGTTAGCCTGGACTGTGTAATAAGACTTTGTCTCAAAAACAAAACAAAACAAAACAAAACACCCACAAACTAGTAATAATAGTACTTGTCCTTATGGTTTTGTATAAATCAAACAGTGCACAAATTAGATACAAATCATTTTAGGTGTGCCATAAAAGGACAGAATAAAGGATAAACAATGTACAACTCGAATTAACTTCAAGTTCCCTGGGGTGGGAGTGGCAGGAATTGAGAAGTGGCATGTTTTATTCCAAACCTGTTAGCATATATTTGAATTTTTTATTCTGAAAATGAATAACTCAGGTGTTTAGTAAAGGGCTTTCGCCAAAGCTGTCGAATGTTGACTTAAAACTTTTTTTTTTTAAACAGTCAGGATGTACGCCTTTAATCCCAGTGCTTGGGAGGCAGAGGCAGGCAGAATTGAGTTCAAGGCCAGTCTGATTTACAGAATGAGTTCCAGGATAGCCAGGGCTACACAGAGAAACCCTGTCTCAAAAAACAAAAACAATCTAAATTATTTTATGTGTATGAGTGCTGTACTTGCATCTATGTCTGTGCGCATGTGTATGTGTGTGGGACCCAAGAAAACCAGAAAGTGTGTCAGATCCCCTAGAACTGCAGTTCCAGGTGGTGGTGAGGCACCATGTAGATGTGTAGGTGTTGGGAACTGAACCCAGGACCTTAGGAAGACAGCCAATGGTTTTTGTTTGTTTGTTTTTCTTTTTGGTTTTTGGTTTTCTCTGTGTAGCTTTGGCAGTCCTGAAACGATAGACCAGGCTGACCTTGAACTCAGAGATTCACCCACTTCTGCCATGCTGGGATTAAAGGAGTATGCCACCACTGGCCAACATAACTAGCTCCATTAGTGCATTTTAAAATTATGTTTATTTAAGTGAGAGGAGGGTCATGAAACAGTGAGAGAGAAAGAGAGAGAGAGAGAGAGAGAGAGAGAGAGAGAGAGAAAGAGAGAAGGTGCTTCCAGAAGCCAGGAACAGTACCAGATCCTCTGAAACTAGAGTTATAGGCATTTGTGAGCTGCCTGTAATGGGTTGCTCTGGATCTTATGAAAGAGCACCAAGCACTCTTAACCAATGAGCCATCTCTCTAGCCCTGACATGTTGAGTTTTGAAACAGATCTTCCAGCACTTGGGAGGATTACTAAGAATGTAAGTCCAGCCTCCAACCACAAAACTGAGATCGTCATCTTAATGTCGTCCCATGTTGGTTACAGGCTGGTACCGCCATTTCTGGCTTTTACATGGATACTAAAGACCCCAATTCAGGTCCTCATGATTGCCAAGGAAGCACTTAACTCACCAAATCAATCCTGAGGCTGGGAGCAAAAGACTATGACATTACATCTGGCTGCTGGAGCTTTTTTTTTTTAAGATTTATTTTTATTATTTTTAATTGTGTGTAGTTGTGTATCTGCATGTGGGTATGTGCAAGTGAGTGTAGGTGGCCCACAGAAGCCAAAGATGTCAGAGCCTCTGGAGATGATTTTATGCTACCTATCATGGGTGCTGGCTACTAAACTTGGTCCCTGAAAGAGCAGAGCAGAGTTCATAGTGGCTGAGCCATTTCTCCAGCTCCTCATCCCAGGAATTTAAGCCTAGTTCCACATTTGAGAATCTGTGCAATCTATCACATTAATAGATTAAGAACGAAAAAAGCACATGAACATCCCAACATGTTTGAGCAAAGCATTCTCAAAAGGTCAGCATGTATTTCTGCTTTAAAATTATAGGAAAAAAAAAAGATTCTTGGAAACTAGAAATAAAAAGATAAAGAAACGTTCTTGAGTCAAATGATTATGATCACACTCCTCTATCTTAAGGCATAAGGTATATTCACACTAAATCCAAAAAGTGGGCAAAGAATATGACAAAGAAGAAACAGCCAAGAATGTAAGAGAAGACACTGAGCCTTATCAGTAATCAGGACCCATCAGACTGCTGCAGCTACCCAAGGTAACAAATGATGATAATGATAAGGACAGATCCTCTTAGAAGAAATGGTTTAGGGGTAGGGACACAGTTCAATAGTGGAAAATTTGCCTACCATGCCCACAATTCTGAGTTAGATCCTCAGAGTCTTAAGAAAAAGGTATGGTAAGGATATAAGCTGTGTTAACCATTTTTCATAGGGCAGTTCTCAACTTAGTGACTCAGTATCTAGATTTTCCTTTTTTTTTTTTTTTTTTTTAAACAGAGTCTCACTATGTAGCCCTAGTTGCCTTGGAACTCACTATATAGACCAAGCTGGCCTGCCTCTGCCTCCTGGGAGGTAGAATTAACAGTGTAGATTTTATTTCATGTTTGTAAGTATCTGCTTGCATGTGTGTATGTGTACCATGTGTGTTCCTGATGCCCACAAAAGAGGACATCAGATACCCTGGAACAGGAGTTACAGGCAGTTGTGAGCCACCTTGTGGATGCTGGGAACTAACCCAGAACCTTTGGAAGAACAGCAAGAGGAAGAGCTCTTACCAGCTGAGCCACTTCTCCAGTCCCACACACAGCAGGACACTTTAAAAGAAGGAGAAGGAGAAGGAGAAGGAGAAGGAGAAGGAGAAGGAGAAGGAGAAGGAGAAGGAGAAGGAGAAGGAGAAGGAGAAGGAGAAGGAGAAAGAGAAGGAAGGAGATGATCAAATTTGGAGGGAGA
>NC_034603.1:44327598-44359439 GCF_900095145.1 Mus pahari
GAGGAGGAGGAGAAGGAGGAGGAGAAGAAGAAGAAGAAGAAGAAGAAGAAGAAGAAGAAGAAGAAGAAGAAGAAGAAGAAGAAGAAGAAGAAGAAGACATTCATTTGTGTGACCCATGTTTTTGTACCATACATGGCTTCTAATTGTAGTATTGTTTGGAATAATAAAAACTAAATAAGGTACCCTGCCAAGAATTAGAGTTATCTTCTGTGCCTTTTCTCCACCAAGAACACAGGGGCTGGAAGAGATCTTGTAAGCATAACCTGGTAGTTTTATAATTCCTTAGGCAGCACCTCTTAGAAGATGAGCCATTTGGGGGCCACTGCTGTCAGCATGCCTTCCCTGCTTCTGTCTAGGAGAGAGATGTGAGTAGACCCACTGAGTTCTAAGGGTTTGTCAGAAAAGTGTTCAGAGTACAAAGTGCCAAGGGTGAGGTGGATGCTAGAAGCTGCTCGGCTAGGTTGACCAGGATAGCCTATTACCTGACAGACAGCCCCACCTTAGTGTGGAAAATGAAGTGTGAAGAACAGCAGCAGTTCAGAGCATCCAAGCCACCTAAGCACAGAGGAATTGCTATTTTCTCCTAAGCACAGAGGAATTGCTATTTTCTCTAAGGATGGCTCCTGTGCTGGGTTTCTCAACTGCATACGCCACCAAAACCTGCTGGCCCATGAAAGGAAGTCTTAGATCCCTCCTGACAGGAAGAGGCTGGCTTCTGAGAAGAGCAAGTTCTCTGCCGACCTAGGAGAACATCAGCTCTGACACGGCTTCCTTTAGGACTGCCAAAGGATGTGGGCAAGATGGTGGATGGGATGTGCCCACTCCTGGGCCCACTGACCAGCTGGCAAAGGTGTGCCATTTGTTGTTGCCGCTCACCATGTAAACAACAGAGGTTGCCAGGTGTATATAAAGAGGAACTTGAATCATGCAAAGCCAGTTAGAGAAGGCAATCCCTTAGCTTGTGGTCTGCATTTATGCCCTTATGATGGTCTCTGTGGTCAGCATTTACACAGCGAATGCCATTTACCAACCTGGGCCCACAGGAGGACTCCCAGTCCTTGAAGCAGTGTTTGGGGTGCTGTTCCGAGCAGAGATCAATGATATTTGGGTTAATGGTGTCGGCATCCCTTTTGTGGATATGAGTGGTTTATGGTAGCTCAGAATTGATTTCCCTCGGGTCATAAAGCCACACAGACAATGCATTCCTCTCTGGACCTGCACTGAAGTGGGTGTGTTTTACTGCCTACATCCTTCCCTTGTACCCTTCTGATTCATGGTGGCTTGGTTCCTCCAACACAGAGATGCAAGGAGAAGGCTTTTGTTGACCTTTTTATTGATTGGATTGGAGGCTATAAGCGCTTCAGAATGTTTTTTAAAAACATCAGGAAAGGTTCCACTTACCAAAGTCCAGCAGGTAACGCCCAACTATTTATAAACTCGGCCAACTTAGAAACCGCAGCAAAGCAGTCTTAACTACAGAGGTCCCCACTCCTGAACAGCACACACACTTTCCATACCACCCACATCTAAAATAACAAAGACTCTTTTCTCTGAACGAGGAAAACACAGACACAGAAGATAAAGGACTGAGAGGTCAGAGGCTCAGTTACGTCGGCACACTACGGGGTTTTGTCACTTGTCACCTGGTGAGAAAGATATGACTTTTACAGCAGAATCCCCCTTCCCTGGAGCTCAGCCATGGGAAATCAAGTAAGTATAGACACAGAAGCTGAACATGAGGCTGTCAAATACTACGATGACTATCTGGGGACAGGAAAGGGTCAGCCGCATGAGTCAAACCTTGACCAGTCAAGGGACTGGAAACAGTAAATGTGAAAAAAACTTTGTGCCATTGTCCAAGTGCCACTCAGCTTTGGGCCACTGTGTTTTCTGTGGCACTAAAGGTCACTATGGGCTCTGTTTGCTGGCTCCAAACACAGACGGATTATTTTATCAGCTGTCTAGCAAAGTCTTATCTACTCACACACAACTCAAAAGGAGCTTTCTCTCCCTGCTTTGTTTAGAATGCTTCAAGTTCTTAAGAAAAATTGGTGCCCTTTCTTTTTCTTTCTTTTCTTGGCTTCTTTTCAATGTCAACATTTGAGTTGTGGGGGCAAAAAGGGGCCTATATTTAAACTCACTAGACATTCATTACCACCTGACAGCAACCTTAGGAAAGCCTGCCAAACTCTGGTGGTTGGACCTGGCTATTCAGAATCCCCGGGGGCTGGATAAAAATACAGATTCCTGAGCCTGGTGCTGTGGCACACACCTCTAGTCCCAGCTACTCAAAAGGCTGATGCAGAAAAACACGGCTTCTTGAAGCAGGAAGATCCACTCCAGCATGGATGATAAAGGAAGACTGGTTTAAAGCGGAGAGGGTGGTGTGACAGCTCAGGACCTGGTGACCTGACCCCAGGACACGCTTGGTGGAAAGGTGACCAACTCCCACAGGTCATCCTCTGACCTCCACTCACAAGCACACCCGTGAAATTAGTCATTTTTAAATTTTTAAAATGTTTTTTTTACCACGCCCTCCGAGTTTGATCACAATGAGATCAAAGTCATGCACCTGAAGTGATCACGAGATGTCTCCAGTGCCACATCCACCTTGACCCCTAGATTGGTCCCCTGAGTCTGTCTCTTCCTCCTCACTACCAAAAAAAAAAAAAAAAAAAAAAAAAAAAAAAAAAAAAGAAAGAAAGAAAGAAAAGAAAGAGAAAAAGAAAAGGAAGAAAAGAAAAAGTGATGACATCACCAGGGCAGAATTGGAGATGTCGAAGGATTGCAGTGAAAGTGACCATTGGGGACAGGCCCAGACTGGGGTGGTACCTTCTCCCTCTGCCCTGGTCATCAGAGCCGTCAAGGAACCACCAAGAAGGACAAAGAAGCAGAAAAACATAAAACAGTGAAACTTTTGATGAGATTGTCAACACTGACCAACAGACGCATCACCAACTTTGGGTTTGTTTTGTTTCTGTTGTTTTTGTGTTGTTGTTTTGTTTTTCCAAGGTAAGTTCTCTCTATGTAGCTCTGGCTGTCCTGGAGCTTGCCAGGCTGACTTTGCAGTCACAGAGATCCTCCTGTCTCTGCCTCCTGAGTGCTGGGATTAAAGGTGTGTAAGAGTATATCAGTAACACCAGTTTTTAGCCACAGAACTTTCTAGAACTATTTAGGAGATCCTGGGTACTTCACAATCTGTGGATAGCAATGTGAGGGCACCACCCTGATGACATCATAGACGACATCATCAATGGTACAGTGGGAAGCCTGGCTAGTTAAGAAGTAACAAGAGAAAATAATTTCAATAAAAGATCACCTGACCCAAAAAATTATATATATACAGTGACAGACAGGACAGAAAAAGACAGAGACAAGTAGAGAGAGACTGAGATGCCACATCGTTCCATTCAAAGGGGAAAGACACAAGAAATCTGTCCATTCATTCAGTGTTTAAGACAGGACCTCACTTGTAGCCCAGGCTAGCCTCAAAACTCACAGCTCTGAAGGTGGTCTCCTCAGGCACCAGGCATGCAATACACAGACGTATTTGTAGGCAAAACCCGCCCATATACATAAAATAAAAATTTTAAGAAGCACTGTAAATCTCTTGCCTCAGCCTTTCAAGCGCTGCAGTTCTAGGTGTACATCATCGCAGGCGTGAATATCATCAGGCCTGGTTAGGAAGCTGCTACAAAAGAAATCACATTATTCACTCATTTGGAGAAGGTTCCATGCAGAGGCTGGAGGGCAACGTGCAGGAGTCAGTTCTCCCCAGCCCCCTTAGGCTTGGGAATCAAAGTCAAGTTGGCAGGCTTGGCAGCAAGTGCCTTTACCTGTCCCGACAGATCTTTTTTTAAATTTTTTTATTTTTTTCTCTGTGTAGTCCTGGCTGTCCTGGAACTTACTCTGTAGACCAGGCTGGCCTCGAACTCATAAATCCGCCTGCCTCTGCCTCCCAAGTGCTGGGATTAAAGGCGTGTGCCACCACACCCAGCCCACAATCAATTTTTTAAAATGTATTCATTTACTTGTGTGTATGTGTGCAGGTGTGTGTGTGAAAGAGACAGAGAGTCACACTGAGAAAGACACAAAGACCAGAAGATGGCATCAGTGACCCCCTCTCTTGCTCTCTACCTACTGCTCTCTCTCTCTCTCTCTCTCTCTCTCTCTCTCTCTCTGAAATTAGGGCTTGTGCTTTTCTTGGCTAGGCCGGAAACTAGCATGCTCCAGTGATGCCCCAGTGATCCTCCTGCCTCCAACCTCACTTAGAGCTGGGGTTACAGATGTACACCAGACCCCTGGCTTGTTACATGGGTGCTGCAATCAGAAATCTGTCCTCATGACTGAACAGGAAGCACCCTTAACATCTGAGCCAGCTCTCTGGCCTGTAATCACAGTACTTGGAAAGTGGAGACAGAAGGATCAGTCCTGGCTATTTAGTGAGTTCAAAGACAGGCTGGTACCCGAAGAAACCCTGTCTCAAAGGGGGAAGGGCTTCATCAATTTTTAGAATCCATGTTACTAGTATATGTTGCTGCTATGCACTCCCCTCCTTTTCTCTGTCTGCCCCTCCTCCTTCCCACCCCACCCCCCCATTTACTCCCTATTTCCTTCCTTCCCCCTCCCCTTTCTTCCTTCCTTCCATGAATAATCTCTACCCACCATGGTTGACTTAAGTGAAATATGTAAATTACTCCTTAACAAGTCTAAATTACCTACCTTAACAAAGCCACATGCTAAAAATGTCTATAAGGCAGAAGCGGTTTAAAAGAAGAAAAGAGCCAGGGATTTAAGGTCTGAATGTTTGAGCTGGGGATGTGACTCGATGTGACTCAATGGTAGGATATTGGCCTAACATTCCTGAAGCCCCAGGTTTGAGTTCCAGAAGGCGGTGCTGGGGATTAGATCTATTCTGGGTGTGGTAGCAGCACTCAGGCCAGCCCTAGCTACATATTAAGTCCCTATCTCAAAGACAAAAATAACAGAGTTTAGGCCTCTAATTCCTGCCTCGTGAGACTGAGGAATCAGAGAGGTACATGACCGAGTCAGGCTAAGTAAGACGCTGTCTCAAAACAAAAGAATAATAATAGTAAATAAAAAGATTAATGGCTTGCATATAAACATTCTGGTTGTAAATGTTTCTATCCCAATTGAGCACAAAGTATATATGTATAGTGGCCAAGTTGTATTTGTCCTCTTGCTTAAAAAAATAAAATACTGCCTGAATGAAATTCATGCCCAGTCCTCCCCCCAACTCAGTAGGGCCAAGTTTGCGATTGTCCTCTGAAAGCTGAGAAGGCCAGGGCCTGCAGGAGAGCAGATCTACAAGAGTACAGAAGGCAGGTGTGTTGCTCGGGTGTGCCAACCTCAGACAAATCTAGATAATCTGGAAAGGAGGAACATCACGGAGGAATTACCTCCATCAGACTGCCCTGTAGACACGTTTATCTGGATTTCTTGACTCGTGATTGATGTGGGCGGGCCCAGCTCACCATGGCCAGTATTATCTTTTGGCAGGTGGTCCTAGGACTTACAAGAAGGTAGGCTGAACAAGCCACAAACAAGACAATAACCATTGTTTCTCTCCATGAGCTTTGTCCTGACTGCAGGTTCTTGCCTTGAGTTCCTGCTCTGATTCCCTTCAATCATAGACTATGACGTGAAAGCATAAGAGAAAATACAGCCTTTCCTCCCACTAAGTTGTTTTGGTCATGGCTTTTATTTTAGCAACAGAAAGCAAACTGTGATACCTCATCTGTACCTACACCTATGTCTACATACATGAAGTTCAACCACTAGAACACTGAGGAAGTCCGGCTACCTGGGATAGTGTTACTGTAACATAATTGTTACATTCCAAGGGCTGAGACCTAGTCTGGGGGAATGGAGAAAGGGGCTTATTAGCCAGCTCAGAGCTACACTAGGAAAGGAGGGCATTTTTGTGGTCTGTGAAACAATCCTTAACACAAGAAATATAACCTCAAACGCCTATAGCAACTAGACAGCTGTGCAACACTGGTAGATACTGACATCTAAGTAGCACTTAGTATACGCCAGTCTGAACACACATTAACCCATTTCCTTTTCAAGTATTTGTTAAATAAACTATTATAGACCCCATTTTTTTTAAGGGAAGTTATGTAATTTGCCTGCAGAAGTTATATAATTTGTCTAAGCTCATGCAGCTAAATTATGCAGAGGCGAGACACAAGGCCAGGAAGCCCACACTTGAGTCTTGCTCAGCCCATTACCTTTCATACTCTCAGTGCTTGTAGACACAGGGGTTGAGGAAGAAGGTTAGAACAACTGGCAAAACCCCACCTAGGCTACCGGATGCATGATCTGTTAATCTCCCCTTCCGTCGAGAGAGACAGAAGTACATACGTTTACAGAGGAATTTCTAGATTAAAGAAACAATTTCATTTTATTTTAGCCCTCTGCAATTCAAACAAAGCAGGTCACCGGACTGTACTGAGCTTGGAGTGTGGTTACAGCTGCCTCCCATCTGACAACATCTCTGGTGGGGATTATGGGTCTAGAGACCAGAGGGAGTTCCCTCAGCTAACAACAGCCACCTCAGGTCCACTGATATGAATAATTGATTTGTTTTAGCATTGCTTCCCACAAAGGTTACCAACAAGTCCATCATTCAGAAAAGCAACCCAATGCCCTTCTAAGACAAAGAAGGCAGGCGTGGGAGATCCTAGAAAACCTTAGGGAGCCCCATCATGAAATCTGGTGGGGCTATCTGCGTTCAAAGGGAGCTGGGATGCCAGTCTGGCCTGTGAGGCTGCTCTGGTCTAGTTGCCTCAGTGGGGCCATAAGAGTGTCAGCAAGACTCATTAGAGCTGTGACATGCTGTGGCTTTCACTACCGTCAGTGGGAGTGGACTCGAGATTTCTCCAGATGTTCTAAAATAAGACAAAAAGGCACAATTATGCAGCCAAGCGAAGACAACGCAGCTGCATACAAAGCAGGGCTTTCTCTATAATAGGATCACAACCCATCGAGCCTTGTGGAGGCCTCACCTTGCTCACTGCTGCTGAGAGGCATCTGTAATTGGACGCTCCACTGCTCCAGCTCTTAGATTATTCAAAGTGCAGGATTTCCAAGAGCCTCGGGTTTCAATTAAGAGTATGACCAGGCAACTTGACGAGTATAATACTATTTTCACCCTTGTAATCTATTTCAGCAATGCTCAGGGCCACACTAGTAATGACAGTGACAAGGTTAACCAGCCTGCACTGAGTGTCTGCTGTGTACCAGCTACTGTCCAGAGTACTTTATAAATACATACTGATTTGTGTAATCTTCACACAACTTAATTAGACATTGATTTTGTATGAGTATGGTTTCCTTGGTCTACAGATACAGACACCAAGACACAAAAAGGCCAAGAAACTCACTCGAGGTCACACAATAATTATGTGAAGGAGTTAGGACTTGCTTCTAAGTAAGATAGCCCCAGCCAGGCCTTGACCATCACACTAGTGACTGTTTGCATTTGCATAGCTCTGACTATAAGTCACTCCTTGTGATACTTACTTTTTGTACATTAGAATTTAAACTGAGAGGTAGGTGTGTGTATGTGTGTGTGTGTGTGTGCGCGCGCGCGCGCGCGCGTGTGCGCGCATGCTTACATATGCGCTCGCACGCTAGCTACATCCCCAGGCCTCATTTAATTTTACAATACCAAATGATGTCAAATCATCCCTTTTTCTTTCAAGAAAGAAAACTTCTCAAAGAGAGGTAAAATACTTTAGTTAGTGGGGCAAATGTCTGGCTACAGAAGACATGGCTGTAACCCTGGTGTGTTAGTTACACCGGGCATGAGTTATTCTCACTCACAGTTTCTGAAGATTGCAGTCCAACACAGGACAGCATGGTGGACCATCTTAGTCCAAGGCAGCAGGGGCTTATACAGCTCCACATATTGACATCTAGAAGACCAATCATAATCTTTAATGGCCAGCCCCTAGGGACCTGCTTCCTCCAGTCAGGGCCCAGCTCTTAAAGATTCCACAGTATCCCCCAATGGTGCCAAGAGATGGGAAACAAATGTTCAAAAGATGAACCTTTGGGGACATTTCAGGTCTAAATTGTAACACTCACATTCCTGTGACTCAAAGCCAGGCAACACCTTACAGGGTTCAGGATCCCAGCTCATTTAATTTATTGGATTTCATAAAATTCATGACTTAAAAAAACCATCCAGTCCAATCACATTATCTCAGCCCGACAGCCTGAAGAAATTAATAGTGGTGAAGGCTGAAGATGCAGCTCGGCTGGTAGGTATTTGCCTAGCATGCATGAAGCCCTGGGTTGGATTCCTAGTACTGCATAAACCATTCACGGTGGCTCATGATGGTAATCTCAGGACTCATGAGGTCCAAGTGGAAGGACCAGAAGTTCAAAGCCATCCTTGGCTACATAACAAGTTTAAGACCAATTGAGCAATAGGAGGAACTACTATTACCCCCCTACACACACACACACACACACACACACACACACACACACACAATCAAAACAACTTCAAAAATACCTTTGCTCTGGGTAGTTATTTGAAGGCTGAGTTAGTCACCAGTTGGCCAACGCCACTAGCACCATCTCAAAGAACTTCAGACCAAAGTTATAGATGATCAGTGATTATCACAAGTGAGAAACAAAACTAGCAAAAGAAAGTAAATACATATAGTATATACTTTGAAAAATATTGTAGTGAGATGTCCTAACTTACAGATTAATAGCTTCATACTTTTGTTTACGAGTCCATTCTTTTTTTTTTTTTTTTTTNNTTTNTTGAGACAGGGTTTCTCTGTATAGCCCTGGCTGTCCTGGAACTCACTCTGTAAACCAGGCTGGCCTCGAACTCAGAAATCTGCCTGCCTCTGCCTCCTGAGTGCTGGGATTAAAGGAGTGCACCACCACGCCCAGCCTACAAGTCCATTCTTTATGATTAGAAATAATGATGTAAGCAATGCAAACACTGCCCAGGATGGCTCCAAAAACCTACAGTAGATATGGTAATACACACCTTTAATCCTGGCACTCCAGGGACAGAAGCAAGATCTCTGTGAGTTCAAAGCCAGCCAGGAATACACAGCAAGATCCTATCTTAAAAAAAAAAAATCTAATTACCAGACAAGGACCCCAACATTTGCATTGCACTTCTGGGATTCCATCCCTTCCAAGTGTGTGAGAGTCCCCAGAAAGTCCTATTTCTCAGCAAGCTGGACAGCAGGTATTTAGGCATTCCACTCTCGAAAATAAGCAATGTATCAATAGGCCCATGTCAAGCTGCACAAAATAGATTTTCATGGTTTTAAATTCTAGGATCCTTTTCACCGCTAGGAATCTAATAATTTTGTACTTGAACAGAGGGGCCTTGACATAATGGCTTGTCAGTTTCCTTTAAATACTATCAAAACTCGGACCAGGGCTGGAAAGATGGCTCAGAAGTTAAGAGCACAGGCTACTCTTTCAGGGGACCAAGAATCAAGTCCCAGCTCCCACATCAAAAGCTCAAAACCATCTCCAGTTTCAGTTCCAACATCTCCTGACCTCCCCTAGTACCAGGCATACACAGTGCACAGACATATATGTAAGCAAAAAAACTATCTATAGAAATAAATATAAAAAATAAATAATAAAGTGAAAATGTTACATTATATACACACGTACAACATACAGTTATCAGAATGCTCTGTTGATTCTTACAGTTGTCTAATCACTGAATGAGAACACAGCAAAATAAGATGGGCATAGTGGCACTGGCCCTGAGTCCCAGCTCTGCACAAGCTGAGGCTGTCTTAAGCATCTGAGAACATTTTCAGAACAAAATGACAACACAGTGAAACCTTGTTTCAGAAGAGAAGAGAAAGACTGGGAACAGGCCAGGGTGGGGCAGAGGCTGAAGGGAAAGAGAAAACAATCTAGCCACTTACTTCTAACATTGTTTTTCACATTTGCTCTAGGCTCACCTCTTACATACACATGCATATATCCAGGCAGCCCATTTGTGTGGGCAATGCCTGTAATAACTTGAGGTCAGGCAAGAGAATCCAGGGTTCAAGGAAACCTCCAGGTGAAAACATATCCTGATCATCAAATTAACATTGAAGCAGCTTTGGTGAGGGAGGAGGGGGCAGAGGTTGGTTTTTTTGAAATAGGGTTTCTCTGTATAACAGCCCTGACTGTCCTGGAACTCACGTAGATCAGGCTGGCCTGGGACTCACAGAGATCCACCTGCTTCTGTCTACCAAGTGCTGGGGTTTAAAGGCTGGTGCCATCATGTTCAGCTGGCAGCAGCTTTATTAAAGGCAGGAACAGTTATATAAATATATTAGAAATTTGGAGGCTGTAAATCTGAAAAGAGTAAAATAAGAAAAAGCTACTGCAAACCAGGCATGGTAGTACAAGTACACGCCTTTCATCCTAGCACTTGGGAGGCAGAAGCAGGTAGATTTCTGTGTGTTCAAGGCCAGAATGGTCTACGTAGCATGGTCCAGAGCAGCCAAGGCTACATAGTGAGACCTGGTCAAAAGAAAAAAAGAATGAATAGAAGAAAAGAAAGGAAACGGGAGGAGGGGGAACAGGGGAGGGGAGAGAGAAGGGAGGGAAGGAACAGAAAATTCCAGCTCTTGAATAGGACCAAAAAGAAGTGTAGATGAAGAAAAAGGTAACAGTGATAGAGGGAAGTCAGATGATGTCACATTGCTGTGATCCAAAAACCTACCTATATAGTTTGAGGCTAGGCTGAGCTACAGGAGCAGAAGGAAAAGGAGGATGAAAAATGGGGAAGAGAAAAAGTAAAAGGTCTTTTAATTCTTAGAGACCAATACCCTGCCTAGGAATTCCAAATCCCACAAAATCCTCATTTGAAGGGATGGAGAGGTGGCTCAGTGATAAGAGTACTGGCCGCTCTTCCAGAGGACTGGGGTTCAATTCCCAGCACCCACATGGCAGTGTACAATCATCTATAATACTAGTCTCAGGAGATCTAACATCTCCTAATCCTTCCCAAACAGTCACAGTCTGCAGACCAAGTTTTCAAAAACCTGAGACTTATTCAGGAGACAGTTCATTCAAACCACCACACCATCTGTATTAGTTAGGGTTTTACTGCTGTGAACAGACACTATGACCAAGGCAAGTCTTATAAAAACAACATTTAATTGGGGCTGGCTTACAGGTTCAGAGGTTCAGTCCATTATCATCAAGGCAGGAGCATGGTAGTATCCAGGCAGGCATGGTGCAGGAGGAGCTGAGAGTTCTACGTCTTCATCCAAAGGCTGCTACTGGAAGACTGACTTCCAGGCAACTGGGGTGAGAGTCTTAAGCCCACACCCACAGTGACACACCTACTCCAACCAGGTCACACCTATTCCAACCAGACCACACCTCCAGATGGTGCCACTCCCTGGTCCAAGAATATACAAACCATTACACCATCCCTAAAACATAAATAAAAATAAATGAACAGGGTCTGAGGAGATGGCTCAGCAGTTAAGAGCACTGGCTACTCTCTCTCTCTTACAGAGTATCAGGGTTTAACTTCCACACCCACATGGCAGCTCACAACTATTATAACTCTGAGGAACAACATCTTCAGGCCTCCTTGGGCACCAGGTACTCACTAGACAGACAACCAGTAAAACACCATACACATAAAATAAATGAATTAAAAAATAAGTCCTCACTTGAAAATACATGATCAGTCAGGTACAGTAGCTCTTGCTTGCCATCCTTGCATCAGAGAGGCATGAGCAGGAGGACCCTATTTCAAAATATATACAGCCACTAAAAAAAAAAAAAAATGCAATCATTCTTCTACTTGTGCAACAAAAACATTATGTCATCACTGTCTAAGAGGCAGTGATACTACAATTTAAAAACTGACCTGTGTAAAGAGGAGTGGAGAGGGTGACTTACAAACAGTTATATAGGTGCCGTAACTTACCAGCGTGCAAAGTTCAAGGAAGGATAGTGGAGCCAATACTGGGCTTTTTTCCAAAAGCCATTCACAGTTCCTTTCCCCTATCATCCTTCACAGTGAGCTGAAGAGCCAAGATTCCTGATCAGACTCCCTTGCAGCTAAAGATGGTCATGTGACCCAGCTTGGCCCCAAAGTGTGACCAATAAGGAGTTAGTTGTCAGGTAGGACTTCCATGAACACTTTTTTTTTTTAAATTTAGTTTTAAAACAGGGTCTTACTCTGTAGCCTAGCCAGGTCTAGAAGCCACTGAGACCAATCCCGATGCTAGGATTATGAACACAAACCACCATACTTGGCTCCATTCTTTTTTTTTTTTTTTTTTTTAAGATTTATTTATTATAAGTACACTGTAGCTGTCTTCAGACACTCCAGAAGAGGGCGCCAGATCTTGTTATGGATGGTTGTGAGCCACCATGTGGTTGCTGGGATTTGAACTCGGACCTTTGGAAGAGCAGTCGGGTGGGTGCTCTTACCCACTGAGCCATCTCACCAGCCCACTTGGCTCCATTCTTACAAGGACATCCAGACAATGATTAGCTTGAATCCTTTGTTTCCTTCCCTCCCTAAATCCCAAGCACACACAAGGTAATACAGCATATACACATTTCAAACTGTGACTTCACAAGCAAGAGGGCAAACATCTTCCCACTGTAAGACAATGGGAGGATTTGAAACTAAAGTCCCGGCTGAGCCAGTCCTCCCAATGGGAGGAAAACAAACCCCTAGCCCACGAAGTCACTATAGTGAATGACACCTAAAATAACACCAACTTAATTGTCTTACGGTTCTGTACCTTGGAAAACTGAAGCAGTTCTAACTCTGTAGCCCAGGCCAGTCTAGGGCTTACATGCTAACATGGAGGTATTGGCAGGGACAAATTCCTTTCTGGAGAATGGAGAACTCGTCATTTTCTTGCATTCTGTGGCTTCCAGACACCACTCACATTTCTTGGCTAGTCATTTCTTTCTTCATATTCAAAATCAGTAGCAAGGAGTTATATCACCCTGACCAACACACACACACACACACACACACACACACACACTCCCCAAAGTCCCTAGTTTACTCTCATCTTCGAAGTCTCTGTTTTATATACAAGGGTCAGGAATTAGGATGTGGGCCTCTTTGAGGACCAAAATTTTGCTTATCATGGCTACTGTGGAGGTACAGGGCTGCAGTGTAAGCACTGGAGAAGGGAGTTTTCAGTTCCTTGGTGTGTGTATGTCTTCTGTGTACCACATGCATGCCTGGTCCCTGTGAAGGCCGGAAGAGGGTAATTGGATCCCCTGGACATGGAATTACAGACAATTGTGAGCCACCATGCAAATGCTGGGACTCAAACACAGGTTCTCTGTGAGAGCAGCCAGTGAGCCTGCTGAACAATCTCTCAGCTCCCCAAATGAACTCTCGACTGAGAGCCAAGTTCTAGTTCTATGTGGGGAAGACAGGGAAGACTTCACAGAGCAGGAAGTCTCCCATCCTAGGCTTGAAGGATGGATCAAACGCGGTCCTAAAGACAAGGCAGAGGGGTAGTCAAGACAAAAGCAGAAAGAGAGGTGTGTGCTCTGTGTTAGGAAGCTACAGAAAGCTCTCAATGCTGCTGGGACCCAAGGTGTGCATGTATGAAGGAAGAGGGAGTTTCCCAGATAGCCTTGTTTAAAAAAAAAAAAAAAAAAGCTCAAATCTTACTCTGTATATGGTGAGCCACTGCAGATTGTGAATAAAGGTTCAAATTTTGACTTGGGAGCATAGAGCAACCATTTATCTTTAATGTAAAATGTAACTTAAGGCTGGAGAAGAGAAGCTAGAGGCAAACCAATTGGTCCTTGAGGTAGTTTGGGTGGGGATGATGGACCTCTAGCTACTCATAAACATTTGTTGAGCACTTCCCATTTGGCTAGGCGCTATGATATCCTGAAGCTACAACACGAACAGCATTGCAGCCAGTTTCCCTTGTCTGTGGAACATGGTCTTTCCTCCTCACCCCCATCCCCACCCCCACTCCCACCCCCATTCCCTTTTTTTCTTTGCCATCCTGGGAATTGAACAGAGGTCATCCTCTTGAATACTGGGCAAGAACTTTGCCACTGAGCTATACCCTTAAGCCTCTGCTTTCTTTTGAGATAGAATCTCATTAAGTTATTCAGGCTGACCTTTAAGCTTCTGACCCTCCCACTTCTGAATGGCTGATATTTCAGGCATGCGCAGTAGAGTGACAATAGGAACCCGGGCTTCACACTGAGCAGACAGTAGGTACTAAGCATATTTTAGTTCCTTCTCTCCTAGGTGCCAATAAGCCTTTAAAGCTATCTTTTGCTCAGCAATCACAAGATGTGTCATGAGCTCTAGGCAACCCACCTTCAGACAGACTAGTCTCAGGCAGATGACTGCAAGACTCAAAAGGGAAGGCAGGATGGGAAAGAAAGCTGACTCTCACAGTGGAGACACAGCAGATTTTCTCTGCAGCTAATATCGTGCAGAGATGACAAAGGAGATGCATGTGACAGAAATGGCTTCCTGCAGAACGGTAGTGAGGGAAGCTGGAGGGCATAGAGATGTCTACTCATAAATCTTGTTTGATACGCAAACAGAGCTCAGTGTCCATATCAGACAACTGGGCAGCAGAGCAGCTCTGATGTTTGGAGATGGTTCACGGTCCACCCTCAAAACCCAAAACACCTCAATTGTCTAGCACAGGATTAAGGAAGAGAAGTTGTGGGGTTTATTGTTTGGGTTGGGGGGGGGTTGTCTTTGTTTTATCCCCTGAGCGTCTCACCTGGAGTTGTGATAGTTGCTTTGCTAGTGCTGCTCAGCCTTCAGAAAGGATACTGCTGAGAAACAGACCCTAGTCCCTGCCCTCAGGGAGCCAGCCAACCCTTGACTTGAGAGCGATGCTTCAGAAGACAACAGGCATCATGCCTTGCAGAGAGAAGGGGTTCTGTTGTCATTTGTCCACCGGGTCAATGAACTGATAGATGGCATAATAATGAAAACAATTGTGCAGTGTGGGCTCACTCTAAGCATCACAGCCCGGATGGAGTTGTTGGAAAGGCTCGTGCCAGAGGCTGCTAGCTGCCTGCTTACTCTCTATTCTTCCATTTCTTTTCCTTGTAACAGAGACTCCTTTTGACTTGAGAGGGCCGTACGTCCTTATACAGTACTCTATTTCCCAGCCTCCCTGATAGCTAAGCTGATGTGACTGAAAACAGAAACTGTCATGAGAGACGAGTGGTTTCCAGGAAACCTCTCAAATAGCAGACCGAGCAACTGCTACTCCCTCTTTTCCCTGCTCTTAAAAGTCTTGCCTGAAGCATAAGTGTGATGGGTGGATCTCCAGCAGCCATTTGGGACCATGATACAAAAAAGATGAAAAGGCCTGAATACCTCATGATCACACAGTCACCAACCATCTCCAGATTGTTTATCTCCAGAGTTCTTTCATGTGACAGGTAAATAAAACTCTCACCTTGCTTAAGTACCAACTTAAGACTTTGTCCTAAGTAGCAAGCCCATATCTTAACCAATACAGGTTCTATGGAAGAGCCGGGCCTCAGGGGATATATTTGGGGGATTTAGGGAATCATGGGCATGCGCCTCAAATGCCAGAAAAGAGCACATAAAAAGGACCAGCATCAAGAATGTTAGCTTGAGCAGGTAGAGGAAAACGGGAACCAGGGAAATCCCAGCTTCTGGCTTTGCAGAAGGAAAAGGACCAGAGACCACAAACAACCAAGGTTGGTCTCCTCTGAAGGAACAACACGTTTACGGACTGAGTAAGAAGGGAGGAGGGAAAACAAACACAAAACAAAAGAAAACAAAACACTGTATCTGAGAGCTTCTTTAGGTGACGAGATGCAAATAGGGGGTGTGGCTCAGTGATAGAATGTTTTCCCAGCATGCACCAGGCGCTGGCTTCCATGTCCAACATGGAAGGAAGAAACAGAGAGAGGGAGGGAGGCAAGGAGGGAAGGGATGATGGGAGGGACAGGAAGGGCATGTGAATATGAGCCCAGCTCAGCCAACTGGAAATCTCTGGACTTAATGGCTAAGGAAGCCATCTAAGAGCGGCTAAACCTACGAGCTGGTGTTGTGCTCTGTGATTTCCATACATTGTCTCACGAAGGCTTCATAACAAGTCTAGGATATACTCCCATTACTGCCACCTCCATCTCACACACAAAGAACCTGAAACTTGGAGAAAGTTGGAAAGTCATCCCAAGGAAATATCCCAACCCTGCAGCCCTGTCTGCTGTCCGTATACACTGCTTTTCCAGACAATGGAAACAGGGTTTGTTTGTTTTGTTTTGTTGATGTTATTAAGATTTTTCAAGGTTTTATGTTCCATTTCTCCAGTCCTAAGAAGAAGTGTCTAAGTGTTTATACCAATATTTAAAAGACTGTAAAGTGAGGTCTGATGAGAGGGCTCAGTGTTTAAGAGCATTTACTGCTCATATAGAGGACCCGGGTTCAGTTCCCAACTTCCACATGGCAGTCCACAACAGTCCTTAACTACAACTCTAGGGAATCCTATACCCTCTTCTGGTTCCATGAGCACCAGGCATGAACATGGCATACACATATACATGCAGGCAAAAATGCATGCATGTGCATGCGCCCACCCTCACAGACACACACACACACACACACACACACACACCCGATAAATGCTTTTTAAATTTTATTTTTATTTTAATGTGTTTTGCCTGCATTATGTCTGTATGACGGTGTAGGAAGCCCTGGAATTACAGACAGGTCGGTGTGAGCTGCCGTGTGGATGCTGGGATGGCCAGTGGTTCTCAACCTTCCTAATACAGCTAATACAGACCCTTAATACAGCTCCTCAAGTTGTGGTGACCCCAACGGTAAAATTAATTATTTCATCACTACTTTATAACTGTAATTTTGCTACTGTTATGAATCATAATGTAAAAACCAGTATGCAGGCTATCTGATATGTGGCCCCAAAGGGTTGCAACCCACAGGTTGTGAACCTCTGATCTAGAGACAACTACAAAATTCCTCTTAACCAGAAGAAAACCAGATAGACCAGAGGAATCGGGTTCAAGACTGGTTGCATTCCATACTTGTATAGAGAGAAGGTTAACCAGACCCTCCTATTAATGATGAGGGCAAGACAGTGGAAGTGAGCGGTGGAGGGAGGCAAGTTCTGGAGAGTCAGTGACTCAGTGTGGACTCTCCATGAAGCACAACAAGCCACCAGTGTGTATGTCTCAAGCAGTTCTGTGTTGGTGGCAGGGTTCATGACACAGCACAGGCTGGCCTGGAACTCTTGATTCTCCCACCTGAGCATCAGGAGTACTAGGATTACAGACATGTACCACCACACTTGGCATGCAAAAAAATTTAATATCACTCCACAACAGAGACTAGAACAGTATTATTTTATCACAGCTATCGCTGAAAGTTCAATTTAAATTAAGTTATTCACACATATCCCTGAATGCAAGGAATTCCTCCCAGTGCAACAATCTCATTAGTCATTGACAAGTGTGTGTGTGTGTGTGTGTGTGTGTGTGTGTGTGAGAGAGAGAGAGAGAGAGAGAGAGAGAGAGAGAGAGAGAGAGAGAGAGCATCAAATTACAAATGAGCGAGGTAACATGAGCATCCAGCAGAAAATACATTTTCCATGAAGATTAAAAATAAAAGGTCTCCATCAGAAGCCAGCAGAATCCAACCGACAGGCTTCCAGGTATAGAGATCAGGCCCTGAGCTGGATGGTGTTGCCACACATCTTTTATCCCAACACTCCGGAAGCAGAGGTGCTGGGGGTTGGGGGGAAATCTCTTGAGTTCAAGACAAGCCTGGTCTACAGAGCAAGTTCCAGGACAGCCATCGCACAGAGAAACTCTGTCTCAAAAACAAAAGCAGGAAGAGAAGAGAAGAGAAGAGAAGAGAAGAGAAGAGAAGAGAAGAGAAGAGAAGAGAAGAGAAGAGAAGAGAAGAGAAGAGAAGAGAAGCCCGGCCCTGAAGAGCTGGTCCGATATGACACTGCAAACAGAATGCCATGAGCCAGCTTTGTGGACAGACCCGTGTTCCAGTGCCAGCTCCAAAGGCTCTCTCTCTACACAGCTCTGGTTGGCTCCTACAGAGCCTCAGAGGCAGCTGTAAGATGGGACTAACCACTGCCATCTACAGAGGTGGTCTGCTGCTCTGTCACCTAGCCTCCAACAGACCACAGCTTTAGTGTCCTCCAGTTAGATTCCTGGAAAAGGCTGTGGACACAATAGGAACAGCCCAGATCTGACTCCTACGCTCTCTCTGGAGTCTTGAGTGTGACTTTAAGATTGCTTTTATGGTCCGGGGTTCTCATCTGTCTGAGGTAAACAGGAACACAGGTCTAGCCTAGGCTAGTACTTTACTGTGTTATTATTGGGATAGGGTGCATGTCACATTACACATGTGGAGGTCATAGGTCAGCTCTGTGAAGTTCACTCTCTGGCTCTCTCCTTCAACTTTTATGTAGACTCCAGGATCAAAGGCAGATCTTCAGGCTTCCACAGTCAGGTGCAAGCACTAAGCCATCTCCCCAGCTCACATTTCTTATTTAGATATTTTTTTTTCCTTTTATAAAACATGCAGACCATGGTGGCCCCAAACTCATGATCCTCCCGCTCCAGCCTCCCAAATGCTGTGATCACAGCCACATGCCACTCTATCTGGTTCCCTACTTAGGATTTAACAGTAGTCACCCATCAAAAAGGTGTTTCTTTATCTAAAAATTAAGATTTCTGCTCAGCAAAAAGATAGTGAAAACAATGAGGGTGTCCGGAATACAGCTTGCATGAAGCATGACCTTGATAAATGCTTGCTGAGTAGGACAGATGGAGGGAGGGAGGAAGAGAGGGAGGGAAGGAGGTAGGAAGGGAAGGTGGGTCGATAGCCAAGAGCTAAAAAGGAAAATTGGAGAAAGAGAGAGTACTGGGGTTGGGCTACAGTTCAGTGGTAGAGGGCTTCTTTAGAATATACAAGGCCCCTTAGGTATGGGTTCAATCCCTATATCAGAGGCAAAGGAAGGCTATGTGGCGAAAACTTGTCTCCACTAAACAAAATACTTTGGCATTTGAACTGAAGCCATCAGATGACTAGTTTCTGACAGTCAAAAGGATGCTGGACTTAGAAAAGCCACCTGCAAGCTTTGTTAGAGGACAGTATCTGGGTCCACAAGCGGTGCAGACACCCAAGAGAAACCACAGTCTGCAGAGAGGACTCATGAACCCCGAGGACAGACCCCTTGACTCTGCGTCAGTGGTGGTGCAGAAGCATGCTAGCATCCAAGCGAAACGCCGGCCTCCACTGAAGGGTATCCAGCTATCGGAGCCCAGGACTGGCTGGCCACTGAGGGGAAGTCTGAAATCTAGCAATATACCCTGCTACCTATGAGGCCCCGTTCACAGGAGCCCCGTACGTAGGTGGTAGCCCTGCGAGATGACCCCAGCTCCTGATGGTTTAGAGCCTGGTAGGGATTTCAGTGATAACAAAAGCTAATGTGACAGAGCCATACATGGACTTCATGGACATGATAAGTCAAGTGTGCTATTAACCAATCTAAACAACTTCCTAGTTCCCTGAATTCAATCTTCCCAACTATCCTGGGAGGTACACACTAACACTTGTAGCAGGAAGCTTAGCATTTCTTTGATAGCAATGGACTTGGGAATGAGACTGCCTGCGTACTCCGCGTGTAAACTGGGTGACTGGTGGAGTGTCCTTTGGGCTTCCCAAGCCTCACGTTTCCGTCTCACGAGGCTGTATGTCATAACTAATAACTAGCGATAAAGTACTCAGGACAGAAGCTGACAAACATAGGCCAAGTGAGTGCTTTTCCTTATTGCTGCCTGTGAAAGGCAGGCGGAGGCCTGGAGAGACCAGTGACCTGCCCGGGCGTCACATCTAGTGAGAATGGCACCGGGAAGACTCAGGTCTCACTTTGCAGTACGTATGACCCAACGTACATCAGATTCTGCCCCCACCCCTCGCCTCACTCCATTCACACCTTTGCCCTTTCCCAACCACCAAGTGCTAACCATGTCATCATGACCTAGGCTTTCTTTCAAACCAGTCAAGACAACAGAGACGATCAAGAGACGATGCCTAAAGTGAACTGGCATGCTTACTAATCTGATTTTCTTCTCCTGTGTGAAGTAAAACCCCCAAAATGTTTAGGTTTATGGATCTGTTCTTTACTTAGTAGAAAATGTCCCTTTCCACGGAGGGGAGCCCCTTAGTTATTTTATATATGTTACCTCAAGGTTCTCTCTCCTTAAAACCCTGTGGCTAAGGCAAAGCCTGCTCTATTATCCAATAGCATCTGCCCTGCAGTTAAGTCCTCTGGATACAGATATGGCACGTGGTCACCGGTAGAGAGGGAGAAATAACCCATGGGGCCAACCGAAAGAGCTTCAAGAGGCAAGCTTAATGCTCTGCCCTGGCTCCTGCCCTGTTGCCTGGAAGCTTCTAGGAAGGGCCTGAGTGTACCCAGAATATTCTGGAAGTAGAAAGTTTTGTAGAGTCAATTCAGCTTACAGAAGTAGTTAGTTCACATACCCACTTGCTCACTACATCCCCAGGCCTGTTCTTTAGAGATGGTAGCGTGTCTATTCAATAGTATGAGGAAGTCCTTTTTTACTATTGGAGAAAGTAAGCCACAGAAACATCAAATAACTCCTCCCACTGTCACACGAGCACCGCAATGCAGAGACCATGGGCCTTTTCCATTTTCTAGATGAGGGCTACGTAGCTGAGGCTAACCAGGGGTTCTCCATCCTCCTGCTGCAGCCTCCTGGAGTGCAGCGATTGCAAGAGTGTGCCATCACCTCTGGCACACACATTTCACAAACACTGTGCTATAGACCGTGGAAACGCACTTTTAAAACAGCGACGCGAACTGTGTGCTATAATGCTTTCTCGTGTTTTCTTCCCCCATTCTTTCCTTCCCTCTTGCTTTTGATGCTAGGGGCTAAACCCATGGTGGTATGTGTCCTATCCATGAGCTACACTCCCTTTATCTATTCTGTTATGGCCTATTACAGAGCCAGGCATGGTGCACACACTTTTAATCCCAGAACTATGTAGGCAAAGACAGGAAGACCACTGTGAGCTCCAGGCCAGCCTGGTCTATATAGTGAGTTTCAGATCAGCTAGAGCTGCAAAGTGACACCCTGTCTCAAAAAACAAACAATACCAAAAAAGACAAAAAATGAACATAATCACTCTGGACCAGTGAGGTGGCTGAGACACAGGCATTTGTCACCAAGCCTGAGGACCTGAGTTCGATCCTTGGGACCCACATGATGAGAGGAGAGAATCAAGTCACAGAAGTCATCCTCTGACCTTCCACCTGTGCACTGTGGCACATGCAAACCCACACACATACACACACAAATCAATAAAAAAAAAATAGAGCATTCGACAAATACTTCCAGAAACTTAGTATATGTTAGACACATTTGTATAAATGGAGACCCAAAAAGTTCCTATTCTCCTACAGTTCCCGTTTCACCAGGGATTAAGCTTGGGTGCAGGGAGAGACATTGGGATCCATATACAAACAGTGGTGTCTGAGGAGCGAATTTAAACTCCAGGAAACTCCAGGAACTCCAGGAAAGCAAGCAAAGACGACCTCACGATGCTCCCACTGCCTGCAGACTGTCTTGCAGTGTAAGAAAAACCACTGACTGCTGTGACCCTGTATGTACATGCGTCACTGCATGGGATGTGCATATGCTTGCATGTGTGCGTCTCCTCTATCATCCCCTCCCTGAGGTTTTGGAGAGAAGAAGGCGGGATGTCCACCTGCAGCTGTGAGGGGGTTTCCTATACAAGTCTGCCTTGAGGAGAGCCTAGAAGAGACTTAGCTTTAGCACGCCTCGCCAAGGCCACTAGTGCCAGAGCCTGTGCCCCGCTGGAGTCTTTGGTCTAAAGGAGAGAGACCCCTTTCCTCACCGATCTACCCTGGGGAACACCTTTGTGGTTAGCATGTGCCGGTTTCTACTTTCCATCAAGGTGCTGAAGAACAGACTGCCTGCAGAATTAGCAATCACTCCTGGGGACGATCCAGAGCACGGAGATGACCTGACAGAATGACTGATGTGGGTCTTGGGAGCAATGGGACAGGTGCCAACTACAAAGCAGCCGAGGTGACTTCAGCCTCCGAGGAGGGCATTTGAAACCTGGCACCAGAGAAAAATCTTCGACTCTTGCTTTAAATTAAAGGGGAACATAAAAAATGATTACTAGCAGGGGTGGCAGAAGCATTACCTATGGGAAGCACCGCCAATATCTGCTAATGAATAAATGTAATTGATCAAAACAGATGACTTGATGGATCTTCCAAATGTGCTTTTAGCAAAGTGGACAGTTTCTCATTCAAATGCAAACTCGCCCAGATAAGACCTAATAATGGAGATTTTGGAACAATCCCAAAAATCACTGATGTGTCTCCCTCCACACAGCCCACCCCATTCACAGAGCAAGAAAGCACCTTAAGTGCCTTGCTGCAACACAGTCAACCCAGACAGCAATGCATGCCAACACCGATGCATGCCGTCTGCATGCCCGAGGAGACACTGGCACTTATAGTGCAGCAAAGGAGCAGTTGCATATCACCCAGTTAACTATTCCTCCTTACCTAGTCCTCCTCGATCTATGAAGAGCTGAACAGCCTTTCAAGTTCAATGCAGTTGCTCATAAATTTAGACATTATTTATGGAACATTGTGATCACAAGGGGAGTCAAAGACAACTAAGACCAGACCTGGTTCTCAAGAAAGATGGCAGACTGGAGAGGAAGCAAAAGACACAGGGCGGTCTCAGCTCACCTGTTCGAACACATCTCAGATTCAGTTTTCTCTTCTATCAGGGAAGGCATTGGATCCAACAGGCTCTCTAGGAACCAGGCTAGCTCAAAACTGGGATTCCAAGCCCTTCCCTCTTCTCGGGGCTCCTGGGAAGCCTACAGACCCCAGAGTAGCCTTCTGGGAAAGAAGAGTGGTCAGCAAAGAGGACCATTAGGCACCTCCTAGAATAAATTAGGTCCCCAGCAGGAGACGGAGGCTGGAGAAAATGCAAGGTAACTTCAAAACATTTGGGGAAGGACATCCACACTAAGAAATCTCAGGGGAAATGGGGACTTCTGGAGCTTCTGCAGAGAGTACTATTAGGGTGATGCAAAAGACTCTGGAGGACCTGTGAGGACAGAGGACTGAAGACCAAGACTAAAGAAAGATCCTGCCAAGGTCTAGGCAAGTGCGTCATTCCACCACGCTCCTCCCCTCCCCCCGCCCACCCCCGCGCGACCCCAGGCACAGCCATCAAGCTTATTTTCATAAACTCACCGAAACCCCAAAATCACTTCGCGCGCTCTTGTTTTGTGTTCCACAGATAGCTTTACGTGGGGGGGGGGCTTCCCAACTGCTTAGGGTTAAAAGGTCCACCAAGGTCCTCCATGGCGGGGTACCAGCAGCCAGCAGGCTAGATCAGCCAGGTACCTAGACTAGGGGTGTGCTTACCTGCGGAGAAGCTGTCTTCGTGGTCTGAGCTGTTGTGGCTGCAGTCACTGCCTCTCTCAGGCGAGCTGTGACTGGGCGAATCCCGGTCCGGCACGCGCAGGAACCTCTTGCGCCCCCACTGGGCGAGGTGCTCCCGAGCCCCGCGTCTGGGGGACTCATCCTCTGCCTCCAGCTGCTCCAGGTCTCGACTCTGCCGCCGGT
The DNA here is from genome assembly GCF_900095145.1 of Mus pahari. Classification (NCBI taxonomy): domain Eukaryota; kingdom Metazoa; phylum Chordata; class Mammalia; order Rodentia; family Muridae; genus Mus; species Mus pahari. The sequence continues at coordinate 44,351,328 of NC_034603.1, forward strand.
GGTGCCGCCAACCTCCGGAGATAAGGTGCATCCAACGATGGGGACTGCAGGGCCTCGCGGGTTTCTCCGCCTCATCGCGGGTCCCAAACCGGCAGGGGGCCATAAGTAGGTGGCCGAGGACGAATTTCTCATTCAAATCCACCATCTCGAAGTCGTGGTCACTGCAGTCGCCTCCATCATCCCCACCCGAAGCGTCCGGTTCGCCCTCCTCCGAGCCCCGCCCTGTCCGGGTCTCAGAGGACCGCTCCTCTCCGGGTACAGTGGACCCCGTGCCATCGTGGCCGGGGGGCGCACAGTCCTCTCGGAGCCTGAAGAGCAGGCGAGGCTGCACCAGTTGCTGGTGGATGGCAGCGGTCAGACTGCGCACGGCGCCCCCTCCCTCCATCGCCCTGGGCCAGGCAGGAAGGTCCAGGCACACGTAGGGGGATGGCTCCGCCGGCGTCGCCACCTCCGAGTCCGGGTGCGCGGGGCCAGGGGAATCTGGGTCGCGACCCGCTGCGCCCTCCTTGTCGCGCGGCGGCGGCGGCGGCGGCGGCGCGCGCACGGGCCCGGCTGGCTCCTGCTCCTTCACCAAGGCTCCCCCGCTCCCAGTGTCGCCGCTGCAGCCTCCGCCGTCCCCGCCCTCTGACCGCTCGCCCGGTAGCTCCAGCTTCCCTCCAGCCAGGGCCGCCTGCAGGTACCAGACTTTGAACTTCTCCTCGGCCAACACCTGTTGCAGCCGCTTCAGGTTGAGTTTGCAACGCTCCAGCTCGCGCTCCATGTCCGGCACCGATTCCAACTTCATGACCGGAGTCGCCTCCCCGGGGAACTCGGCCTGCCAGTGACGTTCAAACTCCTGCGGGTCCCACATACTGGCCCGGCCGTCGGGCCTCCCGGGCCCGGCTGCTGTGCACTTCAACCCTCTGGTGTGGCGCCTGGAGCTCGCTCGGAAGCGCGTGCTGTCGCAGTCGCTTGTCCCTCGCTTCAGTCCCTGGAGGAGAAAAAAGGGGGAAAAAAAAATAAAGTTTTTCCCCTTCCGCCCTCGTGCCTTTTTTTTTCCTCTTCTTCTGGGTTTCGCCTCCCTGACGTAAGCAGCCGCCGGGCTGCGGGGGCGGGAGCCCGGGGCCGCTAGCGCCGAGACCGCGGTCCGCAGCGACACGGCTTGGCCCGGTGGGCTCGGGCGCGCGGAGAGCAGCGGCGGGGGCGGAGCATCGGTGGCGCAGGGCCAGGGCCTGCGGGCGCGCCTCGGAGCCGCGCGGGCAGCTGGGCCAGTGCCAGGGCCAGGGCCAGGGCCAGGGCCAGGGCCAGGGCAGGGCCGGCCGGACTGCCCACCTCAGAGGCACAGGCGCTGCCCGCAGCTCGGCCCGCTCGCACCCTCCGGGCCAAGCCGTGTTGCGCAGCTCCAGTCGCAGCGCGCGATCCGCGCCCCCTCCCTGCACCCAAGCGCGCGGCCAGGGGGGAAGCGGGAACTGGAGCCGGCCAGGGAGCGCGCGGAGCTGTCTGGGTCCCCATCAGTGCCTCCCGCCACACCCTATACCCCAATCCAGCCTCGCTCTCCAAGACCCCTGCCTTGGCTCAGGGAGACACCTGGGACCAAGGAGAGAAAGAGGCGGGAAAGGCGATGTGGCGAGTTCCTTTGGGCTGGCCAGAGTTGGGATTTATCCATCGCCTTGGACTAACTTGGTCAAGATCATACAGCCACTCCACCCAAAATTGGGGATAAGGCTTTGGTGCTTGGGTATCTTCATTGCTCCCCTAGAGATTTCTCCGGAAATTGTGATGGTCCTGTGACCTAAAAGCCGAGGGCACTCTTGAGTGACTTGAGCCAAGCCATAGTTGCAGAGGCCTAGGTCTGGTAGACGACCTTCCACTCCCGCCTTCTCTTTGTGGCCTCAGGCAATGCCCTTAAAGGTGGGGAACAAAAACAGGAGCTGGGGAAAGGCACGAGTGGGCCACGTGGGGACTCCAGCGTCATCTTCTCCGGTGAGGTTTACAGCCTGCAGAGATGCCCTGATACACTCTGTCTCGTGCTTGCTGGAGAGCAGAGACCTTATCAGTGATTCATGGGTTTCTTCATTTCAAAGATGAGGAAAACTGATACTATTCAGAGGCAAAGTGACTCCGGAGCTGGAAGTCTTCCTTTCATCTCTCACTTTGGGAACTGGAGCTAAAAGCAGGAAGAACTTATTTCCAGCCTGCTGCCACTCTCCTGTCTCCTGGACCGCGGACATAGGCTGCCCAGCTCCCCCTTTCAATCTTCTTCAATTCATACTTGCAAGTTCTGAGAAACATCCTTTGTTGTGCGTGTATGCCTGTGCGTGCGTGTGTGTGTGTGTGTGTGTGTGTGTGTGAGAGAGAGAGAGAGAGAGAGAGAGAGAGAGAGAGAGAGAGAGAGAACGCATGTCTGCGCGTGCAACTACAAGCATGGTGTATGACCAGTGCCTGCTTTTGTAGAGGCTGAAGGTCTGCTGTCTTCCTCTATGATTCTCCACCTCCACCAGAAAAGAGACAAGGCGCTCACTGAACCTGGGGCTCCTAATTTCTGCTGATTGACATGGTGGCCAGGAGATCTGCCTATTTTGTTCTCCCCTGTGCTTATGCCCAATTTTAAATGAGTACTGGGGTCTGAACTCAAGTTCCTCGTGCTTTGGAGGCTAATACTTAATCAAGGGAACCATGTCCCAGCTGGCCAACCACAAACAAGATCAAGTCTGTGCTTCGGTTCACATTCCTTCAGTGGTTCCTGTCCCCCACAGGGTGGAGTCCAGACTCCTCGAATGCCATAGGGAGCCTGCTAGGTTTAGTCTCCGCCTCCTGTACTTTATTTAGCCTTAAAAACTCAATTACTCTGGGCGTGGTGGCGCACGCCTTTAATCCCAGCACTCAGGAGGCAGAGGCAGAGGCAGACGGATTTCTGAGTTCGAGGCCAGCCTGGTCTACAGAGTGAGCTCCAGGACAGCCAGGGCTACACAGAGAAACCCTGTCTCAAAAAACAAAACAAAACAAAACAAAAACAAAGACAATACCTTGTCCCCAAAGTTTCCTTAAAAACAAAAATCAGCCTCTCCCACCCCAATAAAAGTTATTTTATGTGTGTTTTTCCACTTGAACCCCCTTCCCCCCAGACAATTCTCTGAAACTGAAGCTGTCCAACTCTGTGAAGCTTTCTCTAGCTCTTCCCCTGCACACTTGAATTGCCACTGGATCCTGCTGGGGCTGCCTTGGGCTCCCCACACCCATTACAATTAGTGACACCTTGTGTTGCCTTTGAAAAAGCACACAAGGACAGAGGTTTCTCTTCCACTTTGTGTTCCTTCTTGCTAAGCATGACAGAGGTGGCTGATCATTGTTGAAGGGGAGAAAATGAATAAAGGAATGGTCAGCTGGAATGCACACGCGCGCGCGCACACACACACACACACACTCACGCATGCACACACGCACGTGAATGAACATGCACACAAGTGCACATGCACACACCTACACACACACCCACAGTCAAAGGCACATGCACACACACACTCACATACACATGCATGCATGCATCCACGTGTGCACGCACACACTCATACTTTTCTGCTCCTGCTTGACTAATCTTTTGCAACCTTCAGAACTGGGCCAAATGTGATTTCCCCAGAGGCTTACAACTCTGGAATTTTCTTCCTTGTCAAAGTCTGTGTTTCCTGGTTGTACTCCTGTCCCCTCTTCTATCTGCTTCCTTTTTTTTTTTTTTTTTTTTTTTTTTCTGATTTAGCAAGCGATTAGCATAGATTGTCATGGCATTTGTCTTCATGTGAGACTATTACAGAGGACTGAAGATCTTGTTTTGGCTTTATTCGAAGCAGGGTTTCTCTGTCTAACAGCACCAGCTGTCCTGGGACTTGCTCTGTAGACCAGGCTGGCCTCAAACTCGGAGATCTGCCTGCCTCTTCCTCCTGAGTGCTGGGATTAAAGGCCTCAATATCTTTTAAGATACACTGATTTTGAGCCCCTAGTTGGGATGATTTTGAAATACTTCACCTAGTTCTTTACTCTGCTATGCTCTTTCTCACCTTAGCTCCAAATCCTAATGCCTCAGCGGACAGCACACTCTCGTGTGTCTACTGGGCTGCCAGGTCAGAGACATTCCCCCAGAATCTACAGGCATCACAGCCTCTGTTAAGACTCTAGTGGTGATGGATGACCCCAATCAATAGCATGTTGATCCAGAGATCCTGCAGTGTGTATGCTGAAACGGACAAGGAAAGAGAAAAACTGTAAGTTACCATAAACATCAATTTCTGAATGCCTGAACTCCCAGGGAGGACACTTTCAACTCTGTCCTTTAATTAAAGCAGTGCTATGATTTCCTTTTGGCTCAAAGAAGTTGTAACTGAAACCTCTAATTCTTCCCACTAGGGCCCATATAGCTGGGAATTGCAGCATACATCTTCCGTAAACAGATCCCAGGAGCAGCCTCCGATGTCTCTAGTCGGTGAGTAGTTCTGCTCTGTTACCTGGCTTCTGGATATCATGGGAACAGGAGCAGGGTAGCTAACATTTATTAGGTCCACATTTCTAGTTGACACAAGGCTTTGATCTTATCTATTTCCTCACAACAAATCTATAAAGGAGGAGTTATTGTTGCTGTCTCAGAGATGGGGGGGGGAGGTCACAGAGGTTAGAGGTCACATAGCTAGCTAGTCTGCTGGCTTTTGAAACTCAGCAGCTTTGTGGTATCGAAGTCCAAACACATTTGTCACTTCCATCCGTTCTCCGAGGGAAGATGTGCTAGCACCTGGGAGGCCCTAGGGCCAGGCAAATGAGAGTTCATTCTAACCTGGAGGACCAGTTCCTTTCCTGTGTGTGCTCTAAAGCCAGCTTGTTTTCCGGTTGTCATTTCCTGAATTTCTTCTGCTTGCTGCACCTATTCAAACTTCAAGTTGAATGCTTCTCCGAAGCAGATGTTTTTATGTCCCGTGTCACCTCCTCTTGGTCTATCTGGGAGTCTTTGCTGCAGCTATCGTGGACAGCCCCCATGGTCTCCTCACCTCAAATGTGAACCTCTACCACACTCTGTGTGTGTGCTGTGGTGTGAGGCTGTGGGGGGTGGGGGGGTATTTTCCTCTGTTTGAGACTGAATCCCACTATGTAGGCCTGTCCTGTCTGAAACTCACTCTGTAGGCCAGGCTGTCTTGGAACTCACAGAGATCCTCCCGCCTCTGCTTTCTGATGTTGGAAATAATGAATAATCTCAGATTTATACAGAGGAACACAGTAACAAAATGAAAGGAGCTAGACAAGACCATTTCTTTCTGCCTAACTCTCCTCACTAAGGCACGTTCAATGTCCCCAGGCTCTCTCTGCTATATCCACAGTAATGCACATCACTGTCCTTTCCCCAGCTTCTTCCTGGTGACATCCTTCTCATGCATCCTTCACCATGTTGATCTATGTCTAATGAGATCCCTTTGAAAAATACATTGTGATGATTTGAATGAGAATGACCCCCACAGACTCATATATTTGAATGCTAGTCACCAGGGTGTAGAACTATTTAAGAAGGATTAGAAGGATTAGGAGGTGTGGCCGTGTTGGAGTAGGTGTGGCCTTGGAGGAGGCATGTTGGTAGGGATGGATTTTAGGCCCATTCTCTCTCTCTCTCTCTCTCTCTCTCTCTCTCTCTCTCTCTCTCTCTCTCTCTCTCTGTCTCTGTGTGTGTGTGTGTATCTCAGTGCGTATGTCTATCTATCTATCTTCTATCATCTATCTATCTATCTATCTATCTATCTATCTATCTATCTATCTACCTGTCTCTGTTTCTCTGTGTGTATGTGTGTGTGTGTCTGTCTGTCTATCTCTCTGTCTCTCTCACTCTAGCTCTGCCTGTTGCCTACAAACCAGAATGTAAAGCTTGCATCTCCTTCTCAGCCCCATGCCTGCAGCCATGCTTCCCTGCCATGATAATAGACTAACCCCCTGAAACTGTACTCAAGCCCCCAATTAAATGCTCTCTTTTGTGAGTTGCCTTAGCCATAGTGTCTCTTCACAGCAATAGAACAGTGGCTAAGACACCTAAACACCCCATAACTTTCTCTCTAGAACCTCTTCTTTCCCAGATCTAGTTAGTCATGACACTCTAAAGAGGGACTCACCTTGGTCCTAATAGCATACTGTATTGATTCTCTGGTTCTTCAAGTCCACTGCTCCTCAAACCTCAGGCCCTCAAGTGTTAAGCCTACAGAGAGTGAAGGATCAGGTGCCTATGGCCAGCTAACACCTCTTATTCCTCTGACTGCACCCCCCCCCAGGCCCCTACAAGATGTGAACAAGATCTCTCATTCATGTCTGAATGAAGGAGTAAATGAATGAATTATTCATACTCATTTCAGTTCTTTGGATCTCACCACATTTTTTTAATTGCAGGTGTGTGTGTGTGTGTGTGTGTGTGTGTGTATGTGTGTAAATGCTGGAGTTGTTTCTCTTCTCCCACCATGTGGGTCCTGAGGATCCAAGTTAGCTTATCAGGTTTTCCTGCAAGGGCTTTCACCCACTGAGCTGCCTCTGCCGGTCTCAGTCTTAAACTCCCACGTCAGTGGGCAGAGTGAGAGCACTGTTGGCAACCCTCAGACAACTGGCCTGTGAGGACACAAGCTGCAGCTATCAGTCATTCACACGACAGTCTGAACATGAGTCTGAATTGCTTTTGGACTTTCTTCAGCCATGGTTATCAATAAAGGTCGGGGAAGAGGAACAGAATGAAAACACGGAAGGAGGCGCTTTGCGGGGCTGAGCCCCGAAGCTCTGCTGAAGACACAGATGAAGACCCTCCATTTGGCTTTGGTTCTCTAAGTGAGGCTTGTCCAGGCACAGATAAGAAGATCTGAGAGAGCTACTGATGAGATTAGATAGACAGGTCAAAAAATAATAAAGTAAGGAGACACGAGAAGAAAGAGATCCCTCCCTGGAGCCTAGCTTTTCTCTCCAACTGAGTCACACATCAACACAACTACTGATGCCTAAGCTGCCTACAGAGTCACACATCAACACAACTACCGATGCCTAAGCACCCTACAGAGAGGGTGCTGTTTTCCCGGAAGACACCTCAGACAGGGGGGTTAGGAACAACAAATGATCCGTGCTTACTCAGCGCCACGATGTCCGAAACCTTGAGCTTCTTGTGTTAACACTCCCTTCAGGTTCCTAACTCTAAACAGTGCACCTTAAAATGCCACCTTACTTATAATTTCCTTAAGATAAATGAGGGATCACTGAGTCTGAGGCTAATCTGGTCTACAGATGGAGTTTCAGGACAGCCAAGGACACATGGAGAAACCCTGTCTCAAAAACAAAACAAAACAAAATAAAACAGAAAAAGAAAAGAAAAGAAAGACAGAAAAGTAAGGGACTACAATCATAATCGCCACAATTCAGTCCTGAGAACCCACGGTTGAAGGAGAGGACTGGATCCCCAAAGTTGTCCTCTGATCTCCTCACACGCACAGTAGCACATGCATTCTTGCCTCAACCTCCAGAGTGCTGGAATTAAAACTGGATGTCACTATACCCATATTATTAAAAAACAAAAAACAAAAGAAACAAAATTATTTTGGCAGCCAGGCGATGGTGGCGCACGCCTTTAATCTGAGCACTCAGGAGGCAGAGGCAGAAAGACCTCTGAGTTTCAGTCCAGCCTGGTCTACAGAGTGAGTTCCAGGACAGCCAGGGCTACACAGAGAAACCCTGTCTCTAAACAAACCAACAAACCATATACACACAGACGCTATATCCAGACCCTTGCCTCTCCCTCCCTCTCTCTGTTCCCTTCCTTCCCCTTCCCCCTTTCTCCTTCAAGCCCCCACCTTCCTTCCATCATTCCTTTCCCCCACACCTTTCCTTCTTCACTCCCTCTTCCCACCTTTTCTTCCTTCTTTCCCTCCTCCTCCAGAGGAGCCTGAAACTCAGTCTTTCCACCTCAGCCTGGGGTTACAGATATCCATTCCCAGCTTCAGCCCCAGCCTCTGTCTTTGGCTTGATACCAGAAAAGAGCTGCAAATGGTGTGTCCTCATTACCTTCACAGTTCTGCCCAGCAGGGTAAGGCCCTCCTCCTACAGTCCTCCTCACACAACCCTCCCCACACAGCCCTCCTCCTA
>NC_034603.1:44359989-44380454 GCF_900095145.1 Mus pahari
AGTCCTCCTCACACAGCCCTCCTCACACAACCCTCCCCACACAGCCCTCCTCCTATAGTCCTCCTCACACAGCCTTCCTCACACAACCCTCCCCACACAGCCCTCTCCTACAGCCCTTCCCCTACAGTCCTCCTCACACAACCCTCCCCACACAGCCCTCTCCTACAGCCCTCTCCTACAGCCCTCCTCACACAGCCCTCCTCACACAACCCTCCCCACACAGCCCTCTCCTACAGCCCTCCTCACACAGCCTTCCTCACACAACCCTCTCCACACAGCCCTCTCCTCACAACCCTCTTCCTCTGGTTTGATAATTCATTAGAATGGCTCACAGAAAAAACAGGATAGTCTCAATTACACTACATTTGAAAGAATATAAACACTAGATAAAGAGGATCCTAGGACAAGGTCTGTGAGTGCCATACCTTCTGTCCCCATGGAACTGGAAATGTCACCCTCTTACATGTGTTTAATAACCCAGAAACTCTCTGGACTTCTTTGGGGATTTTCATGAAAACTGTATGAGGTAGTCATGGCTGGTTGGGGTGGAGAGTCCTGATATTTCTTTCTTTTTCTTTTTTTTTTAAGATTTATTTATTTATTATATTATTATATGTAAGTACACTGTAGCTGTCTTCAGACACTCCAGAAGAGGGCGTTAGATCTTGTTACAGATGGTTATGACCCACAATGTGGTTGCTGGGATTTGAACTCCGGACCTTCGGAAGAGCAGTCGGGTGCTCTTACCCACTGAGCCATCTCACCAGCCCAGTCCTGACATTTCTAAAGCCCTCATGTCCTGCTTGGGTTTTCTGGCCACCAAACCTGATCCAGAAGCTTGCCAGCTAGGAGTCATCTCGTAAACATACAATGTTCAGTGAATTCTTTCTAGGGATTCTATGTCATACCTAAGGATAGAAAATATTATTATGTCACATAGGCAGGGAGTCCTCTATGGGAATCCTGTGGGTGGACCTTGTTTTGTTTACTGTCACTCATTGACAGGTACTACAGGTATTGGCTTATCCCTGCTATACTAACAGAGATTGACTACAAGCTCCACTGTTCATAGACATTGGAGTTGTTGTTGGTTTCCTATTACAAAAAGAATGTTGTCAGGAGTATCGTATAATGTTAGGTTCCATGCCCCTCAAAAGACTTCCTGTGTCAAAAAATGTGACATTTGGACAGTGATAAATTGTGCCCCTCCTCCAAAGCTAGACCAATCTGTACTCTCATCCATAGGGAATTTGGGCTCGTAGTTCAGCTACTCTGGGGCTGAGCAGGACGAGCCCATGCTTATACTCTGCTTGGGCTACAGAGAGAGTGCAAGATCTACCTGGCATCTTATCGAGACAGTTCAGGTTCAGCAGCCTGCATCCAGTATGCCTATTAAAGAGACAGTCCTAATACACTAGGTTCAGAAACCTGTGTCCAGTATGCCAATTAAAGAGACAGCACTAGCAAGCTGCAGGCAAAGGTCTATTCAAAGTGACCACATTAGGAAGAGGAACAGGGATCCAGTGACCCTCAAGGTCACTTCAGGGCATTGACAAGAGATTTAGACTTCAATAAAGGACAAGAGGTGAGCAAAACTAAGCAGCCCGGGTCACAGGGTGGTCCTGCCCACCACTGACCCGTCATTGTCCTGGTTCCAAGGTGTCTTGCAAGCTGACAGGTTGTCAGAACTGAGTAAAATCCCATTCTGGAAGACAAGTTTTTCTTCTAGTGGGCACAGGAATTCAGCTTTTCTCTTCCTCCAGTATGGGCTTCCTGGGGTGGTGTACTCCTCTGGGGTTCCACTGTTTCCATAGTCTGATAGTGCAAGTGTTTCTCTTTAAAATACCCCTATGTCCAGGAGGCTGGAGAGATGGCACATCACTTAAGAGTGTGCACTGCTCTTGCAGAGTACCTGAGGTTCTTTTTTTTTTTTTGGTTTTTCGAGACAGGGTTTCTCTGTGTAGCCCTGGCTGTCCTGGAACTCACTCTGTTGATCAGGCTGGCCTCGAACTCAGAAATCTGCCTGCCTCTGCCTCTCAAGTGCTGGGATTAAAGGCGTGCGCCACCATGCCCGGTGAGGTTCTTTTTTTAAGATTTATTTATTTATTATTATATGAGTGCACAATAGCTGTCTTCAGACACTCCAGAAGAGGGTGACAGATCTCATTACGGATGGCTGCAAGCCACCATGTGGTTTCTGGAATTTGAACTCAGGACCTTTAGAAGAGCAGTCAGTACCCTTAACCGCTGAGCCATCTCTCCAACCCCCATACCTGAGGTTCTTAACCAGCATCCACATCAGGGAACCCACAGCTACCTCTCGATCAGAGGATCTGATACCCCCTCAGGCCTCTGTGGACACGGCACTCACATGTAATACCCTCCCCCCCCCCATATATACACACAATGCAACATAAAAACCTGTTTTTAAAATTAAAATATCCTATCCTGCCGAGAGGTTTACAAGACCCTCCTATTTCAAACTAAAAAGTGAACGAGGATTGAGGCTATAGCTCAGCGGTATAGCGGTATAGCTGGGCGAGGATCTTGGTTCAAATCCCAGCAACACTCACCTATAAAGGATCATGAGAGAGAATAATTCTCCACAGCTTTGCCAGTACCAGATGCTTTTAACGGAAGATAATTTTTTTTTTTTTTTTTTTTTTTGGTTTCTTCCAGACAGGGTTTCTCTGTGTAGCTCTGGCTGTCCTGGAACTCACTTTGTAGACCAGGCTGGCCTCGAACTCAAGAAATCCACCTGTCTCTGCCTCCCGAGTGCTGGGATTAAAGGCGTGTGCCACCACGCCTGGCCTGAAGATAAATTGTTGCAGGAAAGTTCACCCATAAGTGGGAGGGGATGTAGCTTGGTAGAGCACTTGCCTAACATGCACAGGATCCTGGGTTCAGTCCTCATAAACCAAGCATGGTAGCACATGTCTGTAATTCTGCTCTCAGGGGGTACAGGCAAGAGAAGCAGAAGTCGAAGGCAGCTAGAGCTACATAAGACCCTGGGTTTTGTTTGTTTGTTTGTCTTGTTTTGTTTTAAGGTAGATTGAAAGATCAGGACACAGTGGTATAAAGCTGTAATCCCCAGCAGTCAAAGGTCAGAAGGAGGACTTCTGCAGGTTCAGAGCCAGCCTTTCTGGTTTAAACAATGAGTTCCAGGGCTGGAGAATGGCTTAATGGCTAAGAACATGTATTACTTTTGCTAGGTTGGCCAGCCAATGAGCTTCAGGGATGCCCCTGTCCCTGTCTCCCAAACCCTCCTTATACATATAAAATTAAAATAAAGAAAACTTTAAAAAATAAATTCAAGCCAGAGTGATGGCACATGCCTTTAGTCCCACCACAGGCAGGCAGATGGATGAGTTCAAGGCCAACCTGGTCTACAAAGTGAGTTCCAGGACATACATGGCTACACAGAGTAAGTCTTTCAATCAATCAATCAATCAGTCAATCAATAACTGTATATTGAGGTTTGGTCTGTTGCTATGTATTGTAATACTGAACTCTATACCCGAAGAGTCTAGGCCTGAGTGGCTTCTCAAGCTTTTGTTGGGCAAATCTTGTTCATTGATTTCAAACTATTGGTTAAATAACATTGGCTACAGCCAATTACCGGAGGGATTAAAGGTAGGTAGGTGGTGAGCTTGTGAAGCAGCAGCAAGTATTGAGAACTCTGGGCTGACTCCATGACAGGCTTCAAATTGGCAGTTAAGGAGACTAGGCCTAAATCTCTTTCCAAGAACTGGGCAATTCCAGGCAAATCCAGCCCTCAGAAGCTGCTCTCCACCTGGCCTGAGGCACGGACACTGGGTCAGCCGCAGCTTCCAGACTTCCTCGGCTACTTCCTCAGTAACTGTCTCCAGACCTCCCCAGCAAGTTTCCAGCCCCCCCCCCCGGAAATAGAATGTCCTTAGAGATGGGCCCAACAGATTAACATAGAGGTCACCTGCCCTGGAATTCCCTAATGTGCTTTAACTCAGGCCTGCATCTCACTTGGGTGCCTCTCTGTTCTGGTAATGGGAGACCCCAGCGTGCTGGACTTCTACAGAATAAAACACTCTTTGTATCTGCATACTATTTGAGTTCGGGGTATCATTCTTCGAAGAATCATGGACCCTTACAGTATCTGGGTACACCCCAGGGGGAGGTAGCCAGGCCGGCAATTAGGAGAGTAGATTAGGGATTATCTCACAGTAATTGTCAAAACCAAATAAAATAACCATGGTCTGAATCTCATTTATTTGTAGTCAGGAATAAGCTTAAATTGATTGCACTAAAATATATTTGTGATTTTTTTTCATGATGTAAATTCATATTTTCCCACCTTTGGCTAGTGGGGGCTTTATAAACAGGCTCTCAAGGCTCCTTTGCATCTTCAGAAGCTTTAACGATGGCTTTCTGGTTTGGCAAAGTATTCCCAGCTTATCTTGTATAGTTTCTGTCCAGACCACAACACCTCCCCTTCTTAAGAGAACCTGGGTATTTTTTAAGTGGGACATGGATTTTAGAGACTAGAGTCAAGGAGATTAGAGGTGTTATTTCTGCTGATTTGGCTCAGTAGACCAAACTAGAAAATAGGTACTTTGCATATTATGAATATATGGTGAATTTTCCAATTAGTGTTCAGGATGGCAGAATTTTCACTTAATCACAGAGACCTCACTTTTCTCTGCTCAAAGGGGAGCTCTCGTTCTCAGCCATGCCAACGCAGCTACTCACACAGCAGTAACCTGAAATGTGTCCTTATCTATTATATGTTGCCCTGGCCCAGGATTGTGCTCCCACTCCGTCATTCTGAGCTTTGCCGGTGCACCATGGAGGTGAGATCCCACTCTGAAGTGATCTGCCAGGGGAAAAGCCACGCCCTGTGAAGTTTGATTTAGTATTTCTTTGGTAATTAGAGAGTCTGGAAGGTTATGTCTGCATTCTAGGCAAGTGCCTGGTTTAAGCTTCTTCTTTAATGTGTTTGTATTCTCCAGCTCTTCCCAAACTTCAGGCATCTGTGTGGTGTGTTTTTTTTTTTCCAATCATGAATCACCTATGCATTTGTCTACTGGCTATACAGCTACACTTTTATTTACTGAGTATCTTGCAAGGCCGTCATATACAAGTGTAACAAACAAGGACACACTTGCTGTCTGCCTATGCAAATGTTGTGTACTCAGTGCACATTCAATAAACACATTACCTTGGGCTGGATAGATGGTTCAGCAGTTAAAAGCACTGGCTGCTCTTGCAGAGGACTCAGGTTCAGTTCCCAGTTCCACCAGTTAGAGATGGTGGATCACCATCACCTGTAAGTCCCCTTTCAGGGGCTCTGACACAGTCTTCTGGCCTCAGCAGGTTTTGAGCTCACACGTAGCTACAAATACCCAGGCAAAACCCTTATACACATAAACTAACAACAAATAAATCTTTATTTTGATGTGAAACTACCCACGGTGTAGCTCTGGCTAGCCTGAACTCTCTATGTAGACCAGGCTAGCCTCCCTCTGCCTCACATCCATGAGATGCTTTGGGTGACGCCCACATTTTAAGAGTGGTGTGTTACATCAGCAACAATGGTATGTGCCAGCTGCTTGGGGAGTGAGGCATGAAGATCTTGAGTTTAAGGTCGTCCTGGGCTGCATAACAAAATCTTATCTTTAAGAAAGGGTGTTGGAGAAAGTGATATATTTTTCAAAGATTTATTTTTAGTTGGACATAGTATAGTGAAACATGCCTTTACTCTCAGGACTTGAGAGGCTGGCAGAGGGAGATGGAGCTCTATGAATTGGAGGCCAGCCTGATCTACATAGAGTGTTCTGACCAACCAGAGCCAGGGTTCAGTTCCCAGCACCCACGTTGTGATGCTCACAACTGCCTGTAACTCATACACAGATAGACAGACAGACAGACAGACAGACAGACACACACACACAGAGGGGGGAGGGAGGGAGAGGGAGAGGAATACACATAATTAAAATAATAAAAAGAGGCAGGCAGTGGGTGGAGTGGTGTTCTCCAGCAGCAGGAGTCTTGGGGGGAAGCTGGGATCAGAGAAGCGGCGAGGCAGACTGTCTTCAGACATAGACTGACTCTGCTTGTCATGTCTCACGGAATCCTTTCTCCGCCAGCGGGCTTACCCTCTGATGCAGATCTGAGATCCGTGGTCCGAAAGGACCTGTTGTCAGACTGCTCTGTCATCTCCACCTCTCTGGAGGACGAGCAGGCTCCAGTGGAGGACACCTCAGAGAAGGTGAAAGTTTACCTTCGAATCCGACCGTTCTCAACTTCTGAGTTGGACCGACAGGAAGATAAGGGCTGCGTCTGTATTGAGAATACGGAAACCCTTGTGCTACAGGCACCCAAAGACTCCTTTGCCTTAAAGAGTAATGAGAGGGGAATTGGTCAGGCCACTCACAAATTCACCTTTTCCCAGATATTTGGGCCAGAAGTGGGACAGGTGGCCTTCTTCAACCTGACCATGAAGAAGATGGTGAAGGATGTCCTCAAAGGGCAGAACTGGCTCATATACACCTATGGAGTCACCAACTCGAGGAAAACGTACACAATTCAAGGTACTAGTAAGGATGAGGGGATCCTGCCTCAGTCCCTGACTCTCATCTTTAATAGTCTCCAGGGCCAACTTCATCCAACACCTGATCTGAAGCCCTTGTTGTCCAATGAAGTAATCTGGCTAGACAGCAAGCAGATTCGACAGGAGGAAATGAAGAAGCTGTCCTTGCTAATTGGAGGCCTCCAAGAGGAGGAGCTGTCCACCTCAGTGAAGAAACGTGTCCACACTGAAAGTCGGATAGGTGCCAGCAATAGCTTTGACAGTGGCGTTGCTGGGCTGTCTTCCACCAGTCAGTTCACCAGCAGTAGCCAGCTAGATGAAACAAGTCAATTATGGGCACAGCCAGATACTGTCCCAGTAAGTGTTCCAACAGACATTCGCTTCTCTGTCTGGATCTCCTTTGAGATCTACAATGAATTGCTTTATGACCTGTTAGAACCACCTAGCCATCAGCATAAGAGACAGACACTTCGACTGTGTGGGGATCAGAACGGCAATCCTTATGTGAAAGATCTCAATTGGATTCATGTTCGTGATGTTGAGGAAGCCTGGAAACTTTTGAAAGTGGGTCGTAAGAACCAGAGCTTTGCCAGCACCCACATGAACCAGCACTCTAGCTGCGGTCACAGCATCTTCTCAATCAGAATCTTGCACCTTCAGGGAGAAGGGGATATAGTGCCCAAGATCAGTGAACTGTCACTGTGTGACCTGGCTGGCTCAGAGCGCTGCAAACATCAAAAAAGTGTTGAGCGACTAAAGGAGGCAGGGAACGTTAACACTTTTCTGCACACCCTGGGCCGCTGTATTGCTGCCCTGCGGCAGAATCAGCAGAACTGGTCAAAGCAGAACCTGATTCCTTTCCGTGACAGCAAGTTGTTCCAAGACTTCTTCACTGGTCGATGTCGTTCCTGCATGATCGTCAATGTGAATCCCTGTGCATCTACATATGATGAGACTCTTCATCCAGCCAAATTCTCAGCCCTGGCCAGCCAGGGAATCCCATCCCTGCATTCATTCATCAAGAAGCACAGCCCTCAAGTTGGCCCTGGATCAAAGAAAGAGGGCAAGGCCGACTCAGACCTCGAGGACAGTCCTGAAGACAAAGCTGACATCTCCGTGTACGGCAAGGAGGAGCTACTCCAGGTGGTAGAAGCCATGAAAGCACTACTTTTAAAAGAAGACAAGAAAAGCTGCAGTTGGAGATACAACTCCGTGAGGAAATTTGCAACGAGATGGTGGAACAGATGCAACAGGAGCAGTGGTTCAGTGAGCGTATGGACAACCAAAAGGAACTGTTGGAGGAGTTGGAGGAACTGTATGAGGAGAAACTAAAGATCCTGAAGGACTCACTGACAACTTTCTACCAAGAACAGATTCAGGAGCGGGATGAAAAAATTGAAGAGCTAGAAACTCTGTTGCAGGAAGCCAAACAGCAGCCAGTGGCACAACAGTCAGGGGGGCGTGAACTGTCCCTCCGGTGGTCACAGAGGTTGGCAGCGTCTGCCTCCACTCAGCAGTTCCAGGAAGTTAAAGCTGATCTAGAGCAATGCAAAACAGAGTTAAGCTCTACCACTGAAGAGCTGCACAAGTATCAGCAAGTGTTATCAGCCAAGCCTTTCACCACTGGTGTGGATAAGAAGTTAGAGGAGGGCCAGAAGAACATAAGGCTGCTACGGACAGAGCTCCAGAAACTAGGACAGTCTCTGCAGTCAGCAGAAAGAGCCTGTTGCCACAGCACCGGAGCAGGAAAACTTCATCAAGCATTTAACCAACTGTGATGACGTCTTAATCAAACAGAACCAGACCCTGGCTGAGCTGCAGAATAACATGGTGCTAGTGAAACTGGACCTTCAGAAGAAGCCAGCCTGCGTTGCTGAGCAGTATCACACGGTGCTAAGGCTCCAAGGCCAAGCTTCTGCCAAAAAGCGGCTGGGAGCAAACCAGGAAAACCAGCAACCCAATCATCAACCCCCACGAAAGAAACCATTCCTGCGAAACTTACTTCCCCGAACACCTACCTGCCAAAGCTCAACAGACAGCAGCCCCTACACCCCGGATCTTGCGCTCACGGCACTCTCCTTTACTCAAATCTCCCTTTGGCAAAAAATACTAAAGTTGTGGGGATGAAGATGCGTGGCTGTTGCCCTGAGGTTGGTCAGCAGCTCAGCTGATAAGTCTCTTTCAAGCTTCAGCATATACCCAGAACTGTATTCAGAATTACTGTATTATAATCACCTATACAATCTTGTTTGTTTTTTCATGCACAAATATTATATGGAATGAAGACTTTGTTTATGCTTTAAAAAAAAGAGGCAGGCATGGTAGCCAGTGTCTTTAATCCTAGCCCTGGGGGAGGCAAAGACAGGCAGATCTCTGACTTTGAGGCTAACCTGTAGAGAGTTCTAGGACAGCCAGGGCTATGTAAAGAAACCCTGTCTCAAAAAAAAAAAATCCAAAATAAAATAACAATAATAGTAAGTCTCTTTAAAAAAGAGTTCATTGCTTAGGAGTGAGAGGGCTGCTCAGTTACTCACCTTCCCGTCTGGGTCACTACATCAGGACCAGCAAAGGCAGAACTAGCCAGGATCATTCCCAGAGAACCGACTCTCTCCTAACTGTAGCAACGTGTGGTGTCCAGGGAAACAGAAAAGTACAGCAGCTCAGAACCACAGAGAGCCTGGTAACCATGATTTCTGAAAACAATGTGCTCATTTTAGGCATCTCATGAAAGTGGGAATCACACTGGGATCAGATATCACTGCTTATACTAACTAACTGTGTCCGTAAGGAAGCCACCTCAGAACTTAGGTCTGTTCCCCCATTTATAAAACAGGCACTGTAATATTATCAACTTTTTTTGTTTGTTTGTTTTTTGTTTTTTCGAGACAGGGTCTCTCTGTATAGCCTTGGCTATCCTGGAACTCACTTTGTAGACCAGGCTGGCCTCGAACTCATAAGTCCACCTGCCTCTGCCTCCCAAGTGCTGGGATTAAAGGTGTGCACCACCACTGCCCTAATATAACTAATATAATAAAGTTATATTATCAACTTTATAAGAATGTAGTTGCTGAGTGCAGTGGCACATACCTTTAATCCCAGCACTCTGGAGGCAGAGGCAGATGGATTTTTGTGAGTTCAAGGCCAGCCTGGACTACACAGTGAGTTCCCAGGGCAGCCAGAGTTACATAGTGAAACCCTGTCTCCAAAACAACAAGAACAACAAAGTGGCTAATATTAAAAGTGTCAACAGATGAGGAACACAGTAATCATAAGCAGCTCCTGTGTTCCTGCAATCAGGGTGGAGTGAGGGTCTCTAGCTCTGAGTTACAGTTACAGTGTCTCTCACAGAGCAAAGGGAAAACCAAAACAAAACCGGAACCATGCCAGGGACATAGTTCTGCGGGTAGAGTGCCAGTCTGGGTCTCCACACATGGTGGCTCATGCCTGTAACCTCAGCACTACAAGAAGTAGAGGCAGCAAGAAGGCTCCAGGCCAACCTTCCCTGGGCTGCATGAGTCCCTATTTCAAAAAGCCAGACAGAAGCCAGAGACGTGGCTCAGCAGTCTTGCTGTGAGATAATGCACACCAGAGTGGATTTCAGCAGCCACACCACGTGCTGGGTATCCCTGTAACCCCAGGAAATGGGGTCTCCACAAGGGATCTCAGTGTTGCTGGCTTTCAGCGGGAGTGGAGAAAACACCAATAGGTTCAGGGAGAGATCCTGACTCAAAAAAATAGGGGAGAGTGATGGAGGGGACACTGATGTTCCTTCTGGTCTCTATGTGCACACACAGGTGCGCACAGCAGATATTAAATACATAAGCCTTTATAAGTTAAAAATAAACAAAAATGTGAACGCATTACTTAGTGGCATATGAGCCCCACCTTACCTGTTCACAGAAGAAATTAAAGTGCCTCTTCCTCCTTTTCCTATGCCTCTTCTTCCTCCTGCCCTTCCTCCTCTTCTGACACAGGTCTCATATAGCCTATGGTTTGCCTGGAACTCACTGTGTTGTAAAGCAAGTTATCCTTGGACTCATAGAGATCTGCCTGCCTCTGTCTACTACCCAAGTGCTGTGATTAAAGGCATGCTCTAACATGTGTGATCGCATCTTCTATGACAGAAAACCTATATTGCTAACAGCTGCATCTTGCGCTGAGTCTGTAGACAGCCACGGTTATATAGACAGCACCACCCAGAAGGACACAGCTAAGGTTGCAGAGCACAATGCTCACACAGTCGTGTGTCAGGAGACCTGCTTACAGCATGAAGCCCAGCTACAAATGAGTCATCGCTGATGACAGTACTGGGCACTGACAAGCCCTTTTAGACCCCCAAGTCCAGGGGACAATCAGGTACCCCAGAGGAAGTGGAACAATGAAACAGATCTTGATACTTTTACTCTTTGTTGTTGTTGTTTAAGGAATTCTTTATCTATTTTATGTATATGAGTACACTGTCACTGTCTTCAGACACACCAGAAGAGGGCATCAGATCCCATTACAGATGGTTGTGAACCACCATGTGGTTGCTGGGAATTGAACTCTGGAAAAGCAGTCAGTGCTTTTTCTTTGTTTGTTTGTTTTTGTTTTTTCAAGACAGTGTCTTTCTGTGTTGCCCTGGCTGTCCTGGAACTCACTTTGTAGACCAGGCTGGCCTCAAACTTAGAAATCCACCTGCCTCTGCCTCCCAAGTGCTGGGATTAAAGGCGTGCGTCACCACTGCCTGGCGCAGTCAGTGTTCTTAACTGCTGAGCCATATCTCCAGTCTTTCTCTCTCTCTCTCTCTCTCTCTCTCTCTCTCTCTCTCTCTCTCTCTCTCTCTTCCTTTCTTTTCTTTTCTTTTCTTTCTTTCTTTCTTTTTACTTAAATATATATTTTTATGGTTTGGAAGCTAGGTATAATTCTAGTACTTAGGAAGCCAAAGCAAAAAGGATTGCCAGGAGTTCAAGGCCAACACAGGGCTTACAGTGAGACTCCCCTCAAAAGATTAAATACCAATAATTAAACAATAATAATAATAACAACATTGGTGTGTGTGTGTGTGGGGGGGGTATGTGCATGTGAATGCCACAGCCTACTGAGGCCAAAAGTGTCAGATTCCCTAGAGCTGGGGCTACAGGAGACAGTACCACCTGATGTGGGTGCTGGGAACCAAACCAAACTCCTGTCATTGGCATTAACCACTGAACCATCTCTCCAGTCCCTTAAGTGTCATTTAAACACCAATCACCACAGACAAAGGATAGGACACTCTCTTGGACCAATCAGGATCAGGCTGTGGACCTGGGGGTTGGGTTAACTGTGCCTCCACTGCGTAACATTTTATATGGTAAAGTCAATTTCCTCCATGAGAAATCAGGGTGGTGTGGACAAAGAAAGAGGAGGATGATAAATTAAACCGTGGGACGTAGGAGCCAGCGAGATGGCTCAGTGCTTGCCACCAGGACTGAAGACCTGAGTTCCATTCCTGGGCCCCACATGGTAGAAGGGGAGAACAGACTCTGTGCCCTCTGACCTCCATGCATGTGTGCTGATGTGTGTATGCCACACACAAATAAATAAATATAAAGTTTTTTAAAAAAAAGAAAACGTATGAGTTGAACTAAGTTGGCTCACTCTTGTCTGTCTCTGATCTGGGGAGACTGGGCACACAGCATCCTTCTGCTAGCTCTTGATGCTATAGTAACCATACTCTGCCATCTGCCTGCCACGTGGCAGCTGCATCCATGGCGAATGTGGGACAGTCATGTATATGCCTAACAGGCATTTCCTTGACAGCCTGGCATGTGACTGAAAGTGGGAATGTAGGAGCGATCCACTGAACAAAGGTTTAAAGGAAACATCTGCAGAAACAGCCAGGCTCAGTGACCTGAGTGAGGAGAAGCCGACGCCAGTGAAGAGAGTGGGCAGAGGGAGCCTTCCGCTCTTTCAGGATGGTGGTGCCGGTGCCCTTCCCAGAATCCCTCTGAGAGGTCAGAAGTAGATCATTGTGCTCACCGTCTTTTCTAGAATTATTAGCAAACAGCCATCTTGGTGTCCCCACAGGCCAATTTCGTATGGTGCCAAAGGCAACTAAACCCGTGACATTCGGCGCATGGCTCTGCTTACTGTTTACTTACTGACAGGTGGATGTAGCAGGCCATCTGTCCCCTATGCCAGCCGGCAAAGGGGTGGGTGTCAGGTGGCTTTTGAAATCCTTGGGCCTCACGTTGGAGACTAACGTGAGCTACAAACACACAGGCTTGCTTGTAGAAACAAAGAACAATGAAATATTAACACCTGGGCCACTAGGCTACAATACTTTTTTTTTTTTCTTCAAAGACAGAGCATTTGTGTATAGCCCTGAAGTCCTGGAACTCTCTATGTAGACCAGGCTGACTTTGAACTCACAGAGATCCACCTGCTTCTGCCTCTCAAATTCTGCTGTTAGAGGTGTGCGTGTCATTGATGCCTAGCTTGTAATGCATTTTTTAAGAAAAAGACTTACTTAGTTAAAGGACTTTTTTACTTATTATTTTATATGTTTGATTTTTTTTTTCTGCCTGTGTGTATCTTGTATGTACCACACGCACGTGTGTGTGGTGACCATGGAGGCCAGAGTCCTTGTACTCTCAAATACACCGCTCCCAAAAAGTTGGAAGTCAAGTAGATCCTTGCACAAGTGTGAGTCAGAATTCGCAGCAACCTTACTCACTTGAGGTCAGCAGTGAACACAACCCCGAATACCCATCAACAGATGAATGGATGAAGACATAGAATACGGCTACCCAGTGGACTATTACTCAGCCACAAGGAACAGGCCTCTGGTGTGGGCTGTGACATGGGTGAGCCTTTGGAAAACCATTAAGTGAAATGTGTCAGACACAAAGAGCAGACACTGTGTGATTCCCACTTTCATGAGATGCCTAAAATGAGCACATTTTTTCAGGAATTACGGTTACCAGGAACTAACTGGCCAGAGGGTGGGTAGCCAGGAAAGAGGGCTATTGTTTAAAGAGTTCAGAGTTTCAGTGTGGGATGTATGACAAAGGGCCAGAGAGCTGATGGCAATGGCTGAATAGATTGTGAATGTACTTAATGTCACTAAACTGTACGTCCCCCACCCCTTCCCCCACCCCCAAGACAGACTTCCTCTGTGAAGCCCTGCCTATCCTAGACCATAGACTAGGCTGGTCTTCTGCCTCTGTCTCCCAAATGCTGTGTGCTTAAAAGGGGTTAAACGTGAGTTCAGTGGTAGGGGGTATGTCTTTTTTTTGAGACAGGGTCTCAGTAAATAACTTTTTCTAGCACTCACTATGTAAAACAGGCTGGCCTTGGATTCATAATCCACTGATTTCCAACTCCCAGGCGGTGGGATTACAGACACGCACCACTGGACCTGGTTTTACTTGGTGCTAAGGATAAAGCCTGGCTTCGTGCATGCTAGGCAAGCATTCTCTACGCTGAGTGGCATCCCCAGCCTCTATGTGTGCTTTGCTACAACTTAAAAAAGTTTCAATCCACGATGCAGAATAGCACACACATTTAATCCCAGCACTCAGAAGGCAGAGGCAGGAGGATACCTGTGAGTTTCAGGCCAACCTGGTCTACATAATGAGTTCCAGACCAGTCAAGGCTGTGTAGTGAGACTCCAACTTGAGACAGGGTTTCTCTGTCTAACAGAACCCTGGCTCTTCTGAACTTGGTTTGTAAACCAGGCTGGCTTCAAACTCACAGAGATCCGCCTGCCTCTGCCTCCCAGGGTGTGTGCCACCACACCAGCCAAAAAAAAAAAAATTTTTTTTTTAAGTTTAGAGACAATAATTAAGAGACCACAGGGCTGGAGAGACCATGGGTCTCAGTGGTTAAGAGCACTGACTGCTTTTCCTGAGGTCCTGAGTTCAATTCCCAGCAACCACATGGTGGCTCACAACCATCCATAATGGGATCTGATGCCCTCTTCTGGTGTGTCTGAAGATAGCGATAGTGTACCCACATACATAAAATAAGTAAATAAATGTAAAATGAGAGAGAGAGAGAGAGAGAGAGAGAGAGAGAGAGAGAGAAAGACCAACAAGTTCCATTCTAACTCATAAACCCAGAGCCAGCGAGCCCAGTTGGTGATAAAAAAAACAATCGATGCCGTTGGCTAGATGAGAGCCTGTGTCAGGGCAGCTCCTTATGGTTGCTGGGAAATACACTCCGTCTGCTGCTTTAATAGCAGGTAAGAACACTGTGCTATGACACTGAGGGTCACAGCCTGCAGCTGCCAAATATAAGACACCCACAGGGCTCAAACACCAAACAAAGCATGCCATAAAAATGCTCACTGTTTGCACGGTCCCCAGGTGCCACAGCCCCGTTCAGAATCTTATCCTTCTAGGGATTTTTAAATGTATATACAAGTTATTGCTTTCATCCCTCCTTTTTAAAAATTTTGTTTATTTTACTTTTTTGAGACAGGGTCTTTGTCTTGGTCACTGTTCTATTGTCACAGCAAAACACTACGACTGTGGCAATTTACAGAATAAAGTGTTTAATTGCAGGGGCGGGGGGGGGTGCTTACAGTTTCAGAGGGTTAGTCCCTGATCCTCACGGTGGAAGCATGGCAGCAGGAAGGCATGGTGCAGGAGCAGTAGTTGAGAGCTTTCCTCTTGATCTGCAGGCCATAGGCAGAGAGAGAAAGACGGAGCCTGGCATGGGCTTCTGAAATCCCACAGCCCACCCCTGGTCATACACCTCCTCCACCAAGGCCAGTACATAATCTACCAACTGGGAACCAAACGTTCAAATATTGAGCCTATGGGGGCTGTCTTAGTTAGGGTTTCTATTGCTGTGAAGAGACACCATGACCATGGCAACTGTCTTAGTCAGGGTTTCTATTCCTGCACAAACATCATGACCAAGAAGCAGTTGGGGAGGAAAGGGTTTATTTGGCTTACACTTCCACATTGCTGTTCATCACTGAAGAAGTCAGGACTGGAACTCAAGCAGGTCAGGGAGCAGGAGCTGATGCAGAGGCCATGGAGGGATGTTCTTTACTCAGCCTGCTCTCTTATAGAACCCAAGACCACCAGCCCAGAGATGGTCCCACCCACAAGGGGCCCTTCCCCCTTGGTCACTAATTGAGAAAATGCCCTGCAGCTGGATCTCATGGAGGCATTACCCCAACTAAAGCTCCTTTCTGTGGTAACTCCAGCTGTGTCAAGTTGACACAAAATTAGCCAGTACAGCAACTGTTATAAAGGAAAACATTTCATTGGGGCTGGCTTATGGTTTCAGAGGTTTTGTCCATTATCGTCATAGCAGGAACCCTGGTGGCATGTAAGCAGGCACGGTGCTGGAGAAGGAGCTGAGAGTTCTACATCCAGATCCACAGGAAGAGAGTGACACACTGGCCCTGGCTTGAGCCCTTAGACCTCAAGCCGTCCTCCAGTGACACACTTCCTCCAGCAATATCACACCTACTCCAACACAGCCACACCTCGAAATAGTGCCACTCCCTTGTGGGGCCACCCTCATTCAAACCACCAGAGTCTCCCTATGCAGTCCCAGCTGGCCTAGAGCTCACGCTGTAGATCAATATGGTCTCACAATCATAGAAAGTCCCAAGTGCTGAGATTAAAGGTGGGAGCTACCATGCCCAGTTTTCTCTTACAAAGAGATTTTTGTTATTTTTTGATGTGTGTATGCGTGCGTGTGCGTGTTTATTTCTGTGTTATGTTCACACACACGTGTGTGTGTGTGTGTGTGTGTGTGTGCCCCTGTACCTGTGCCATGGTGAGCATTTGGTGGTGGCCAGAGGATAATTATTGAGAATCTGTTCTCTCCTCCCACCGTGTGGGTACTGGGAATTGAACTCAGATCATTAGACATGGTGGTAAAGGTGGCCATGAATTTAACTGAGGTAGGCCTTGAACTCACAATCTTCCTGCCCCTGCTTTCTGAGTACTGAAGGTACAGGCTTGTGCAACTATATCTGACATACTTTAGAACCGTATCCAAATTTCTGGTCACCAAAGTGAATTCCCAACCTTTCACCCATAGAAAAGACTTTTGTAACTGTTTAGGTGGGCTGTGATACAGCTCAGTGGAGAGCACTTGCCCAGCACACACAAGGTCCTAGGTTCGAATTACAACAATGCAAAATCAATAGCAATAACTAAAAATAAATAAATAAATAAATAAAATAAAACAAAAGTGAAACAAAACACCAAATAAGTTAGTCTACTATGACCAGACGAAGTTGGAAGTGATGACAGTGCAGTTTACTGTGATGAGCCATCCTCGGATTCCTTGGATAAACGAAATACAATGACCCTAAATTACTTAGAATGTTCTGTGGTACAACATGCATTGTGTGTGTGTGTGGGGGGGGGATTCGTTTGTGTGTGTGAGTTTGTTGTTGTTGTTGTTGTTTTGTTAGTGAGGTAAGTGACAGTCACAGTGTCATAGCCTTCACTGAGTTTGGTATCAGACCTGTGCTCAGGTGTCCTTTCCTCTGTAGTCTGTAACATTTTAAGCAGTCCTTCCTATTACATTCTTTTCAAAGATTTGATAGAATTGCTCTGTGAACCGTCCAGTGAGTGGTTTAATTGTGTTCCTGGGGACCCTTGCTGGGGGCTATGGCGGGGAGACACAGACTACAAATGACAGATAGCATTTGATTCACACCACTGCACACAGCTGTAGCTGGTGTAATTGTGTGGTTGGAAAACAATACAGCCACAAAAGCAAAGCATTTAGTTGGGGTAAAATTTCAATACTCTGAAATCGTAAAGATCGAATTATTGGCTTTGTTGTTGCAAGAGTGAAGGGGGTGGGGGGAACCACGGCGGCCTTTTCTTTAATTCATTTCACATTCCGGTCCTTTTCAGAAGCCATAGTTTTGCATTAAATCATTTCCCGAACTGGTCTTCTGCTCTAGCAATGAGTCTGAGTTGCTTCGGGCCACAGTGATGGCCCTACCTCCCATCCCAAAGCTCCTCTGTAGAACCTGACATTTGTTTATCTGAGTGGCCCGTGCTGCCGGCCCTCACAGGGAGCAGGCATCTCTCTTTACTGCTGCTGTAAGCAGTTATTATGCATAAAAATGAAAGCACAGAAGGCAAGCCCCAGGCCCACCCTCGGAACCTGCAACATCGAGCCAACAAGCTGAGTGTGTGTCGGGTCACTTGAGAAGCTCAAGCAGGGGGATTGCTATGAATTCAATGCCATCCGGCAATATCCTGTCTCAACCGAACCAAACCAAAGAAACTCCAACCAACACCACCAACTCCAAAAGCCCCCCCCCCCCCGAATACAAACTGCCCATCAGTGGGCTATTTTCTCATTTCCTCCTTACGAGGCAACTCGACTCAGACAAACTCTGATGCTCAATCAGCATGACCTTGACAAGGTGGTCTTTCAGAGGAAGGGCCGGATGTAGAGGGTAAGCTGGGGCTTCAAGTAACAGAACCTGAGGAAAGGTTGGGAGTCAAGTTCTGTGGTTGAATTTCAGGGGCGGGGGTGTTAGTTCAGCCAGCCAGTAACCTTCCTGTGTGGCGGGCATGAAATTAACTACCAACCCAGAGGAAGCTGGAAATTCAAGTTGCCCAGATTCATGTCTGCCTTCTACTGATTACAGTCTCTTTTATGTCTGCTACCCCAGCGCAGAGCGCTTGCTCAGTGCAGAGAGAGAGAGAGAGAGAGAGAGAGAGAGAGAGAGAGAGAGAGAGAGAGAGAGAGAGAGAGAGAAAGCAAAAAAAAGAGCCTAAACTTGGATTTACATGAGTTACATGACTGCACTCCTTTGTGCATTGAGTGTTTCTGGGGTGTCTGTCTGTAGCAGACACTGTGCTGATCGCTGGAGACAGAGGACGGAAGATGCTCCTAGTGGCTGTGCCCGTGGGGTTTGTGATCCATGACAGGACACCGTAATGAAGCCTAAGGGAGGTTGGAGGAGGAACAGCCGACAAGAGCTCATGTCAGACTGGAGAGAGGCACCCCACCTGCTGTCAGTGGGGTCTGCAGAACACAGGGCAACTGGAAGGAAGGCTTTCGGATCTGGAAATCGAAGAAGTAGCTTAGATACCCTTGGTGGTGAAGCCAGCAGCGAGGAGCTGCTTTTAAGTAAAAAGATGAAAATAGTCGGAGCGTGTGCCTCGGCGGCCTCTGATAGTCCGAGACCAAACGTGTGCAGAGAGCATGATCGGCTTCCTTGCTGTCAGCAGAGACAGAAGAAACACAGCGGGAGAGGAGAGCCATGCTGCTGGGCTCTCACACACAGATGGTGTAATGCATGGTCCTGGAGCAGAGAGCATCTAAAAACCGGCGGTGGCGCGCCCTCTGCTGGACCAAGGCCGTTCTGCAACCAGCGGACTCTGTAAAGCTAGGTTGGACAGCGACAGGAAGGAAGCTCAAATCCAAACAGCATCGTCATATTATCATCCCTGCTGGTTCCTCCCAAAGACAAAAGCAAACTCCCCAAAGGCTTAAGTCTACACAGACAGATCCAGCATCTCACTCCCCTAACCACCCGCAACTTCCCTACCGCCCAAGAACACAAAACTTGAAGGAATGAGTGACGGGTTAAAACTCCTCACCATACTGGCCAAAATCATGATCTCCTTTAGTTTCTCAGTCCCAGTATGGGATGCACTCTTTGGAAAATACTGAACTAACTGGTTTGAGGAGCAGTCGGTAGTGTTTATGGATATTCGCAAGGCTCTGGGTTCCATCCCCAACACGGGGGGGGGGGAAGAGAGAGAGAGAGAGAGAATCTGTGTGATAGTTCATAGACTTTGTATAGTGCTGGGGATAGAACTTGGGGACTCACGAGGCAAATGTTCTAATGCTAAGCCATAGCCAAGCTTGATTATCTTTTCCTTGATTTATTATTTCGGGCGTTGGGGGGTGGAACCCAGGGCCTCCAGCATGCTGAGAGTTGCTGTACTGCTGAGCTAGACCTCAGCCCTTTTCACCTCCATTTTCTGCAGTAATGAGAAACAGATAATGATGCAGACAGCTGCAACTGCAAGGTCTGTATCTTGCTTATTGGCATCTCTGTTCCCAGGATTTTCTTAAACGGCTTTAACGCCCCCCACTAATCTCTTCTAAACAGTGATAATTATAAATCCCCAACAAAAAAACCCAGTGGCGTGTGTGCCTCTCTCAGGCTTTTCATTTTAATAGATCCACTAATTAAAAGGTATAATTTAACAAATAATGACCTAATCATCTCACTCTGAAATCAGACGGAAACCCACTACTAAAATGTTGGACTAGGTCTCGATAATGGATCCAGGCTCAATTCAGCCCCCTGCTGGGTCCAGCCTGGCCCTCTTCCAGCTGCCTTTGATTAGCTGCAATGGTTTTCCAAGCCATTTAGAGCACACCCACTATAGAGAGGAGAAGTGAGCAATTTAAGGGGCTAAGTGGTTTTTTGGACCCATTCCCACTGCTGACAGCACAAGACAGAATGTTTACCCCTTCCTCACCCTTAGTCACCATCACTTGGTCAATTCCGTTTTCTCCCCTTCCTTCTCTGCCCTCTGCGGGGAAAACGTTGCTTGAGCAGTAGGAAGCAGGAAGGGGTTGTGGCAAGGAAAACTAGCCACGAAACCAGGTGATGTCCCTCCTATCCAGCATCGGAAGTGGTTCATCAAGTGGTTAGTCAGGAAGGCAAGATTGCTTCCCACCTACCCCACCCCCCTCCCTTCGCTGGGAATAGGGCATCTGTGCCAGGTTAAAAATAGCCTTGTGTTCTGGAACCTCCCCCGCTGCCCGAGCTCACACCAGTCTCCTGTGCCACCCAGGGCTCAGCAGGAACTCACTCTGCATGGCAGGAGAACCTCAAAGGCTGGCCCCTTTCTGGAGTCCTAAGGAGGAGACTGGGGACTTTGAAGGTAGCGGGGGGGGGGGGGGGGGGGGGGGGGGG
>NC_034603.1:44380504-44381871 GCF_900095145.1 Mus pahari
GGGGGGGGGAGGGGGGGGAGTGGCAAGGGCTCCCTCTTGGGGCTGAGGCAGGAACTGCTAGTTGAGGCCCAGGAGGAGACAAGGCCTAGAGCTTTGGGAGCAGTGTGCCTGCTTGAGAAAGCAGTTTCCAAGTCTTGCTCTGTTGTTCTGGTTTCCTTTCTGTACCTAAGGGCTTACTTCATCTTACATATGCAGGTCACAAGTCCTTCGTTGAGGGAAGTCAAGGCAGGAACCCGAAGTGGCGACTGTTTGCTAGTCCATGAAATACTACCTCTGACAAGGATATGAACTCACGGCCCAAGAAAGTACAGCATGAGCCATGACAGATGCTACCTCTTAATTGGCCGACATGTGGGCTCATGCCTAGTTAGCTTTTTTTTTTATATAGGACCACCTGCCTAGGGATGGTGCTGCCCACAGTGGGCTGGGCCCTCCTGCATGGATTAATAATAAAATATTCTCCCACCATCAGATCTAGACAGCTCCTCAGCTGAGGCCTCCCTCTTAAATGACTCTGTGTCAAATCATGACTGTGTCAAGATGACAGTGGAGGCCAAGTAGGACTGTTGTATTCCTATCCCCGGGAGCATAGCTTGAACAGCTACCTCCATTCATACTTGGGGTTCAAGAAGGACACTAGCCTATCGGGTGGTGAACCACACCTTTAATCCCAGCACTCCTGAGAGGCAGGTTGGTGGATCTCAGAGTCCTCCTCCTTGCAAAGTTGTTAGTTTCTGTTGTGTCTGTTCTGCGGCTGTGAAGATAGTGGTCCTGAGACCTGTATTAGGTTTTCATCATTGTGATAAAACACCTGAGACAGGCTTGCTTTATAGAGAAAAAAGGTTTATGGGGCTGGGGAGATGGCTCAGTGACAAAAAGAGATTTGCTGATCGTATAGAGGACCTGAGTTTAGTTCAGGGCACACACTAGCAGGTTCGCAACTGCTGTAACCCCAACTCCAGGAGATCTGATGCCTTCTTCTGGCCTCCAGGAGCATCAGCACACTTGTGGCATACATCCACACACATCCATACACATAAATAAAAATTGATTTTAAAAACATAGAAAAGAAGTTTACAGGCCTAGCAATGCTGACACCTTGGGGGTGGGCAGACTCAGGAGACGGGGAGGCCAGTGTAGGGCTGCATGAATCTCTCTCTGCCTTGGAAAATCAAAACTAGGGCTGGTGAGATGGCTTCGTGGTTAAAAAAAAAAAAATGCTGGCCAGGCAGTGGTGGCACACGCTTTTAATCCCAGCACTTGGAAGGCAGAGGCAGGTGGACCTCTGAGTTCGAGGCCAGCCTGGTCTACAGAGTGAGTTCCAAGACAGTCAGGGCTACACAGAAAAACCCTGTCTTTTTTTTTTT
>NC_034603.1:44381916-44392848 GCF_900095145.1 Mus pahari
GTGAGCCACCATGTGGTTGCTGGGATTTGAACTCCAGACCTTCGGAAGAGCAGTCGGGTGCTCTTACCCACTGAGCCATCTCACCAGCCCGAGAAACCCTGTCTTGAAAAACAAAAACAAAAACAAAAACAAAAAATGCTTGCCTCTTATGGTGGTTTCAATATGTTTGGGGCAGGAAGTGGCACTGTTGGGGGTGTGGCCTTGTTGGAGGAAGTGTGTCACTTTGGAGGCAGGACTCTGAGGTAATATATGTGCTCAAGCTCTGCCCAGTGTGAGACACAGTAGTCCTCTCCTGGGTGCCTGCAGATCAAGGTGTAGAGCACTCAGCTCCTTCCCAGTACTGTGTCTGCCTGCGTGCCGCCATGCTCCCTGCCATGGTGACAGTAAACTAAAGCCTCAGAATCTGTAAGCCAGCCCCAATTAAATGTTTACCTCTGTAAGAGTTGCTGGAGAGATGGCTCAGCGGTTTGGAGCACTGACTGCTCTTCCAGAGGTCCTGAGTTCAATTCCCAGCAACCACATGGTGTCTCACAACCATCTGTAATGTAGTCTGATGCCCTCTCCTGGTGTGTCTAAAGACAGCTACAGTGTACTCATATAAATAAAATAAATCTTTTAAAAAAGAAAAGAGTTGTCTTGGCCATGGTGTCTCTTCACAGCAATGGAAACTATGCAGGCCTGATGACCAGAGGTCCATCTCCAGAGTGACTTAAAAGCCAACTGTGGGGGTTGAAAGGGTGTGGCTCAGTGGTTAGAGCACCTGTGGTTGCAGAGGACCCAGGTTTGATTCCCAGAACCCACATGGAGGCTCACCACCTCGGGCAGCAGACACACAGGGTGCACAGGCCTACATGTAGGCAAAACACTCATACACATAAAATAATAATAATATAAAAAAATAAAGAACCCAACAACAAAACAGTTGTGGGGGCACACGTCTTGAGCCCCAGCACTCCTCTCTAGAAAGTGGGGAGACAAGACACTCACCTTGGAAGCTCTCAGGGTCAGCCGCGCTGCAGTAAACAGCAAACACACAGAAATAAGAGGGCAGACCCTGCCTCCAGCCAGCGAGGTGGGAGTGCAGAACTGACTCCCACCAGTTTTCCTCTGACCTCCAGTGGGTGACACAAGACTGCCTGTATTCCTGTGCTCATATACACGTACATGCACACCCATTTATAAATTAAATATAAAAGCTGGCCATACTGGCACACACCTTTAATCCCTGCCCTCAGGTGGCAGAGGCAAGTGGATCTTTGCGAGTTCAAGACCAGCCTGGTCTACATAGAGTTCCAAACAAATAGGGGGTCAGTTACAGAAAGAGGGGGGTGCTTGGGGGTGACTCTGTTGGTAAAGTGCTTGGTGTATAAGCCTGACAACCTGAGTTCGGATCCCCAGGACCCTTGTAGAAGTTAGACACCAGGGATGGAGAGGTGGCTCACCGGTTAAGAGCTCTTGTTGCTTTTCCAGAGGACCCAAGTTCAGTACTCAGCCCCCAAGCTATGCAGCTCACAAGCACTGTTTCTCAAGCTTCAGGGATCCAGTGATAACTCTGGCCTCCTCAGATGCCTGCACCCAGCATGCACATACCCATTCACAGACATGTAATTTACAAATATGTAATAATGAAAAATGTCACACATGGCAGTGTGAGAGCACCTGTACTTCCATCTCTCCTACAGGAAAATGGGAGGCAGAGAGAAGAGACTCTCTGGAGGCTTCAGGTCCACCTAGCCTGAGGTATGCAGTGGTCCACCTAGCCTGAGGTATACATACAGTGGTCCATCTAGCCTGAGGTATACACTGCTTGTGGACGTTGTACATCGTGGTGCGCACTAGGCTCCGCACCACGATGTACAACGTCCACAAGCAGCAGTTTGCACAGTAAATGTCAGTTTAGCAGCAACTGAATCAATAGAATAGTCCAACTGGCTCGTGCACTTGAACATGGAGAACAGCTTTAGGGATGGTTTGGGCTAGTCCTCAGGTCACGTGACTCAATTTAGTTGCAAGCTGTCTTTTCTGGTTGCTAGCTAGCTCTGTTCTCAAGCCAGCTCTCTGTTTCCCTGTGAAAAATAGCCATATCCCAGCGCCAGAACGAGCGAGAGAGGAGGGAGGGGGAGGGGGACGGGGAGGGGGAGGGGGGCGGAGGGAGAGGGAGAGACTGTGTGATCAGCAGGGGTGTTCCTTCAGGCCACTTCAGCTCAAGTTGGGAGCTGGAGCACTCCTTACTCCTTAGAGCCTCAACGTGACTCTGAGAAGCCACGCCCAGCAGCGGCCCCTCCTGAAGGCTGCCACGCCTCTCCCTGCCACGCCTGTCTCTTGGGCTTCTGGCGTCGAGCAGTTGGAACCTCAGCCCTGAGCCCTGAGCACACAGCTGTGCTGAAGAAGACGTTGCAGTTTACCCCACAAGCGCCCCCAGACAGTCAAAGCCTCCCTCTAGGAGCCCAGGTTAGACCTGTAGGCTAAGACAGCATCTGCTGGGATGTTCAAACCCCATGACCAGATATCCCAAACCACACCCAGGAGACAAAACCATAAGCCTGCAATTCCAGACCTTGGGAGGCAGAGGCAGGAGGACTGTCCCAAGTTTAAAGTCAGCCTGGGGTACAGAGTGACTTCCCAAAATACTGGGCTAAAGAATGTCTTTGTTTATAAAACAATAATAAAAACAAACCCAGACTCGAAACTCTCCCTCTCCATCACCACTAGTCTTTTTCCTCTGGGTAGCAATTTTTTCTGCCTTTTGTTTTTGTTTTTGTTGTTTTTAAGATAGGCTCTCACTGTTTAGCCCTGGCTGGCCTGGAACTGAATGTGCAGAACAGACTGGCCTCAAATTCACAGACATCTGCCTGCCTCTGCCTCGCCAAAGCTGAAATTACAAGTATGTGCCAGTTTTATTAAATAGGTTCTGGCAATCGAAGTCAGGTCCTCTCTAGTATACAAGCACTTTAATGACTGAGACCAAGCCATCTCCAGATTAAAGGTGTACACTGACCCCACTTTTTTTTAAAAAAAATACAGTCTTTCTATGTAGCCCAGGCTGGCCTTGATCTGGAAATCCTGCCTTAGCCTCCTGAATATCTGGGATCACAGGCATGTGTCACCACTGATTTTTCTTTCTTTTCTGAGTTCTTTCTTCTTGTTCTCTCTCTCTCTCTCTCTCTCTCTCTCTCTCTCTCTCTCTCTCTCTCTCTCTCTTATAGTTAATTAATTAATTAATTATTATATCTAAGTACACTGTAGCTGTCTTCAAACACTCCAGAAGAGGGCATCAGATCTCATTATGGATGGTCGTGAGCCACCATGTGGTTGCTGGGATTTGAACTCAGGACCTTCAGAAGAGCAGTCGGTGCTCTTAACCACTGAGCCATCTCTCCAGCCCTATTTAATTTTTTTATATGAGTACACTGTTGCTGTCTTCAGACACGCCAGAAGAGAGCATCAGATCCCATTACAGATAGTTGTGAGCCATCGTGTGGTTGCTGGGATTTGAACTCAGGACCTTCGGAAGAGCAGTCAGTGCTCTTAACCGCTGAGCCATCTCTCCAACTCTGCTATATTTCCTTTAAAAGTTTTTTTTTAAGATTCATATGTTCTTTTTATTTATGTGTTTATTTTTTAGACTTACACATAGTTGAGTACTTTGCCTGCATGCATGCACCTG
Organism: Mus pahari; assembly: GCF_900095145.1. Lineage (NCBI taxonomy): Eukaryota > Metazoa > Chordata > Mammalia > Rodentia > Muridae > Mus > Mus pahari. Next base: position 44,385,584 of record NC_034603.1, read on the forward strand.
TATCAAATGCATGCCTGGTGTACCTGGAGGTCAGAAGACGTCGGCCCTGGATCCTCTGTAATTTTAAGGACGGTCATGAGTTACCATATGGGTTCTAGGAATGGAACCCTGGTCCTCTGTGAGAGCAGCCAGTGCTCTTACCTGCTTAGCCATCTCTTCAGCCCCTTATAATGTTTCTTGAGTAGACTTGATGTCACAGTGGAGAGGCAGAAAGGGGATGGTTTTTGGCAAAGGCAAAATCAAAAAAAAAAAAAAAAAAAAAAGCTAACAAAGTTGGTCTCCAATTGAAGGAGGCAAAAGGCACATGACAGCTACACAGACCACTGATCTCAGATCAGACACTGCCCCGGAAGGGCACACATTCCAGTATTGAGGCCATTATCAGCCCAACTATTAAAATGCACTGTGTCCTATGGATGAAAGAACACAGCATCATCTGACAGCCCTCACTAGGGTTGTATAAGATGCCTTTGCTCAAGGAGAGTCATAATGAGGCTGGGAGGAGAGGTGCATGTCTGCCTTCTTTAAATTGTTCAAGAAAAATATTTACAAAGGACAGAAACCAGGTAGCGTGAATAGGACACAGTTATCAAAAGCGGTGTGTCGGGGTAAAGGAGCAGGGAAGTCTAAGAGTCTGGGTCTCAACCCCAGCTCAGCTACATTCTGGCTAGCGCTAAACCTCTCCGTGCCCTCTTTCTTCCATCTGTAAAGTAGGGCAGTGGCAGCCTGCCCCTGCGCAAAGAGTTCAGCGTCAGATTTGAGTCGCAGTGGGAGTCTAGTAAATATTGCCTATATTGTTGTTACTGTTCCATACTAGGTCCTGGGGGAAGAAGTCTACATAGTAACTATTATTTCTAGAGGCACAGCTGGGGATGCCAGACAAAGGCGGGGGTGAGGGTGGGGGTGGGGGCCTCTCACTCCTCACAGAAAGGGAGAAGCTCTTGTCTCACATTTTCACAGTGGGGTACTTTACATATTTCCCTGCAGCGTGTCTTTTCACTCAACATTGTTTTGGAGGTCATCGCGTCGTGGTGTTTATCCTGTACAGTTCTAAGTATTTTACATGTGCTTATGAGTTTATTTTAATTTTTGCTTTTTGTTATTTTGAGACAGGGTCTCCCTGTGTAGCCCAAACTGCCCTCTGCCTTAACCTCCCAGCTCGGATTGGCCTGAAAGCCCCTTAACTCCACCCCTAGCTGAGGCACACGAGGCTTTCTCTTCTTCCTCCTCCTCCTTCAAAGGGTGTGAGTGTTTTACCTGCTTGTGTGTCTGGGCACCACGTTGGTGCCTGGTATCCAAAGGGTCTAAAAGAGGGCATCAGATTCCCTGGAACTGGAGTTGCAGATGGTTGTGAACTGCCTTGTGAGTGCTGAGAATCAAACCCAGCCCCCCCCCCCCCCCCGGAAGAGCAGCAAGTGCTTTTAACTGCTGAGCTCCTCCCACCCAGCCCTACTCCCCAGCCCCCTGTGATAGGGTCTTTCTATAAAGCTTAGACTGGCCTCGAACCCTGTGTGTGACCCAAGGTGGTTTTGAACTTGTGGTTCTCCTGCTTCAGCCTCCTGAGTACAGGGATTAGAAGAATGGATCACCATACATGGTTCTCAATATTTGCCTTTTTTGTTTGCTTGGATATTTTTCCTTTTATAAGAGGTAGCTTCTTGTCACGTAGCTTAGGTTCAACGTCTTCCTGCCTCAGCCTCTGGAACACTGTACTACTGGGATTACAGTTATGAGCCACCTCACTTAGTATGATATTTAATATGCGAAACTATGCTGCAGAGGCTGGGAATGTAATGATACAGTGCTTTCCTACTACAGCGCATGTACACACACACACACACACACACACACACACACAAACACACACAATTTAAAAATGGGCAAGAATCAGGGTTTGATTAACAACCAAATAGGAAGATATCTCAGTGGGTGAAGGCACTTGCTTGAAAGCCAGATGAACTGAGTTTGATCCTTAGTATGGTCATGATGGAGAGAGAACCAATTCCTGCCAATCCTCTGACCTTTACACATTCAGTGTGCCATTCTCACACACACATGCGTGCACACACAATAAAGGTATGTAATAAAACTCCAAAACTACATCCTCCCCCTCAAAAAAAAAAAAAACCTTTTAAACATATTGGGAAGTGAGGGCTTCTAGGAGGAATTGGAGGAGCCCTCACTGCAGCAGCGGGAGCTAGGAGACTTGGGAGAATAAACTTGTGCCTTTGCTGTAACCTCAGAGACAACACAAGCCTCCAAAGCTTGTGTTTGCGCATAAACTGTGTATCTCTTTAAAGTTCCACCTCATGACCAGCAGAGGGCGCAAGCGAGCCATCTAAATTTTCTTTTGCGTCTCCTACGTATTCTTTTCAAAGTTCAATCTTGGGAGTTAAAGTTTTCTGAGTTACCCATGTTTAAAGGGTGAGAGACTCTGTGAATCAACCCAAATGACAGCTCCGAAAAGAAAGAATTGACTCTTGCTTAGATCGTATTCTGTGCTTCGTCCACACACCCAGGAACAATGGACAAAGGATAGAACTTGTCTGTTGGGGGCAGATCCTCTAATGCGGCTCAGTCACACCAAGTCTTCTGAGTTTTAGACTTTGCTGGATGGCGTCTGCTTGGCTCTGGGGCTAAGCTGTCCTTCTTTCCTTCCTTCCTTCCTTCCTTCCTTCCTTCCTTCCTTCCTTCCTTCCTTCCTTTTCTTTCTTCCCTTTTTTGCATGCAGCTTACAACCCTTACCCCCATCCTGACTGCTGACTTTAAAGGTGTTCCTGCCACCATGCTTCTTTGTATTCCTAACTGATTGCAACCAGTTAACTACGGAAGTATCTATATTGAAAATTGTGGAGGAACAGACAGACCCGGAGAACGAGTCGGGATTGGGGCTGCTAGCCTTCGTCGGCCATAGGCTGGGCAGAGTGGGCAGTGGGGGCATGCAGGAATTATATACTTGAGTACTTCATCCAGTATATGGCTGTCTAAAATCTTTCCACTGAGATGGGTGTAGTGGTGCACACTATTAACTCCAGGGTTATGGAGGCAGAAGCAGGTGGATCTCTGTGAGTTTGAGGCCAGCCTGGTATGTATAGCAAGTTCCAGGCTAACCAAGGCTACATAGCAAGGCCCTGTCCCCACCCCCCACCCCCACGTGCACGCCTCAAGTCTATTCTATTCACCACCTTTTTTCATCCTAGAAAATTTTATTCAATCTTGAGTATATAAGTATGTAAAAGTATACGCATCAAGTGTTTGAAAACTATTTTTAAATCACTCTTTAGTGTATAATTAATTTTTACATTTAATTTCTTTAAAAATGCATTACCTATTACTTTATGTGTCTGGGTGTTTTGACTGCATGTGTGTCTGTGAACCATGTTTACACCTCCTACTCGCAGAGGTCAGACGAGGGTTGTCAGATCCCCTGAAACTGGAGTTGAAGACAGTTCCAGGCCCTCTGGAAGAGCAGCCAGAGGTCCTAACCACTGAGCCATCTCCCCAGCCCTTGCTTTTCCTTGATTAATAAACTACATGCCAGGGACAGGCAAAACACCCATACATGTAAAATAAAAAATGAAGCAGAAACTTGAAGGCAGTAGAAAATAAAACTACAGAAGAAGATGGAAGGGTTTGTTTATTTTTATGTATATGCATATGTTCATGGATGTGTGTGTGTGTGTGTGTGTGCGTGTGTATGCGTGTGTGTGCATTAAGACCAGGGGTCAAGTGGTGCACAAGTGTGTTGACTCAGACATTCCCTCTGCCCCTGGCTTATTTATTTAAGATTTAGTTTTATTTTTACTTTTATGGTGGTTTGAGCCACACGACTTTTCTTTGTCTCTGTATGTTTTGTGTGGTGTGTGGCACATGCTTTGTGAGTGCAGCCGGTATGTGTGCAGGCTGTGATGTGTGTTGTGTGTGTGGCACATGCTATGTGAGTTTGCAGGTGCACATGCTATATGCATGCGCGTGTGAAGACTGGAGCAGAATGTCAGGTTTCTTCCTCTATTGCCCCCTTTCCCCCCCCTTTTTAAAAGATGTATTTATTTCATTTATGAGTACACTGTTGAAGGCATCAGATCTCATTACAGATGGTTGTGAGCCACCATGTGGTTGCTGGGAATTGAACTCAGGACCTTTAGGAAGAGCAGCCAGTGCTCTTAACCACTGAGCCATCTCTCCAGTCCACCTATTGCTCTCTTTAACCTCACCATCTTGAGACAGGCTCTCTCACTGAACTGGAGGCTCACCATTTTGTCTAAGCTAGCTGGCTATGAGCACTACAAAACCATTTGTCTCTGCCTCGTCGATTTTGGGGTTATAGGCATGCATAGTCACACGCAGATCTTCTTTCTCATTTGTTGCTCATTATATTTATTTATTGTGTATATGTGTGGGGTGCACATATACATGCCATGTGCACAGCTTGGGGAGCAGGTTCTCTCTTCTACCTTATGGGTCCCTGGGGTTGAACTCAGATGGTGGGTCTAGGGAGCAAGCTCTCTTTCCTGCTGAAGGGCCCCACCCCCCATAAGCACTGGGGAGTTGAACTCTGGTCCTGATACCTAGAGAGCAAGCAAGCACTCATCTTGTGAGCACACCCCCCCAGCTCCTCCTTAGATGGTTTTATTGTTCTAATCGTTCAAATGAGGAGTCAGGGTCAGAGAGGTTAAATCAATTGCCTGAGGTGAAATCTGGGTCAGAAATCTATTCAAAGATTGCCAGGTGTGGTGCCTGCCTATAATCTCAGCTCTCTGGAGGCAGGGCAGGATAGATCTCTACAAGATCAAGGCCAGCCAGCGCTACATCGTGAGCTCCTTTCTAAAATAAATGAACAAAGAAATAACCATTGGGAGTGGAGGGGAGGCTGAGTGGCTAAGAGTACTTTGCTGTTCTTCCAGAATTCAGTTCCCAGCATTCCCATGGTGACTCTCATAGGTCAGGAACTCCAGTTTCAAGAGATCCGATACCCAAGCCAGGCAGTGGTGGCTCATGACTTTAATCCCAGCACTCGGGAGACAGAGGCAGGCAGATTTCTGAGTTCGAGGCCAGCCTGGTCTACAGAGTGAGTTCCAGGGCAGCCAGGGCTACACAGAGAAACCCTGTCTTGAAAAACCAAAATAATAATAATAATAATAATAATAATAGAGAGATCTGATACCCTCTTTTGGATTCCACAGACACCAGGCAGCCACGTGATGCACAGACATACACGAAGGGAAACACCCACGTACATAAAGTAAAATGAAACAAATCAGTTGGGAAGCAGTTCTTCCTTGTACCAAGGGTAAACAAAGATCACCCCTGTACCTTCTAGCATGGCTGCCTACTATGGCTAAGAGGGTTTCTGGACCCCCCTGCTGCAACAGTTCAACCCCTTTCAGAAGCCGGTGCGTTCCACGGTAGACAGAGGTGAGTGCTACGTCAGAGAACAGGCTTCATGTCCCACCAGAAGTGTGGCTGCTGGCCATATTCCTAGAAGAAAGAGTCCTAGTTATACCTGCTAGGTGGCCTCTTGTCCTCTTCCTGCTGCTGATGTCCCAGGCCAGGCCCTTTATTCCCAGGAGTTGCCATGAATCCCTCGATGTATTCTGTCTTACCACTAAGCTCAGGTCTCTTCCCACCTCATGCTAAATCCCTCTGAGCTGTGTGTCCACCAGGAAGCTGTTTCCACTTTTGTGAAACGGCATCAAAACACCAGAAGGCCGGGTTTTGTGGTGCGCCCCTGTGATCCCAGCATTTAGGAGCTGAGGCAGGAGGATCAGAGTTTCAAGACTAGGTGCAGCTACATGGCAAGTTTTTGTTTTTGTTTTTTGGAGACAGGGTTTCTCTGTGTAGCCCTGGCTGTCCTGGAACTCACTCTGTAGACCAGTCTGGCCTCGAACTCAGAAATCCGCCGGCCTCTGCCTCCCGAGTGCTGGGATTAAAGGCGTGCGCCACCACGCCCGGCTTACATGGCAAGTTTGAGGCCAGCCTGGGTTACAAGAGACTCTGTCTCCAAAGCAAAAGCACGCCAAGCATTTGGGTCTCAAAGCTAAGGGGGCAGGGCTTGGGGGCTATCTTTCCTCCTTTGTTCCCTTCCCCGAGCTACCCCAAGCTGGTGTCTGTCCTAGCCTGGGTCCTTGCATTTGGGGGCGTGATGAAGGCAGAATCTGGGGGGAGACTGGCCCTCCAGAGACCACTGAGCTTTACAGTCAAACCAACACATGGGAATGTTTAATAGTTCATCTGAAAATGATGACATCTCTAATGATATAAAAGTGATCTATCTAAGGACACAGCCAGATGTCCTATAGAGTCACCAAGCACAAGGAAGCTGTCCCAGGAGCCTTCACCCCTTCCATAAGCCCACTTGGTGCGGGACACCCACGCGGGACACCCACGCGGGACACCCACGCGGGTCACCAAGTGTACCTCGCTCCCCACACTTCCACCTCGTTCCAGCTCTGGGTCTTGGCTCATAAATCTCCTTCACACAGACTGCCATAAATCAGGGGCCTGAGGAGAGACCCCCCAGCTCCCAGCCCCGTTCCTCCCCCTCTGGAGGGGCGGAGTGCAGGAAGCCCCTGGGACAGGGTGGGCTCAGCCCGCCTTCGAGGTCCCATAATTACAGGCCTGTGGGGCCTGATTTATGGTGCAAGCAAAGGCACAGGCTTGCTTGTCTGGGAGAGCCTGGGGAGGTGGGGGCCGGAGACCTGAGAGGCTTCCAAATTCCAGGGCCTTGTTGAAGTGACAACCCTGAGCGTAATAAGCTGTAATAGGTTTATATGTGAAGTAAATCTATCCAGGAGCAATGGTTAACTTTCTGCCAAGGTGTGCTCAGCACTGTTTTAATTCCTTTATCAAACAGGAGTCTTACACATATTACCTGCTGAACAGCCTGGATGTTTGTCCTGCTGAATGTCAAAGTCACCTGACTAGTAAGCTGTGACTCACGAGGGACTCATACCCTGTCCATCTGTCCCTGAATTTTGAGCTTTTTGGACCAGATTTTCCTGTCTCTTCGTTTCCTTCTCCTTCTCTGATCTCCTCCAGTCATGGAATGAGTGCCCTGGGGCCCATACTGCCTTACTTACTGCACAGGAGGCCAGGAGCAATTTTACATTTTTCCTTGTTCAAGGAATTTTAGGTGCTGTGATAGCTAAGTCCCAATCTCAGTGTTCCCAGCCAGGAATTCCTCCTGGGCAGTTTTCTTCCAGGCATCCAGAAGTAGTGACTTGCTGGGCAGTGCTGTGGTGGCACAGGCTTTTAATCCCAGCACT
>NC_034603.1:44392853-44394658 GCF_900095145.1 Mus pahari
AGGACAGCCAGGGCTACCCAGAGAAACCCTGTCTTGAAAAACCAAATAAATAAATAAATAAAATAAAAATAAAAAAATTCTGGGACTTCGGAGTCTGGTAGCTGTGTCATTTCTAGCCTGTGGCTTCTGTTGCTGGCTGGCATAGCTGGTGGCTTTGAAAGGGAAGGAGCTTGGGGGAAGAAAGTTAGTGTATGTGTGGAGGGTGGGGGAGAGGGAGAGAGGGGGAGGGGAGAAGAGAGAGAGAGAGAGAGAGAGAGAGAGAGAGAGACTGCCCTTAGAACTTAGGCTAACCCATAAAGCATGTATATAAAACATACATACTTACACACACACACACACACACACACAAGAGAGAAGTGAGAGAGGGGGAGAGGGAGAGAGGGGGAGGGGGGAGAGGGGGACAGTGGGAGGGTGGGGGGGAAGAGGGAGAGGGAGAGCCCATTGATTCTGCACACACTAGACATGTCACAGTCAACTGCAGGGAAAGCTTGGAAGTGACAGCTTGATTCATCATCTCTTGCCAAACCTATGGATTTAAAACAAGTCCGACACGGGTAGCACACCTGTGGTCTCCACAGGCCGAGGCTGGGGAAGGAGGTTTGCACGAACCCCACCTTAACAAACAAAAAGCAACAAGCGGCCGGGGAGATCTCAACAGTTCAGAGCACTGGCTTGTCTTGAGGACAGAGGACCTGGGTTCAATTCCCGACATCCTCATGGTGGCTCATAGCAGTCTGTAACAACTCTAGTCCCAAGGGATCCAATGTCTTCTTCTGCCTTTCTTGGCACTACTCATGTGGTGCACAGACATACTGTAGTCAAAACACCCATGCACATAAAATAAAAATAAGTAAATCTTGTTTTTACAAAAATCACATTAGCTCAAGATTTTAGGGGCAGGGTGGATACTGGGTTTTTCTTTTTCTCTTTGGTGCGTGATGGAGTGTGCAAGTGAACTCTAGAATTTCTGTGGCTGTTTCTCAACACAAGAGAAGTCATCTTGAGATAGAGAGACACATAGGTGTGGCTTTAAAGAGAAACCTCAGAACAGGGGCAGTAAGAGAGCTCAACAGGGCTTGCTGCCAAATCTGATGACCTAAGTTCAATCCCTGGGCCCACCCAGTGGAAGGAGAGAACCAGTCCCCACTGGCTATCCTGTGAGACACGTATGCACACTAAGCAAGGAACTTTTTATTTTTTATTTTTTGAAATCACACAATAGGGATGGAGAGATGTCTCAAAGGTTAAGATCACTGTCTGCTCTTCCAAAGGTTCTGAGTTCAATTCCCAACAAGATCTGGTGCCTTCTAGATCTTCTAGTTAGCATTTTAAATTTTTTTATTTTTATTTTTTGAAAATTTGTTACAGTGAAGTTTTCATCATAAATGTATTTTATGTGTATGGGTGTTTTGCCTGCATGCATATCTGTGTATCACAAGCATGTAGTACCCTTAGAGGCCTGAAGAGGATGTCAGCTCACCTGGAACCTGTGATTGTGAGGTACCGTGTGGCTGCTGGGAACTGAGCCCTGGCCCTCTGGAAGGACAGTCAGTGCTCCTACTGTTCAGTCATCTCTCCAATCTCTCCGTCCTGAAGTTTTAATTACATATATATTAATATAATGTATTATAAATGTATATGTATATATGAGTATTAATTAGAAATATTTATATAAAATTATCAATATTATATATACATATATATTGATATATGTATATATAAATATTTTTAATATATTGATATATATGCATATATATCAATATTATATATACATATATATATGTATGTATGTATATATATATATA